>NC_054503.1:6625331-6925331 GCF_017639515.1 Carcharodon carcharias
TGTAGGAGCTGGAGGAGGTTACAGAGATGGGAGGGTTGTAGGTGCTGGAGGAGGTTACAGAGATAGGGAGGGTTGTAAGGACTGGAGGAGGTTACAGAGATAGGGAGGGTTGTAGGGGCGGGAGGAGGTTACAGAGATAGGGAGGGTTGTAGGGGCTGGAGGAGGTTACAGAGATATGGAGGGTTGTAGGGGCTGGAGGAGATTAAAGAGATAGGGAGGGGTGTAGCGGCTGGAGGAGGTTACAGAGATATGGACGGTTACAGTGATAGGGAGGGTTGTAGGGGCTGGAGGAGGTTACAGAGATAGGGAGGGTTGTAGGGGCTGGAGGAGGTTACAGAGATAGGGAGGGTCATAGGGGCTGGAGGAGGTTACAGAGATATGGAGGTGTGTAGATCCTGGAGGAGGTTACAGAGATAGGGAGGCTTGTAGGGGCTAGTGGCGGCTACAGAGATAGGGAGGATTGTAGGTGCTGGAGGAGGGTACAGAGATAGGGAGGGTTGAAGGGGCTGGAGGAGGTTACAGAGATAGGGAGGGTTGTAGGGGCTGGAGGAGGTTACAGAGATAGGGAGGGTTGTAGGGGCTGGAGGAGGTTACAGAGATAGGGAGGGTTGTAGGGGCTGGAGGAAGTTACATTGATAGGGAGGGTTGTAGGGGCTGGTGGAGGTTACAGAGATAGGGCGGGTTGTACGGGCTGGAGGAGGTAACAGAGATGGGGAGGATTGTAGGGGCTGGAGGAGGTTACATTGATATGGAGGGTCGTAGGGCCTGGAGGAGATGAAAGAGATAGGGAGGTGTGTAGCGGCTGGAGGAGGTTACAGAGATATGGACGGTTACAGTGATAGGGAGGGTTGTAGGGGCTGGAGGAGGTTACAGAGATAGGGAGGGTTGTGGGGCTGGAGGAGGTTACAGAGATAGGGAGGGTTGAAGGGGCTGGAGGAGGTTACAGAGATAGGGAGGGTCATAGGGGCTGGAGGAGGTTACAGCGATATGGAGGGGTGTAGAGCCTGGAGGAGGTTACAGAGATAGGGAGGGGTGTAGGGGCTAGAGGAGGTTACAGAGATAGGGAGGATTGTAGGTGCTGGAGGAGGGTACAGAGATAGGGAGGGTTGTAGGGGCTGGAGGAGGTTACAGAGATAGGAAGGGATGTAGGGGCTGGAGGAGGTTACAGAGATTGGGAGGGTTGTAGGGGCGGGAGGAGGTTACAGAGATAGGGAGGGTTGTAGGGGCTGGAGGAGGTTACAGAGATAGGGAGGGGTGTAGGTGCTGGAGGAGGGTACAGAGATAGGGAGGGGTGAAGGGGCTGGAGAAGGTTACAGAGTTGGGAGGGTTGTAGTGGCAGGAGGAGGTTACAGAGACAGGGAGGATTGTAGGGGCTGGAGGAGGTTACAGAGATATGGAGGGTTGTAGGGGCTGGAGGAGATGAAAGAGATAGGGAGGTGTGTAGCAGCTGAAGGAGGTTACAGAGATATGGACGGTTACAGTGATAGGGAGGGTTGTAGGGGCTGGAGGAGGTTACAGAGATAGGGAGGGGTGTAGGGGCTGGAGGAGGTTACAGAGATAGGAAGGGATGTAGGGGCTGGAGGAGGTTACAGAGATTGGGAGGGTTGTAGTGGCAGGAGGAGTTTACAGAGACAGGGAGGGTTGTAGGGGCTGGAGGACATTACAGAGATAGGGAGGGATGTAGGGTCTGGACGAGGTTACAGAGATAGGGAAGGGTGTAGGGGCTGGTGAAGGTTACAGGGATAGGGAGGGTTGTAGGGGCTGGAGGAGGTTACAGAGATAGGGAGGGTTGCAGGGGCTGGAGGAGGTTACAGAGATAGGGAGGGTTGTAGGGGCTAGAGGAGGTTACAGAGATAGGGATGTTTGTAGGGGCTGGAGGAAGTTACAGAGATAGGGAGTGGTGTAGGGGCTGGACGAGGTTACAGAGATAGGGAGGGGTGTAGGGGCTGGAGGAAGTTACAGAGATAGGGAGGGTTGTAGGGGCTGGAGGAGGTTATAGAGATAGGTAGGGTTGTAGGGGCTGGAGGAGGTTACAGAGATAGGGAGGATTGTAGGGGCTGGAGGAGGTTACAGAGATAGGTAGGGTTGTAGGGACAGGAGGAGGTTACAGAGATAGGGAGGGTTGTCGGGGCTGGAGGAGGTTACAGAGATAGGAAGGGTTGTAGGGGCTCGATGAGGTTACGGAGATAGGGAGGGTTGTAGGAGCTCGAAGAGGTTACAGAGATAGGGAGGGTTGTCGGGGCTGGAGGAGGTTACAGAGATAGGGAGGGTTGTCGGGGCTGGAGGAGGTTACAGAGATAGGGAGGATTTTAGGTGCTGGAGGAGGGTACAGAGATAGGGAGGGTTGTAGGTGCTGGAGGGAATTACAGATATAGGGAGGGGTGTAGGTGCTGGAGGAAGTTACAGAGATAGGGAGGGGTGTAGGTGCTCGAGGAGGTTACAGGGATAGGGAGGGTTGTAGGGGATGGAGGAGGTTACAGAGATAGGGAGGGTTTTAGGGGCTGGAGGAGGTCATAGAAATAGGGAGGGTTGTAGGGGCTGGAGGAGATTAAAGAGATAGGGGGGGGTGTAGCGGCTGGAGGAGGTTACAGAGATATGGACGGTTACAGTGATAGGGAGGGTTGTAGGGGCTGGAGGAGGTTACAGAGATAGGGAGGGTTGTAGGGGCTGGAGGAGGTTACAGAGATAGGGAGGGTCATAGGGGCTGGAGGAGGTTACAGAGATATGGAGGGGTGTAGAGCCTGGAGGAGGTTACAGAGATAGGGAGGGGTGTAGGGGCTAGAGGAGGCTACAGAGATAGGGAGGATTGTAGGTGCTGGAGGAGGGTACAGAGATAGGGAGGGTTGAAGGGGCTGGAGGCGGTTACAGATATAGGGACGGTTGCAGGGGCTGGAGGAGGTTACAGAGATAGGGAGGGGTGTAGGGGCTGGAGGAGGTTACAGAGATAGGGAGGATTGTAGGGGCTGGAGGAGGTTACAGAGATAGGGAGGGGTGTAGGGACTGGAGGAGGTTACTGAGATAGGGAGGGCTTGTAGGGGCTGGAGGAGGTTACAGAGATAGGGAGGGTTGTAGGGGCTGGAGGAGGTTACAGAGATAGGGCGGGTTGTAGGGGCTGGAGGAGGTTACAGAGATAGGGAGGGTTGTAGGGGCTGGAGGAGGTTACAGAGATAGGGAGGGTTGTAGGGGCTGGAGGAGGTTACAGAGATAGGGAGGGTTGTAGGGGCTGGAGGAAGTTACATTGATAGGGAGGGTTGTAGGGGCTGGTGGAGGTTACAGAGATAGGGCGGGTTGTACGGGCTGGAGGAGGTAACAGAGATGGGGAGGATTGTAGGGGCTGGAGGAGGTTACAGAGATATGGAGGGTCGTAGGGGCTGGAGGAGATGAAAGAGATAGGAAGGTGTGTAGCGGCTGGAGGAGGTTACAGAGATATGGACGGTTACAGTGATGAGGAGGGTTGTAGAGGCAGGAGGAGGTTACAGAGATAGGGAGGGTTGTAGGGGCTGGAGGAGGTTACAGAGATAGGGAGGGTCATAGGGGCTGGAGGAGGTTACAGCGATATGGAGGGGTGTAGAGCCTGGAGGAGGTTACAGAGATAGGGAGGGTTGAAGGGGCTAGAGGAGGTTACAGAGATAGGGAGGATTGTAGGTGCTGGAGGAGGGTACAGAGATAGGGAGGGTTGTAGGGGCTGGAGGAGGTTACAGAGATAGGGAGGGTTGTAGGGGCTGGAGGAGGTTACAGAGATAGGGAGGGTTGTAGGGGCTGGAGGAGGTTACAGAGATAGGAAGGGTTGTAGGGGCTGGAGGAGGTTACAGAGATAGGGAGGGTTGTAGGGGCTGGAGGAGGTTACAGAGATAGGGAGGGTTGTAGGGGCTGGAGGAGGTTACAGAGATAGGGAGGATGAAGGGGCTGGAGGAGGTTACAGAGATAGGGAGGGGTGTAGGGGCTGGAGGAGGTTACAGAGTAGGGAGGGTTGTAGAGGCTGCAGGTGGTTACAGAGATAGGGAGGGTTGTAGGGGCTGGAGGAGGTTACAGAGATAGGGAGGGTTGTAGGGGCTGGAGGAGGTTACAGAGATAGGGAGGGTTGTAGGGGCTGGAGGAGGTTACAGAGATAGGGAGGGTTTTAGGGGCTGGAGGAGGTTACCGAGATAGGGAGGGCTGTAGGGGCTGGAGGAGGTTACAGAGATAGGGAGTGGTGTAGGGGCTGGAGGAGGTTACAGAGATAGGGAGGGTTGTACGGGCTGGAGGAGGTTACAGAGATAGGGAGGGTTGTAGGGGCTGGAGGAGGTTACAGAGATAGGGAGGGTTGTAGGGTCTGGAGGAAGGTTACAGAGATAGGGAGGGCTGTAGGGGCTGGAGGAAGGTTACAGAGATAGGGAGAGTTGTAGGGGCTTCAGGAGGTTACAGAGATAGGGAGGGTTGTAGGGTCTGGAGGATGTTACAGAGACAGGGAGGGTTGTAGGAGCTGGAGGAGGTTACAGAGATAGGGAGGGTTGTAGGGGCTGGAGGAGGTTACAGAGATAGGGAGGGTTGTAGGGGCTGGAGGAGGTTACAGAGATAGGGAGGGTCATAGGGGCTGGAGGAGGTTACAGCGATATGGAGGGGTGTAGAGCCTGGAGGAGGTTACAGAGATAGGGAAGGGTGTAGGGGTTAGAGGAGGTTACAGAAATAGGGAGGATTGTAGGTGCTGGAGGAGGGTACAGAGATAGGGAGGGTTGTAGGGGCTGGAGGAGGTTACAGAGATAGGAAGGGATGTAGGGGCTGGAGGAGGTTACAGAGATTGGGAGGGTTGTAGGGGCGGGAGGAGGTTACAGAGATAGGGAGGGTTTTAGGGGCTGGAGGAGGTTACAGAGATAGGGAGGGGTGTAGGCGCTGGAGGAGGGTACAGAGATAGGGAGGGGTGAAGGGGCTGGAGAAGGTTACAGAGTTGGGAGGATGTAGTGGCAGGAGGAGGTTACAGAGACAGGGAGGGTTGTAGGGGCTGGAGGAGGTTACAGAGATATGGAGGGTTGTAGGGGCTGGAGGAGATGAAAGAGATAGGGAGGTGTGTAGCAGCTGAAGGAGGTTACAGAGATATGGACGGTTACAGTGATAGGGAGGGTTGTAGGGGCTGGAGGAGGTTACAGAGATAGGGAGGGGTGTAGGGGCTGGAGGAGGTTACAGAGATAGGGAGGGTTGTAGGGGCTGGAGGAGGTTACAGAGATATGGACGGTTACAGTGATAGGGAGGGTTGTAGGGGCTGGAGGAGGTTACAGAGATAGGGAGGGTTGTGGGGCTGGAGGAGGTTACAGAGATAGGGAGGGTTGTAGGGGCTGGAGGAGGTTACAGAGATAGGGAGGGTCATAGGGGCTGGAGGAGGTTACAGCGATATGGAGGGGTGTAGAGCCTGGAGGAGGTTACAGAGATAGGGAAGGGTGTAGGGGTTAGAGGAGGTTACAGAAATAGGGAGGATTGTAGGTGCTGGAGGAGGGTACAGAGATAGGGAGGGTTGTAGGGGCTGGAGGAGGTTACAGAGATAGGAAGGGATGTAGGGGCTGGAGGAGGTTACAGAGATTGGGAGGGTTGTAGGGGCGGGAGGAGGTTACAGAGATAGGGAGGGTTTTAGGGGCTGGAGGAGGTTACAGAGATAGGGAGGGGTGTAGGCGCTGGAGGAGGGTACAGAGATAGGGAGGGGTGAAGGGGCTGGAGAAGGTTACAGAGTTGGGAGGATGTAGTGGCAGGAGGAGGTTACAGAGACAGGGAGGGTTGTAGGGGCTGGAGGAGGTTACAGAGATATGGAGGGTTGTAGGGGCTGGAGGAGACGAAAGAGATAGGGAGGTGTGTAGCAGCTGAAGGAGGTTACAGAGATATGGACGGTTACAGTGATAGGGAGGGTTGTAGGGGCTGGAGGAGGTTACAGAGATAGGGAGGGGTGTAGGGGCTGGAGGAGGTTACAGAGATAGGGAGGGTTGTAGGGGCTGGAGGAGGTTACAGAGATAGGAAGGGATGTAGGGGCTGGAGGAGGTTACAGAGATTGGGAGGGTTGTAGTGGCAGGAGGAGGTTACAGAGACAGGGAGGGTTGTAGGGGCTGGAGGACATTACAGAGATAGGGAGGGATGTAGGGTCTGGACGAGGTTACAGAGATAGGGAAGGGTGTAGGGGCTGGTGAACGTTACAGGGATAGGGAGGGTTGTAGGGGCTGGAGGAGGTTACAGAGATAGGGAGGGTTGCAGGGGCTGGAGGAGGTTACAGAGATAGGGAGGGTTGTAGGGGCTAGAGGAGGTTACAGAGATAGGGATGTTTGTAGGGGCTGGAGGAAGTTACAGAGATAGGGAGTGGTGTAGGGGCTGGACGAGGTTGCAGAGATAGGGAGGGGTGTAGGGGCTGGAGGAAGTTACAGAGATAGGGAGGGTTGTAGGGGCTGGAGGAGGTTATAGAGATAGGTAGGGTTGTAGGGGCTGGAGGAGGTTACAGAGATAGGGAGGATTGTAGGGGCTGGAGGAGGTTACAGAGATAGGTAGGGTTGTAGGGACAGGAGGAGGTTACAGAGATAGGGAGGGTTGTCGGGGCTGGAGGAGGTTACAGAGATAGGAAGGGTTGTAGGGGCTCGATGAGGTTACAGAGATAGGGAGGGTTGTAGGAGCTCGAAGAGGTTACAGAGATAGGGAGGGTTGTCGGGGCTGGAGGAGGTTACAGAGATAGGGAGGGTTGTCGGGGCTGGAGGAGGTTACAGAGATAGGGAGGATTTTAGGTGCTGGAGGAGGGTACAGAGATAGGGAGGGGTGTAGGGGCTGGAGGAGGTTACAGAGATAGGGCGGGTTGTAAGGGCTGGAGGCGGGTACAGAGATAGGGAGGGTTGTAGGGGCTGGAGCCGGTTACAGAGATAGGGAGGGCTGTAGGGGCTGGAGGAGGTTACAGAAATAGGGAGGGTTGTCGGGTCTGGAGAAGGTTACAGAGATAGGGAGGGCTGTAGGGTCTGGAGAAGGTTACAAAAATAGGGAAAGTTGTAGAGGCTGGAAGAGGTTACAGAGATAGGGAGGGTTGTAGGGTCTGGAGAATGTTACAGAGACAGGGAGGGTTGTAGGAGCTGGAGGAGGTTACAGAGATGGGGAGGGTTGTAGGTGCTGGAGGAGGTTACAGAGATAGGGAGGGTTGTAAGGACTGGAGGAGGTTACAGCGATAGGGAGGGTTGTAGGGGCGGGAGGAGGTTACAGAGATAGGGAGGGTTGTAGGGGCTGGAGGAGGTTACAGAGATATGGAGGGTTGTAGGGGCTGGAGGAGATTAAAGAGATAGGGAGGGGTGTAGCGTCTGGAGGAGGTTACAGAGATATGGACGGTTACAGTGATAGGGAGGGTTGTAGGGGCTGGAGGAGGTTACAGAGATAGGGAGGGTTGTAGGGGCAGGAGGAGGTTACAGAGATAGGGAGGGTCATAGGGGCTGGAGGAGGTTACAGAGATATGGAGGTGTGTAGATCCTGGAGGAGGTTACAGAGATAGGGAGGGGTGTAGGGGCTAGAGGCGGCTACAGAGATAGGGAGGATTGTAGGTGCTGGAGGAGGGTGCAGAGATAGGGAGGGTTGAAGGGGCTGGAGGAGGTTACAGAGATAGGGAGGGTTGTAGGGGCTGGAGGAGGTTACAGAGATAGGGAGGGTTGTAGGGGCTGGACGAGGTTACAGAGATAGGGAGGGTTGTAGGGGCTGGAGGAAGTTACATTGATAGGGAGGGTTGTAGGGGCTGGTGGAGGTTACAGAGATAGGGGGGGTTGTACGGGCTGGAGGAGGTAACAGAGATGGGGAGGATTGTAGGGGCTGGAGGAGGTTACATTGATATGGAGGGTCGTAGGGCCTGGAGGAGATGAAAGAGATAGGGAGGTGTGTAGCGGCTGGAGGAGGTTACAGAGATATGGACGGTTACAGTGATAGGGAGGGTTGTAGGGGCTGGAGGAGGTTACAGAGATAGGGAGGGTTGTGGGGCTGGAGGAGGTTACAGAGATAGGGAGGGTTGTAGGGGCTGGAGGAGGTTACAGAGATAGGGAGGGTCATAGGGGCTGGAGGAGGTTACAGCGATATGGAGGGGTGTAGAGCCTGGAGGAGGTTACAGAGATAGGGAGGGGTGTAGGGGTTAGAGGAGGTTACATAAATAGGGAGGATTGTAGGTGCTGGAGTAGGGTACAGAGATAGGGAGGGTTGTAGGGGCTGGAGGAGGTTACAGAGATAGGAAGGGATGTAGGGGCTGGAGGAGGTTACAGAGATTGGGAGGGTTGTAGGGGCGGGAGGAGGTTACAGAGATAGGGAGGGTTTTAGGGGCTGGAGGAGGTTACAGAGATAGGGAGGGGTGTAGGCGCTGGAGGAGGGTACAGAGATAGGGAGGGGTGAAGGGGCTGGAGAAGGTTACAGAGTTGGGAGGATGTAGTGGCAGGAGGAGGTTACAGAGACAGGGAGGGTTGTAGGGGCTGTAGGAGGTTACAGAGATATGGAGGGTTGTAGGGGCTGGAGGAGATGAAAGAGATAGGGAGGTGTGTAGCAGCTGAAGGAGTTTACAGAGATATGGACGGTTACAGTGATAGGGAGGGTTGTAGGGGCTGGAGGAGGTTACAGAGATAGGGAGGGGTGTAGGGGCTGGAGGAGGTTACAGAGATAGGGAGGGTTGTAGGGGCTGGAGGAGGTTACAGAGATAGGAAGGGATGTAGGGGCTGGAGGAGGTTACAGAGATTGGGAGGGTTGTAGTGGCAGGAGGAGGTTACAGAGACAGGGAGGGTTGTAGGGGCTGGAGGACATTACAGAGATAGGGAGGGATGTAGGGTCTGGACGAGGTTACAGAGATAGGGAAGGGTGTAGGGGCTGGTGAAGGTTAAAGGGATAGGGAGGGTTGTAGGGGCTGGAGGAGGTTACAGAGATAGGGAGGGTTGCAGGGGCTGGAGGAGGTTACAGAGATAGGGAGGGTTGTAGGGGCTAGAGGAGGTTACAGAGATAGGGATGTTTGTAGGGGCTGGAGGAAGTTACAGAGATAGGGAGTGGTGTAGGGGCTGGACGAGGTTGCAGAGATAGGGAGGGGTGTAGGGGCTGGAGGAAGTTACAGAGATAGGGAGGGTTGTAGGGGCTGGAGGAGGTTATAGAGATAGGTAGGGTTGTAGGGGCTGGAGGAGGTTACAGAGATAGGGAGGATTGTAGGGGCTGGAGAAGGTTACAGAGATAGGTAGGGTTGTAGGGACGGGAGGAGGTTACAGAGATAGGGAGGGTTGTCGGGGCTGGAGGAGGTTACAGAGATAGGAAGGGTTGTAGGGGCTCGATGAGGTTACAGAGATAGGGAGGGTTGTAGGAGCTCGAAGAGGTTACAGAGATAGGGAGGGTTGTCGGGGCTGGAGGAGGTTACAGAGATAGGGAGGGTTGTCGGGGCTGGAGGAGGTTACAGAGATAGGGAGGATTTTAGGTGCTGGAGGAGGGTACAGAGATAGGGAGGGGTGTAGGGGCTGGAGGAGGTCACAGAGATAGGGCGGGTTGTAAGGGCTGGAGGCGGGTACAGAGATAGGGAGGGTTGTAGGGGCTGGAGCCGGTTACAGAGATAGGGAGGGTTGTAGGGGCTGGAGGAGGTTACAGAAATAGGGAGGGTTGTCGGGTCTGGAGAAGGTTACAGAGATAGGGAGGGTTGTAGGGTCTGGAAAATGTTACAGAGACAGGGAGGGTTGTAGGAGCTGGAGGAGGTTACAGAGATGGGGAGGGTTGTAGGTGCTGGAGGAGGTTACAGAGATAGGGAGGGTTGTAAGGACTGGAGGATGTTACAGAGATAGGGAGGGTTGTAGGGGCGGGAGGAGGTTACAGAGATAGGGAGGGTTGTAGGGGCTGGAGGAGGTTACAGAGATATGGAGGGTTGTAGGGGCTGGAGGAGATTAAAGAGATAGGGAGGGGTGTAGCGGCTGGAGGAGGTTACAGAGATATGGACGGTTACAGTGATAGGGAGGGTTGTAGGGGCTGGAGGAGGTTACAGAGATAGGGAGGGTTGTAGGGGCAGGAGGAGGTTACAGAGATAGGGAGGGTCATAGGGGCTGGAGGAGGTTACAGAGATATGGAGGTGTGTAGATCCTGGAGGAGGTTACAGAGATAGGGAGGCTTGTAGGGGCTAGTGGCGGCTACAGAGATAGGGAGGATTGTAGGTGCTGGAGGAGGGTACAGAGATAGGGAGGGTTGAAGGGGCTGGAGGAGGTTACAGAGATAGGGAGGGTTGTAGGGGCTGGAGGAGGTTACAGAGATAGGGAGGGTTGTAGGGGCTGGAGGAGGTTACAGAGATAGGGAGGGTTGTAGGGGCTGGAGGAAGTTACATTGATAGGGAGGGTTGTAGGGGCTGGTGGAGGTTACAGAGATAGGGCGGGTTGTACGGGCTGGAGGAGGTAACAGAGATGGGGAGGATTGTAGGGGCTGGAGGAGGTTACATTGATATGGAGGGTCGTAGGGCCTGGAGGAGATGAAAGAGATAGGGAGGTGTGTAGCGGCTGGAGGAGGTTACAGAGATATGGACGGTTACAGTGATAGGGAGGGTTGTAGGGGCTGGAGGAGGTTACAGAGATAGGGAGGGTTGTGGGGCTGGAGGAGGTTACAGAGATAGGGAGGGTTGTAGGGGCTGGAGGAGGTTACAGAGATAGGGAGGGTCATAGGGGCTGGAGGAGGTTACAGCGATATGGAGGGGTGTAGAGCCTGGAGGAGGTTACAGAGATAGGGAGGGGTGTAGGGGTTAGAGGAGGTTACAGAAATAGGGAGGATTGTAGGTGCTGGAGGAGGGTACAGAGATAGGGAGGGTTGTAGGGGCTGGAGGAGGTTACAGAGATAGGAAGGGATGTAGGGGCTGGAGGAGGTTACAGAGATTGGGAGGGTTGTAGGGGCGGGAGGAGGTTACAGAGATAGGGAGGGTTTTAGGGGCTGGAGGAGGTTACAGAGATAGGGAGGGGTGTAGGCGCTGGAGGAGGGTACAGAGATAGGGAGGGGTGAAGGGGCTGGAGAAGGTTACAGAGTTGGGAGGATGTAGTGGCAGGAGGAGGTTACAGAGACAGGGAGGGTTGTAGGGGCTGGAGGAGGTTACAGAGATATGGAGGGTTGTAGGGGCTGGAGGAGATGAAAGAGATAGGGAGGTGTGTAGCAGCTGAAGGAGGTTACAGAGATATGGACGGTTACAGTGATAGGGAGGGTTGTAGGGGCTGGAGGAGGTTACAGAGATAGGGAGGGGTGTAGGGGCTGGAGGAGGTTACAGAGATAGGAAGGGATGTAGGGGCTGGAGGAGGTTACAGAGATTGGGAGGGTTGTAGTGGCAGGAGGAGTTTACAGAGACAGGGAGGGTTGTAGGGGCTGGAGGACATTACAGAGATAGGGAGGGATGTAGGGTCTGGACGAGGTTACAGAGATAGGGAAGGGTGTAGGGGCTGGTGAAGGTTACAGGGATAGGGAGGGTTGTAGGGGCTGGAGGAGGTTACAGAGATAGGGAGTGTTGCAGGGGCTGGAGGAGGTTACAGAGATAGGGAGGGTTGTAGGGGCTAGAGGAGGTTACAGAGATAGGGATGTTTGTAGGGGCTGGAGGAAGTTACAGAGATAGGGAGTGGTGTAGGGGCTGGACGAGGTTACAGAGATAGGGAGGGGTGTAGGGGCTGGAGGAAGTTACAGAGATAGGGAGGGTTGTAGGGGCTGGAGGAGGTTATAGAGATAGGTAGGGTTGTAGGGGCTGGAGGAGGTTACAGAGATAGGGAGGATTGTAGGGGCTGGAGGAGGTTACAGAGATAGGTAGGGTTGTAGGGACAGGAGGAGGTTACAGAGATAGGGAGGGTTGTCGGGGCTGGAGGAGGTTACAGAGATAGGAAGGGTTGTAGGGGCTCGATGAGGTTACAGAGATAGGGAGGGTTGTAGGAGCTCGAAGAGGTTACAGAGATAGGGAGGGTTGTCGGGGCTGGAGGAGGTTACAGAGATAGGGAGGGTTGTCGGGGCTGGAGGAGGTTACAGAGATAGGGAGGATTTTAGGTGCTGGAGGAGGGTACAGAGATAGGGAGGGTTGTAGGTGCTGGAGGGAATTACAGATATAGGGAGGGGTGTAGGTGCTGGAGGAAGTTACAGAGATAGGGAGGGGTGTAGGTGCTCGAGGAGGTTACAGGGATAGGGAGGGTTGTAGGGGATGGAGGAGGTTACAGAGATAGGGAGGGTTTTAGGGGCTGGAGGAGGTCATAGAAATAGGGAGGGTTGTAGGGGCTGGAGGAGATTAAAGAGATAGGGGGGGGTGTAGCGGCTGGAGGAGGTTACAGAGATATGGACGGTTACAGTGATAGGGAGGGTTGTAGGGGCTGGAGGAGGTTACAGAGATAGGGAGGGTTGTAGGGGCTGGAGGAGGTTACAGAGATAGGGAGGGTCATAGGGGCTGGAGGAGGTTACAGAGATATGGAGGGGTGTAGAGCCTGGAGGAGGTTACAGAGATAGGGAGGGGTGTAGGGGCTAGAGGAGGCTACAGAGATAGGGAGGATTGTAGGTGCTGGAGGAGGGTACAGAGATAGGGAGGGTTGAAGGGGCTGGAGGCGGTTACAGATATAGGGACGGTTGCAGGGGCTGGAGGAGGTTACAGAGATAGGGAGGGGTGTAGGGGCTGGAGGAGGTTACAGAGATAGGGAGGGGTGTAGGGGCAGGAGGAGGTCACAGAGATAGGGAGGCTTGTAGGGGCTGGAGGACGGTACAGAGATAGGGAGGCTTGTAGGGGCTGGAGGAGGTTACAGAGATAGGGAGGGTTGTAGGGGCTGGAGGAGGTTACAGAGATAGGGCGGGTTGTAGGGGCTGGAGGAGGTTACAGAGATAGGGAGGGTTGTAGGGGCTGGAGGAGGTTACAGAGATAGGGAGGGTTGTAGGGGCTGGAGGAGGTTACAGAGATAGGGAGGGTTGTAGGGGCTGGAGGAAGCTACATTGATAGGGAGGGTTGTAGGGGCTGGTGGAGGTTACAGAGATAGGGCGGGTTGTACGGGCTGGAGGAGGTAACAGAGATGGGGAGGATTGTAGGGGCTGGAGGTGGTTACAGAGATATGGAGGGTCGTAGGGGCTGGAGGAGATGAAAGAGATAGGGAGGTGTGTAGCGGCTGGAGGAGGTTACAGATATATGGACGGTTACAATGATAGGGAGGGTTGTAGGGGCTGGAGGAGGTTACAGAGATAGGGAGGGTTGTAGGGGCTGGAGGAGGTTACAGAGATAGGGAGGGTCATAGGGGCCGGAGGAGGTTACAGCGATATGGAGGGGTGTAGAGCCTGGAGGAGGTTACAGAGATAGGGAGGGGTGAAGGGGCTGGAGGAGGTTACAGAGATAGGGTGGATTGTAGGTGCTGGAGGAGGGTACAGAGATAGGGAGGGTTGTAGGGGCTGGAGGAGGTTACAGAGATAGGGAGGGTTGTAGGGGCTGGAGGAGGTTACAGAGATAGGGAGGGTTGTAGGGGCTGGAGGAGGTTACAGAGATAGGAAGGGATGTAGGGGCTGGAGGAGGTTACAGAGATTGGGAGGGTTGTAGGGGCGGGAGGAGGTTACAGAGATAGGGAGGGTTGTAGGGGCTGGAGGAGGTTACAGAGATAGGGAGGGGTGTAGGGGCTGGAGGAGGGTACAGAGATAGGGAGGGGTGAAGGGGCTGGAGAAGGTTACAGAGTTGGGAGGGTTGTAGTGGCAGGAGGAGGTTACAGAGACAGGGAGGATTGTAGGGGCTGGAGTACATTACAGAGAGAGGGAGGGATGTAGGGTCTGGACGAGGTTACAGAGATAGGGAAGGGTGTAGGGGCTGGTGAAGGTTACAGGGAGAGGGAGGGTTGTAGGGGCTGGAGGAGGTTACAGAGATAGGGAGGGGTGTAGGGGCTGAAGGAGGTAACAGAGATAGGGAGGGTTGTAGGGGCTGGAGGAGGTTACAGCGATAGGGAGGGTTGTAGGGGCTGGAGGAGGGTACAGAGATAGGGAGGGTTGTAGGGGCTGGAGGAGGTTACAGAGATAGGGAGGGTTGTAGGGGCTGGAGGAGGTTACAGAGATAGGGAGGGTTGTAGGGGCTGGAGGAGGTTACAGAGATAGGTAGGGTTGTAGGGGCTGGAGGAGGTTACAGAGATAGGGAGGGTTGTAGGGGCTGGAGGAGGTTACAGAGATAGGGAGGGTTGTAGGGGCTGGAGGAGGTTACAGAGATAGGGAGGGTTGTAGGGGCTGGAGGAGGTTACAGAGATAGGGAGGGTTGTAGGGGCTGGAGGAGGTTACAGAGATAGGGAGGGTTGTAGGGGCTGGAGGAGGTTACAGAGATAGGGAGGGTGTAGGGGCTGGAGGAGGTTACAGAGATAGGGAGGGTTGTAGGGGCTGGAGGAGGTTACAGAGATAGGGAGGGTTGTAAGGTCTGGAGGAGGTTACAGAGATAGGGAGGGTTGTAGGGGCTGGAGGAGGTTACAGAGATAGGGAGGGTTGTAGGGGCTGGAGGAGGTTACATAGATAGGGAGGGTTGTAGGGGCTGGAGGAGGTTACAGAGATAGGGAGGGTTGTAGGGGCTGGAGGAGGTTACAGAGACAGGGAGGGTTGTGGGGCTGGAGGAGGTTACAGAGATAGGGAGGGTTGTAGGGGCTGGAGGAGGTTACAGAGATAGGGAGGGTTGTAGGGGCTGGAGGAGGTTACAGAGATAGGGAGGGTCATAGGGGCTGGAGGAGGTTACAGAGATATGGAGGGTTGTAGAGCCTGGAGGAGGTTACAGAGATAGGGAGGGGTGTAGGGGCTAGAGGAGGTTACAGAGATAGGGAGGATTGTAGGTGCTGGAGGAGGGTACAGAGATAGGGAGGGTTGAAGGGGCTGGAGGAGGTTACAGAGATAGGGACGGTTGTAGGGGCTGGAGGAGGTTACAGAGATAGGGAGGGTTGTAGGGGCTGGAGGAGGTTACAGAGATAGGGAGGGGTGTAGGGGCAGGAGGAGGTCACAGAGATAGGGAGGCTTGTAGGGGCTGGAGGACGGTACAGAGATAGGGAGGCTTGTAGGGGCTGGAGGAGGTTACAGAGATAGGGAGGGTTGTAGGGGCTGGAGGAGGTTACAGAGATAGGGCGGGTTGTAGGGGCTGGAGGAGGTTACAGAGATAGGGAGGGTTGTAGGGGCTGGAGGAGGTTACAGAGATAGGGAGGGTTGTAGGGGCTGGAGGAGGTTACAGAGATAGGGAGGGTTGTAGGGGCTGGAGGAAGCTACATTGATAGGGAGGGTTGTAGGGGCTGGTGGAGGTTACAGAGATAGGGCGGGTTGTACGGGCTGGAGGAGGTAACAGAGATGGGGAGGATTGTAGGGGCTGGAGGAGGTTACAGAGATATGGAGGGTCGTAGGGGCTGGAGGAGATTAAAGAGATAGGGAGGTGTGTAGCGGCTGGAGGAGGTTACAGAGATATGGACGGTTACAGTGATACGGTGGGTTGTAGGGGCTGGAGGAGGTTACAGAGATAGGGAGGGTTGTAGGGGCTGGAGGAGGTTACAGAGATAGGGAGGGTCATAGGGGCTGGAGGAGGTTACAGCGATATGGAGGGGTGTAGAGCCTGGAGGAGGTTACAGAGATAGGGAGGGGTGTAGGGGCTAGATGAGGTTACAGAGATAGGGTGGATTGTAGGTGCTGGAGGGGGGTACAGAGATAGGGAGGGTTGTAGGGGCTGGAGGAGGTTACAGAGATAGGGACGGTTGTAGGGGCTGGAGGAGGTTACAGAGATAGGGAGGGTTGTAGGGGCTGGAGGAGGTTACAGAGATAGGAAGGGATGTAGGGGCTGGAGGAGGTTACAGAGATTGGGAGGGTTGTAGGGGCGGGAGGAGGTTACAGAGATAGGGAGGGTTGTAGGGGCTGGAGGAGGTTACAGAGATAGGGAGGGGTGTAGGCGCTGGAGGAGGGTACAGAGATAGGGAGGGGTGAAGGGGCTGGAGAAGGTTACAGAGTAGGGAGGGTTGTAGTGGCAGGAGGAGGTTACAGAGACAGGGAGGGTTGTAGGGGCTGGAGGACATTACAGAGATAGGGAGGGATGTAGGGTCTGGACGAGGTTACAGAGATAGGGAAGGGTGTAGGGGCTGGTGAAGGTTACAGGGATAGGGAGGGTTGTAGGGGCTGGAGGAGGTTACCAAGATAGGGAGGGGTGTAGGGGCTGGACGACGTTACAGAGATAGGGAGGGGTGTAGGGGCTGGAGAAGGTTACAGCGATAGGGAGGGTTGTAGGTGCTGGAGGAGGGTACAGAGATAGGGAGGGTTGTAGGGGCTGGAGGAGGTTACAGAGATAGGGAGTGGTGTAGGGCCTGGAGGAGGCTATAGAGATAGGGAGGGGTGTAGGGGCTGGAGCTGGTTACAGAGATAGGGAGGATTGTAGGGGCTGGAGGAGGTTACAGAGATAGGGAGGGGTGTAGGGACTGGAGGAGGTTACTGAGATAGGGAGGGTTTTTCCGGTTGGAGGAGGGTACAGAGATAGGGAGGGTTGTAGCGGCTGGAGGAGGTTGCAGACATAGGGAGGGTTGTAGGGGCTGGAGGAGGTTACAGAGATATGGAGGGTTGTAGGGGCTGGAGGAGACGAAAGAGATAGGGAGGTGTGTAGCAGCTGAAGGAGGTTACAGAGATATGGACGGTTACAGTGATAGGGAGGGTTGTAGGGGCTGGAGGAGGTTACAGAGATAGGGAGGGGTGTAGGGGCTGGAGGAGGTTACAGAGATAGGGAGGGTTGTAGGGGCTGGAGGAGGTTACAGAGATAGGAAGGGATGTAGGGGCTGGAGGAGGTTACAGAGATTGGGAGGGTTGTAGTGGCAGGAGGAGGTTACAGAGACAGGGAGGGTTGTAGGGGCTGGAGGACATTACAGAGATAGGGAGGGATGTAGGGTCTGGACGAGGTTACAGAGATAGGGAAGGGTGTAGGGGCTGGTGAACGTTACAGGGATAGGGAGGGTTGTAGGGGCTGGAGGAGGTTACAGAGATAGGGAGGGTTGCAGGGGCTGGAGGAGGTTACAGAGATAGGGAGGGTTGTAGGGGCTAGAGGAGGTTACAGAGATAGGGATGTTTGTAGGGGCTGGAGGAAGTTACAGAGATAGGGAGTGGTGTAGGGGCTGGACGAGGTTGCAGAGATAGGGAGGGGTGTAGGGGCTGGAGGAAGTTACAGAGATAGGGAGGGTTGTAGGGGCTGGAGGAGGTTATAGAGATAGGTAGGGTTGTAGGGGCTGGAGGAGGTTACAGAGATAGGGAGGATTGTAGGGGCTGGAGGAGGTTACAGAGATAGGTAGGGTTGTAGGGACAGGAGGAGGTTACAGAGATAGGGAGGGTTGTCGGGGCTGGAGGAGGTTACAGAGATAGGAAGGGTTGTAGGGGCTCGATGAGGTTACAGAGATAGGGAGGGTTGTAGGAGCTCGAAGAGGTTACAGAGATAGGGAGGGTTGTCGGGGCTGGAGGAGGTTACAGAGATAGGGAGGGTTGTCGGGGCTGGAGGAGGTTACAGAGATAGGGAGGATTTTAGGTGCTGGAGGAGGGTACAGAGATAGGGAGGGGTGTAGGGGCTGGAGGAGGTTACAGAGATAGGGCGGGTTGTAAGGGCTGGAGGCGGGTACAGAGATAGGGAGGGTTGTAGGGGCTGGAGCCGGTTACAGAGATAGGGAGGGCTGTAGGGGCTGGAGGAGGTTACAGAAATAGGGAGGGTTGTCGGGTCTGGAGAAGGTTACAGAGATAGGGAGGGCTGTAGGGTCTGGAGAAGGTTACAAAAATAGGGAAAGTTGTAGAGGCTGGAAGAGGTTACAGAGATAGGGAGGGTTGTAGGGTCTGGAGAATGTTACAGAGACAGGGAGGGTTGTAGGAGCTGGAGGAGGTTACAGAGATGGGGAGGGTTGTAGGTGCTGGAGGAGGTTACAGAGATAGGGAGGGTTGTAAGGACTGGAGGAGGTTACAGCGATAGGGAGGGTTGTAGGGGCGGGAGGAGGTTACAGAGATAGGGAGGGTTGTAGGGGCTGGAGGAGGTTACAGAGATATGGAGGGTTGTAGGGGCTGGAGGAGATTAAAGAGATAGGGAGGGGTGTAGCGTCTGGAGGAGGTTACAGAGATATGGACGGTTACAGTGATAGGGAGGGTTGTAGGGGCTGGAGGAGGTTACAGAGATAGGGAGGGTTGTAGGGGCAGGAGGAGGTTACAGAGATAGGGAGGGTCATAGGGGCTGGAGGAGGTTACAGAGATATGGAGGTGTGTAGATCCTGGAGGAGGTTACAGAGATAGGGAGGGGTGTAGGGGCTAGAGGCGGCTACAGAGATAGGGAGGATTGTAGGTGCTGGAGGAGGGTGCAGAGATAGGGAGGGTTGAAGGGGCTGGAGGAGGTTACAGAGATAGGGAGGGTTGTAGGGGCTGGAGGAGGTTACAGAGATAGGGAGGGTTGTAGGGGCTGGACGAGGTTACAGAGATAGGGAGGGTTGTAGGGGCTGGAGGAAGTTACATTGATAGGGAGGGTTGTAGGGGCTGGTGGAGGTTACAGAGATAGGGGGGGTTGTACGGGCTGGAGGAGGTAACAGAGATGGGGAGGATTGTAGGGGCTGGAGGAGGTTACATTGATATGGAGGGTCGTAGGGCCTGGAGGAGATGAAAGAGATAGGGAGGTGTGTAGCGGCTGGAGGAGGTTACAGAGATATGGACGGTTACAGTGATAGGGAGGGTTGTAGGGGCTGGAGGAGGTTACAGAGATAGGGAGGGTTGTGGGGCTGGAGGAGGTTACAGAGATAGGGAGGGTTGTAGGGGCTGGAGGAGGTTACAGAGATAGGGAGGGTCATAGGGGCTGGAGGAGGTTACAGCGATATGGAGGGGTGTAGAGCCTGGAGGAGGTTACAGAGATAGGGAGGGGTGTAGGGGTTAGAGGAGGTTACATAAATAGGGAGGATTGTAGGTGCTGGAGTAGGGTACAGAGATAGGGAGGGTTGTAGGGGCTGGAGGAGGTTACAGAGATAGGAAGGGATGTAGGGGCTGGAGGAGGTTACAGAGATTGGGAGGGTTGTAGGGGCGGGAGGAGGTTACAGAGATAGGGAGGGTTTTAGGGGCTGGAGGAGGTTACAGAGATAGGGAGGGGTGTAGGCGCTGGAGGAGGGTACAGAGATAGGGAGGGGTGAAGGGGCTGGAGAAGGTTACAGAGTTGGGAGGATGTAGTGGCAGGAGGAGGTTACAGAGACAGGGAGGGTTGTAGGGGCTGTAGGAGGTTACAGAGATATGGAGGGTTGTAGGGGCTGGAGGAGATGAAAGAGATAGGGAGGTGTGTAGCAGCTGAAGGAGTTTACAGAGATATGGACGGTTACAGTGATAGGGAGGGTTGTAGGGGCTGGAGGAGGTTACAGAGATAGGGAGGGGTGTAGGGGCTGGAGGAGGTTACAGAGATAGGGAGGGTTGTAGGGGCTGGAGGAGGTTACAGAGATAGGAAGGGATGTAGGGGCTGGAGGAGGTTACAGAGATTGGGAGGGTTGTAGTGGCAGGAGGAGGTTACAGAGACAGGGAGGGTTGTAGGGGCTGGAGGACATTACAGAGATAGGGAGGGATGTAGGGTCTGGACGAGGTTACAGAGATAGGGAAGGGTGTAGGGGCTGGTGAAGGTTAAAGGGATAGGGAGGGTTGTAGGGGCTGGAGGAGGTTACAGAGATAGGGAGGGTTGCAGGGGCTGGAGGAGGTTACAGAGATAGGGAGGGTTGTAGGGGCTAGAGGAGGTTACAGAGATAGGGATGTTTGTAGGGGCTGGAGGAAGTTACAGAGATAGGGAGTGGTGTAGGGGCTGGACGAGGTTGCAGAGATAGGGAGGGGTGTAGGGGCTGGAGGAAGTTACAGAGATAGGGAGGGTTGTAGGGGCTGGAGGAGGTTATAGAGATAGGTAGGGTTGTAGGGGCTGGAGGAGGTTACAGAGATAGGGAGGATTGTAGGGGCTGGAGAAGGTTACAGAGATAGGTAGGGTTGTAGGGACGGGAGGAGGTTACAGAGATAGGGAGGGTTGTCGGGGCTGGAGGAGGTTACAGAGATAGGAAGGGTTGTAGGGGCTCGATGAGGTTACAGAGATAGGGAGGGTTGTAGGAGCTCGAAGAGGTTACAGAGATAGGGAGGGTTGTCGGGGCTGGAGGAGGTTACAGAGATAGGGAGGGTTGTCGGGGCTGGAGGAGGTTACAGAGATAGGGAGGATTTTAGGTGCTGGAGGAGGGTACAGAGATAGGGAGGGGTGTAGGGGCTGGAGGAGGTCACAGAGATAGGGCGGGTTGTAAGGGCTGGAGGCGGGTACAGAGATAGGGAGGGTTGTAGGGGCTGGAGCCGGTTACAGAGATAGGGAGGGTTGTAGGGGCTGGAGGAGGTTACAGAAATAGGGAGGGTTGTCGGGTCTGGAGAAGGTTACAGAGATAGGGAGGGTTGTAGGGTCTGGAAAATGTTACAGAGACAGGGAGGGTTGTAGGAGCTGGAGGAGGTTACAGAGATGGGGAGGGTTGTAGGTGCTGGAGGAGGTTACAGAGATAGGGAGGGTTGTAAGGACTGGAGGATGTTACAGAGATAGGGAGGGTTGTAGGGGCGGGAGGAGGTTACAGAGATAGGGAGGGTTGTAGGGGCTGGAGGAGGTTACAGAGATATGGAGGGTTGTAGGGGCTGGAGGAGATTAAAGAGATAGGGAGGGGTGTAGCGGCTGGAGGAGGTTACAGAGATATGGACGGTTACAGTGATAGGGAGGGTTGTAGGGGCTGGAGGAGGTTACAGAGATAGGGAGGGTTGTAGGGGCAGGAGGAGGTTACAGAGATAGGGAGGGTCATAGGGGCTGGAGGAGGTTACAGAGATATGGAGGTGTGTAGATCCTGGAGGAGGTTACAGAGATAGGGAGGCTTGTAGGGGCTAGTGGCGGCTACAGAGATAGGGAGGATTGTAGGTGCTGGAGGAGGGTACAGAGATAGGGAGGGTTGAAGGGGCTGGAGGAGGTTACAGAGATAGGGAGGGTTGTAGGGGCTGGAGGAGGTTACAGAGATAGGGAGGGTTGTAGGGGCTGGAGGAGGTTACAGAGATAGGGAGGGTTGTAGGGGCTGGAGGAAGTTACATTGATAGGGAGGGTTGTAGGGGCTGGTGGAGGTTACAGAGATAGGGCGGGTTGTACGGGCTGGAGGAGGTAACAGAGATGGGGAGGATTGTAGGGGCTGGAGGAGGTTACATTGATATGGAGGGTCGTAGGGCCTGGAGGAGATGAAAGAGATAGGGAGGTGTGTAGCGGCTGGAGGAGGTTACAGAGATATGGACGGTTACAGTGATAGGGAGGGTTGTAGGGGCTGGAGGAGGTTACAGAGATAGGGAGGGTTGTGGGGCTGGAGGAGGTTACAGAGATAGGGAGGGTTGTAGGGGCTGGAGGAGGTTACAGAGATAGGGAGGGTCATAGGGGCTGGAGGAGGTTACAGCGATATGGAGGGGTGTAGAGCCTGGAGGAGGTTACAGAGATAGGGAGGGGTGTAGGGGTTAGAGGAGGTTACAGAAATAGGGAGGATTGTAGGTGCTGGAGGAGGGTACAGAGATAGGGAGGGTTGTAGGGGCTGGAGGAGGTTACAGAGATAGGAAGGGATGTAGGGGCTGGAGGAGGTTACAGAGATTGGGAGGGTTGTAGGGGCGGGAGGAGGTTACAGAGATAGGGAGGGTTTTAGGGGCTGGAGGAGGTTACAGAGATAGGGAGGGGTGTAGGCGCTGGAGGAGGGTACAGAGATAGGGAGGGGTGAAGGGGCTGGAGAAGGTTACAGAGTTGGGAGGATGTAGTGGCAGGAGGAGGTTACAGAGACAGGGAGGGTTGTAGGGGCTGGAGGAGGTTACAGAGATATGGAGGGTTGTAGGGGCTGGAGGAGATGAAAGAGATAGGGAGGTGTGTAGCAGCTGAAGGAGGTTACAGAGATATGGACGGTTACAGTGATAGGGAGGGTTGTAGGGGCTGGAGGAGGTTACAGAGATAGGGAGGGGTGTAGGGGCTGGAGGAGGTTACAGAGATAGGAAGGGATGTAGGGGCTGGAGGAGGTTACAGAGATTGGGAGGGTTGTAGTGGCAGGAGGAGTTTACAGAGACAGGGAGGGTTGTAGGGGCTGGAGGACATTACAGAGATAGGGAGGGATGTAGGGTCTGGACGAGGTTACAGAGATAGGGAAGGGTGTAGGGGCTGGTGAAGGTTACAGGGATAGGGAGGGTTGTAGGGGCTGGAGGAGGTTACAGAGATAGGGAGTGTTGCAGGGGCTGGAGGAGGTTACAGAGATAGGGAGGGTTGTAGGGGCTAGAGGAGGTTACAGAGATAGGGATGTTTGTAGGGGCTGGAGGAAGTTACAGAGATAGGGAGTGGTGTAGGGGCTGGACGAGGTTACAGAGATAGGGAGGGGTGTAGGGGCTGGAGGAAGTTACAGAGATAGGGAGGGTTGTAGGGGCTGGAGGAGGTTATAGAGATAGGTAGGGTTGTAGGGGCTGGAGGAGGTTACAGAGATAGGGAGGATTGTAGGGGCTGGAGGAGGTTACAGAGATAGGTAGGGTTGTAGGGACAGGAGGAGGTTACAGAGATAGGGAGGGTTGTCGGGGCTGGAGGAGGTTACAGAGATAGGAAGGGTTGTAGGGGCTCGATGAGGTTACAGAGATAGGGAGGGTTGTAGGAGCTCGAAGAGGTTACAGAGATAGGGAGGGTTGTCGGGGCTGGAGGAGGTTACAGAGATAGGGAGGGTTGTCGGGGCTGGAGGAGGTTACAGAGATAGGGAGGATTTTAGGTGCTGGAGGAGGGTACAGAGATAGGGAGGGTTGTAGGTGCTGGAGGGAATTACAGATATAGGGAGGGGTGTAGGTGCTGGAGGAAGTTACAGAGATAGGGAGGGGTGTAGGTGCTCGAGGAGGTTACAGGGATAGGGAGGGTTGTAGGGGATGGAGGAGGTTACAGAGATAGGGAGGGTTTTAGGGGCTGGAGGAGGTCATAGAAATAGGGAGGGTTGTAGGGGCTGGAGGAGATTAAAGAGATAGGGGGGGGTGTAGCGGCTGGAGGAGGTTACAGAGATATGGACGGTTACAGTGATAGGGAGGGTTGTAGGGGCTGGAGGAGGTTACAGAGATAGGGAGGGTTGTAGGGGCTGGAGGAGGTTACAGAGATAGGGAGGGTCATAGGGGCTGGAGGAGGTTACAGAGATATGGAGGGGTGTAGAGCCTGGAGGAGGTTACAGAGATAGGGAGGGGTGTAGGGGCTAGAGGAGGCTACAGAGATAGGGAGGATTGTAGGTGCTGGAGGAGGGTACAGAGATAGGGAGGGTTGAAGGGGCTGGAGGCGGTTACAGATATAGGGACGGTTGCAGGGGCTGGAGGAGGTTACAGAGATAGGGAGGGGTGTAGGGGCTGGAGGAGGTTACAGAGATAGGGAGGGGTGTAGGGGCAGGAGGAGGTCACAGAGATAGGGAGGCTTGTAGGGGCTGGAGGACGGTACAGAGATAGGGAGGCTTGTAGGGGCTGGAGGAGGTTACAGAGATAGGGAGGGTTGTAGGGGCTGGAGGAGGTTACAGAGATAGGGCGGGTTGTAGGGGCTGGAGGAGGTTACAGAGATAGGGAGGGTTGTAGGGGCTGGAGGAGGTTACAGAGATAGGGAGGGTTGTAGGGGCTGGAGGAGGTTACAGAGATAGGGAGGGTTGTAGGGGCTGGAGGAAGTTACATTGATAGGGAGGGTTGTAGGGGCTGGTGGAGGTTACAGAGATAGGGCGGGTTGTACGGGCTGGAGGAGGTAACAGAGATGGGGAGGATTGTAGGGGCTGGAGGAGGTTACAGAGATATGGAGGGTCGTAGGGGCTGGAGGAGATGAAAGAGATAGGGAGGTGTGTAGCGGCTGGAGGAGGTTACAGAGATATGGACGGTTACAATGATAGGGAGGGTTGTAGGGGCTGGAGGAGGTTACAGAGATAGGGAGGGTTGTAGGGGCTGGAGGAGGTTACAGAGATAGGGAGGGTCATAGGGGCCGGAGGAGGTTACAGCGATATGGAGGGGTGTAGAGCCTGGAGGAGGTTACAGAGATAGGGAGGGGTGAAGGGGCTAGAGGAGGTTACAGAGATAGGGAGGATTGTAGGTGCTGGAGGAGGGTACAGAGATAGGGAGGGTTGTAGGGGCTGGAGGAGGTTACAGAGATAGGGACGGTTGTAGGGGCTGGAGGAGGTTACAGAGATAGGGAGGGTTGTAGGGGCTGGAGGAGGTTACAGAGATAGGAAGGGATGTAGGGGCTGGAGGAGGTTACAGAGATTGGGAGGGTTGTAGGGGCGGGAGGAGGTTACAGAGATAGGGAGGGTTGTAGGGGCTGGAGGAGGTTACAGAGATAGGGAGGGGTGTAGGTGCTGGAGGAGGGTACAGAGATAGGGAGGGGTGAAGGGGCTGGAGAAGGTTACAGAGTTGGGAGGGTTGTAGTGGCAGGAGGAGGTTACAGAGACAGGGAGGGTTGTAGGGGCTGGAGGACATTACAGAGATAGGGAGGGATGTAGGGTCTGGACGAGGTTACAGAGATAGGGAAGGGTGTAGGGGCTGGTGAAGGTTACAGGGATAGGGAGGGTTGTAGGGGCTGGAGGAGGTTACCAAGATAGGGAGGGGTGTAGGGGCTGGACGACGTTACAGAGATAGGGAGGGGTGTAGGGGCTGGAGAAGGTTACAGCGATAGGGAGGGTTGTAGGTGCTGGAGGAGGTTACAGAGATAGGGAGGGTTGTAGGGGCTGGAGGAGGTTACAGAGATAGGGAGGGTTGTAGGGGCTGGAGGAGGTTACAGAGATAGGGAGGGTTGTAGGGGCTGGAGGAGGTTACAGAGATAGGGAGGGTTGTAGGGGCTGGAGGAGGATACAGAGATAGGGAGGGTTGTAGGGGCTGGAGGAGGTTACAGAGATAGGGAGGGTTGTAGGGGCTGGAGGAGGTTACAGAGATAGGGAGGGTTGTAGGGGCTGGAGGAGGTTACAGAGATAGGGAGGGTTGTAGGGGCTGGAGGAGGTTACAGAGATAGGGAGGGTTGTAGGGGCTGGAGGAGGTTACAGAGATAGGGAGGGTTGTAGGGGCTGGAGGAGGTTACAGAGATAGGGAGGGTTGTAGGGGCTGGAGGAGGTTACAGAGATAGGGAGGGTTGTAGGGGCTGGAGGAGGTTACAGAGATAGGGAGGGTTGTAGGGGCTGGAGGAGGTTACAGAGATAGGGAGGGTTGTAGGGGCTGGAGGAGGTTACAGAGATAGGGAGGGTTGTAGGGGCTGGAGGAGGTTACAGAGATAGGGAGGGTTGTAGGGGCTGGAGGAGGTTACAGAGATAGGGAGGGTTGTAGGGGCTGGAGGAGGTTACAGAGATAGGGAGGGTTGTAGGGGCTGGAGGAGGTTACAGAGATAGGGAGGGTTGTAGGGGCTGGAGGAGGTTACAGAGATAGGGAGGGTTGTAGGGGCTGGAGGAGGTTACAGAGATAGGGAGGGTTGTAGGGGCTGGAGGAGGTTACAGAGATAGGGAGGGTTGTAGGGGCTGGAGGAGGTTACAGAGATAGGGAGGGTTGTAGGGGCTGGAGGAGGGTACAGAGATAGGGAGGGTTGTAGGGGCTGGAAGAGGTTACAGAGATAGGGAGGGTTGTAGGGGCTGGAGGAGGTTACAGAGATAGGGAGGGTTGTAGGGGCTGGAGGAGGTTACAGAGATAGGGAGGGTTGTAGGGTCTGGAGAATGTTACAGAGACAGGGAGGGTTGTAGGAGCTGGAGGACGTTACAGAGATGGGGAGGGTTGTAGGGGCTGGAGGAGGTTACAGAGATAGGGAGGGTTGTAAGGGCTGGCGGAGGTTATAGAGATAGGTAGGGTTGTAGGGGATGGAGGAGGGTACAGAGATAGGGAGGGTTGTAGGGGCTGGAGGAGGTTGCAGACATAGGGAGGGTTGTAGGGGCTGGAGGAGGTTACAGAGATAGGGAAGGTTGTAGGGGCTGGAGGAGGTTACAGAGATAGGGAGGGTTGTAGGGGCTGGAGGAGGTTACAGAGATAGGGAGGGTTTTAGGGGCTGGAGGAGGTTACCGAGATAGGGAGGGCTGTAGGGGCTGGAGGAGGTTACAGAGATAGGGAGTGCTGTAGGGGCTGGAGGAGGTTACAGACATAGGGAGGGTTGTACGGGCTGGAGGAGGTTACAGAGATAGGGAGGGTTGTAGGGGCTGGAGGAGGTTACAGAGATAGGGAAGGTTGTAGGGGCTGGAGGAGGTTACAGAGATAGGGAGGGTTGTAGGGGCTGGAGGAGGTTACAGAGATAGGGAGGGTTTTAGGGGCTGGAGGAGGTTACCGAGATAGGGAGGGCTGTAGGGGCTGGAGGAGGTTACAGAGATAGGGAGTGGTGTAGGGGCTGGAGGAGGTTACAGAGATAGGGAGGGTTGTACGGGCTGGAGGAGGTTACAGAGATAGGGAGGGTTGTAGGGGCTGGAGGAGGTTACAGAAATAGGGAGGGTTGTAGGGTCTGGAGAATGTTACAGAGATAGGGAGGGCTGTAGGGTCTGGAGAAGGTTACAAAAATAGGGAGAGTTGTAGGGGATTCAGGAGGTTACGGAGATAGTGAGTGTTGTAGGGTCTGGAGAATGTTACAGAGACAGGGAGGGTTGTAGGAGCTGGAGGAGGTTACAGAGATGGGGAGGGTTGTAGGGGCTGGAGGAGGTTACAGAGATAGGGAGGGTTGTAAGGGCTGGCGGAGGTTATAGAGATAGGGAGGGTTGTAGGGGCTGGAGGAGGTTACGGAGATAGGGAGGATTGTAGGGGCTGGAGTAGGTTACAGAAATAGGGAGGTTTGTAGGGGCTGGAGGAGGTTACAGAGATAGGGAGGGTTGTAGGGGCTGGAGGAGGTTACAGAGATAGGGAGGGTTGTAGGGGCTGGAGGAGGTTACAGAGATAGGGAGGGTTGTAGGGGCTGGAGGAGGTTACAGAGATAGGGAGGGGTGTAGGGGCTGGAGGAGGTTACAGAGATAGGGAGGGGTGTAGGGGCTGGAGAAGGTTACAGCTATAGGGAGGGTTGTAGGTGTTGGAGGAGGGTACAGAGATAGGGAGGGTTGTAGGGGCTGGAGGAGATTACAGAGATAGGGAGGGGTGTAGGGGCTGGAGGAGGTTACAGAGATAGGGAAGGTTACAGTGATAGGGAGGGTTGTTGGGTCTGGAGAAGGTTACAGAGATAGGGAGAGTTGTAGGGTCTGGAGAAGGTTACAGAGATAGGGAGGGGTGTAGGGCCTGGAGGAGGTTTCAGAGATAGGGAAGGTTACAGTGATAGGGAGGCTTGTAGGGGCTGGAGGAGGTTACAGAGATAGGGAGGGTTGTAGGGGCTGGAGGAGGTTACAGAGATAGGGAGGGTTTTAGGGGCTGGAGGAGGTTACCGAGATAGGGAGGGCTGTAGGGGCTGGAGGAGTTTACAGAGATAGGGAGTGGTGTAGGGGCTGGAGGAGGTTACAGAGATAGGGAGGGTTGTACGGGCTGGAGGAGGTTACAGAGATAGGGAGTGTTGTAGGGGCTGGAGGAGGTTACAGAGATAGGGAGGGTTTTTGGGGCTGGAGGAGATACAGAGATGGGGAGGGTTTTAGGGGCTGGAGGAGGTTACTGAGATAGGGAGGGTTTTAGGGGCTGGAGTAGGTTAGAGAGATAGGGAGGTTTGTATGGGCTGGAGGAGGTTACAGAGATAGGGAGGGTTGTACGGGCTGGAGGAGGGTACAGAGATAGGGAGGGTTGTAGGGGCTGGAAGAGGTTACAGAGATAGGGAGGGTTGTAGGGGCTGGAGGAGGTTACAGAAATAGGGAGGGTTGTAGGGTCTGGAGAAGGTTACAGAGATAGGGAGGGCTGTAGGGTCTGGAGAAGGTTACAAAAATAGGGAGAGTTGTAGGGGCTGGAGGAGGTTACAGAGATAGGGAGGGTTGTAGGGTCTGGAGAATGTTACAGAGACAGGGAGGGTTGTAGGAGCTGGAGGAGGTTACAGAGATGGGGAGGCTTGTAGGGGCTGGAGGAGGTTACAGAGATAGGGAGGGTTGTAAGGGCTGGAGGAGGTTACAGAGATAGGGAGGGTTGTAGGCGCTGGAGGAGGTTACCGAGATAGGGAGGGGTGTAGGGGCTGGAGGACATTACAGGGATAGGGAGGGGTGTAGGGGCTGGAGAAGGTTACAGCGATAGGGAGGGTTGTAGGTGCTGGAGGAGGGTACAGAGATAGGGAGGGTTGTAGGGGCTGGAGGAGGTTACAGAGATAGGGAGGGGTGTAGGGCCTGGAGGAGGCTATAGAGATAGGGAGGGGTGTAGTGGCTGGAGCAGGTTACAGAGATAGGGAGGATTGTAGGGGCTGGAGGAGGTTACAGAGATAGGGAGGGGTGTAGGGACTGGAGGAGGTTACTGAGATAGGGAGGGTTGTACGGGTTGGAGGAGGGTACAGAGATAGGGAGGGTTGTAGGGGCTGGAGGAGGTTACAGAGATAGGGAAGGTTGTAGGGGCTGGAGGAGGTTACAGAGATAGGGATGGTTGTAGGGGCTGGAGGAGGTTACAGAGATAGGGAGGGTTGTAGGGGCTGGAGGAGGTTACAGAGATAGGGAAGGTTGTAGGGGCTGGAGGAGGTTACAGAGAGAGGGATTGCTGTACGGGCTGGAGGAGGTTACAGAGATAGGGAGGGTTGTAGGGGCTGGAGGAGGTTACAGAGATAGGGAGGGTTTTCGGGGCTGGAGGAGATACAGAGATGGGGAGGGTTTTAGGGGCTGGACGAGGTTACTGAGATAGGGGGAGTTTTAGGGGCTGGAGTAGGTCAGAGAGATAGGGAGGTTTGTACGGGCTGGAGGAGGGTACAGAGATAGGGAGGGTTGTAGGGGCTGGAGGAGGTTACAGAGATAGGGAGGGTTGTAGGGGCTGGAGGAGGTTACAGAGATAGGGAGGGTTGTAGGGTCTGGAGAATGTTACAGAGACAGGGAGGGTTGTAGGAGCTGGAGGAGGTTACAGAGATGGGGAGGGTTGTAGGGGCTGGAGGAGGTTACAGAGATAGGGAGGGCTGTAAGGGCTGGAGGAGGTTACAGAGATAGGGAGGGTTGTAAGGGCTGGCGGAGGTTATAGAGATAGGTAGGGTTGTAGGGGCTGGAGGAGGGTACAGAGATAGGGAGGGTTGTAGGGGCTGGAGGAGGTTGCAGACATAGGGAGGGTTGTAGGGGCTGGAGGAGGTTACAGAGATAGGGAAGATTGTAGGGGCTGGAGGAGGTTACAGAGATAGGGAGGGTTGTAGGGGCTGGAGGAGGTTACAGAGATAGGGAGGGTTGTAGGGGCTGGAGGAGGTTACAGAGATAGGGAAGGTTGTAGGGGCTGGAGGAGGTTACAGAGAGAGGGATGGTTGTAGGGGCTGGAGGAGGTTACAGAGATAGGGAGGGGTGTAGGGCCTGGAGGAGGTTTCAGAGATAGGGAAGGTTACAGTGATAGGGAGGGTTGTAGGGGCTGTAGGAGGTTACTGAAATAGGGAGGGTTGTAGGGGCTGGAGGAGGTTACAGAGATAGGGAGGGTTTTAGGGGCTGGAGGAGGTTACCGATATAGGGAGGGCTGTAGGGGCTGGAGGAGGTTACAGAGATAGGGAGGGGTGTAGGGGCTGGAGGAGGTTACAGAGATAGGGAGGGTTGTACGGGCTGGAGGAGGTTACAGAGATAGGGAGGGTTGTAGGGGCTGGAGGAGGTTACAGAGATAGGTAGGGTTTTCGGGGCTGGAGGAGATACAGAGATGGGGAGGGTTTTAGGGGCTGGACGAGGTTACTGAGATAGGGAGGGTTTTAGGGGCTGGAGTAGGTTAGAGAGATAGGGAGGTTTGTACGGGCTGGAGGAGGGTACAGAGTTAGGGAGGGTTGTAGGGGCTGGAGGAGGTTACAGAGATAGGGAGGGTTGTAGGGGCTGGAGGAGGTTACAGAGATAGTGAGGGTTGTAGGGTCTGGAGAATGTTACAGAGACAGGGAGGGTTGTAGGAGCTGGAGGAGGTTACAGAGATGGGGAGGGTTGTAGGGGCTGGAGGAGGTTACAGAGATAGGGAGGGTTGTAAGGGCTGGAGGAGGTTACAGAGATAGGGAGGGTTGTAAGGGCTGGCGGAGGTTATAGAGATAGGTAGGGTTGTAGGGGCTGGAGGAGGTTACAGAGATAGGGAGGATTGTAGGGGCTGGAGTAAGTTACAGAGATAGGGAGGGTTGTAGGGACTGGAGGAGGTTACAGAGATAGGGAGGGTTGTAGGGGCTGGAGGAGATTACAGAGACAGGGAGGGTTGTAGGGGCTGGAGGAGGTTACAGAGATAGGGAGGGTTGTAGGGGCTGGAGGAGGTTACAGAGATAGGGAGGGGTGTAGGGGCTGGAGGAGGTTACAGAGATAGGGAGGGGTGTAGGGGCTGGAGAAGATTACAGCGATAGGGAGGGTTGTAGGTGCTGTAGGAGGGTACAGAGATAGGGAGGGTTGTAGGGGCTGGAGGAGATTACAGAGATAGGGAGGGGTGTAGGGGCTGGAGGAGGTTACAGAGATAGGGAAGGTTACAGTGATAGGGTGGGTTGTAGGGGCTGGAGGAGGTTACAGAGATAGGGAGGGTTGTTGGGTCTGGAGAAGGTTACAGAGATAGGGAGGGTTGTAGGGTCTGCAGAAGGTTACAGAGATAGGGAGGGTTGTAGGGTCTGGAGAATGTTACAGAGACAGGGAGGGTTGTAGGTGCTGGAGGAGGTTATAGAGATGGGGAGGGTTGTAGGGGCTGGAGGAGGTTACAGAGATAGGGAGGATTGTAGGGGCTGGAGGAGGTTTGTGAGATAGGGAGGGTTGTAGCGGCTGGAGGAGGTTGCAGAGATAGGGAGGGTTGTAGGGGCTGGAGGAGGTTACAGAGATAGGGAACGTTTTAGGGGTTGGAGGAGGTTACAGAGATAGGGATGGTTGTATGGGCTGGAGGAGGTTACAGAGATAGGGAGGATTGTAGGGAATGGAGGAGGTTACAGAGAAAGGGAGGATTGTAGGGAATGGAGGAGGTTACAGAGATAGGGAGGGTTGTAGCAGCTGGAGGAGGTTACAGAGATAGGGAGGGTTGTAGGGGCTGGAGGAGGTTACAGAGATAGGGAGGGTTGTAGGGGCTGGAGGAGGTTACAGAGATAGGGAGTGGTGTAGGGGCTGGAGGAGGTTACAGAGATAGGGAGGGTTGTAGGGGCTGGAGGAGGTTACAGACATAGGGAGGGTTGTAGGGGCTGGAGAAGGTTACAGAGATAGGGAAGTTTGTAGGGGCTGGAGGAGGTTACAGAGATAGGGATGGTTGTAGGGGCTGGAGGAGGTTACAGAGATAGGGAAGGTTTTAGGGGATGGTGGAGGTTACAGAGATAGGGAGGGTCTTAGGGGCTCAGGGTATGTGCACGTTTGTTTGAGTGAGCTGAAGTTTATGGTGGCTTGTCAGAGGTGTTAATTGTATGGGTGAGGATTTCAGCTGCAGATGACCTGACGCAGGGGAAGGGATGGGGGTTTTGTTATCGAGGTGGAAACCTTGATTCGGGTCAAAAAAGACACGAAGGTTGTGAGCAGTCTGGGAGAATGGCCAGGGAGGGCAATGCGTGGTTTTTGTTCACCATCAAAGACACACACCCTTTAGACACAGCCAGAGTCTGTATCACTCCCTAACAGTGTCTCAAACTATCAAGTCTACATAATAAACCTATCCAATGCTTTTTTTTTACCATTTCTCTCCCCTTCAAGGTGACTCATTGCAGTCCCCCTTCCAGGAATGACCTCAGGTCAGCCATTCTCAATGTGCAATTCAACAGGCCATTTGACTGCATGGGGCATTGCACCTCAGTAATCAGGCTGAACCGTACACATGCGCACACGCCCACACCCACCTTTCCTCCTGGAGTCACCGTCTTCTGATCAGGACCAGGAACTCGCTGCTTCTCCTGTTTCCTTCAAGGAGTCAGTGGAGACACGATGGGTCCCCCTTAATGCCGAATGATCCTGTGTGGGCATTGGCAGAAGGCTGTGACGGCTCTGACTTTTGGTCAGCTGCTTCTCACATTACATCGTGCCCTTCCTGTCCTCCCACCGCACCCATCCCACTGCCCCCCCCCCGAACCTGTCCATTTTCAATCATAACCAGGCTACAAGGGCTAATAGCCCAGAGGTGACTCCCCATCCCTGCTGCCATATTTAGTGTTTGCCTAAGTCAGCGTGGTACTGAGCTGTACTGATCAGTGATGCCTCTTGTGGTCGAACAGCTGCTGCAGTCACCCGGCCTGAAATTAGCCCGCTTGGTACCATCATGTGATATTCAGACCCTAACGAAAAAGGGCTTCAAGAGTAGAAGGCTCTCGGCCTGGCACGACAGAGGGAAGTGCACTCTCTGAAGTGATACCGAGCGCCAAGACTCATAGCAGTTACAAGAAAGACAGAGCTTACATGTATATACTGCCTTTCACCACCACCACATGTCCCAATGTGCTTCACAGCCAATGAAATACTTTTAAAGCGTAGTCACTGTTGTAATGTAGGAAGCGCAGCAGCCATTTTGTGCACAGCAAGCTCCCACTAACAGCAATGTGATACTGACCCGGGTCATCCGTTTTTAGTGATGTTGGTCGAGGGATAAATATCGGCCCCAGGACACCGGGGAGAACTCCCCACCCCCCACACATCTTCGGATATGTTGCCGTGGGAGCTTTGGCACCTCACCCAAGGGCGCCCTCGCTCCATTCAAAAGACGGCACCTCCAGCGGCGCAGCACTGGCGCTGGGAGGGCCGGACTGGATTACGCGCTGAAGTCTCTCACCGTGCCCCCGGCTGCATGGGTCTGATAATAACCCACCACGAGCCTGCTGTTAACGCCCTGTGCAAACTATGACTCGGCACAATTTCTGAAACATTTTTTTATTTTAAAAAAAATAAGCAGCACACCACTTTCCAGAAAAAGTACAAGCAAACAACGCAGGGTGGCAGATAAAATGGGGAAGGGGAGGAGGAGGAGGGGGGAGGGGAGGCGAGCAGGCACCAGTACACAAAAAAAAGGAGTCATGTAACCAGGGCATTGGAGTTAGAGGCCAAGTGTAAGGAAGGGTGCAGCCTGTAAATGGACTGCAGGCTGCAGGGCAGGGAATGAGTTGTATTTTCCTGCTCACGACCACTGACAGGAATCAGCCAGTGTCAAAAACACTGCTTAGCCAAGACATCCTCCTACCTTACTGCTATCTGAGCTGCTGGTCGCTGCCATGTTGAGTGTACCGCTTGAACTTTCCCCTCTGACCTGGCAGTAAATTCCTCCCAGCTGCTGGCTCCCAGTTAATATGTCCATAACTGTGTGTTAAGAATCTTTAAAGGGACACTGTCCCCTCAAGCATTTTTAATTCTACCCCCCCCACCCACCCCCACCCCACCACAGTACACTGAAACAACAGTATCATATTCCAAGGTGCTTTTAACCTGTTGGGTCGCGATTTGAATTTGATTAGGAGCAACTGGAGATTATTTTTTGCGTGACGATTTTAAATGCCTTTCACCACCAAAGCGCTTCACTGTAAATGAAGTACTTTTGAAGTGTGATCACTGTTGTAACCTGGGAGCCAATTTGCAGGATCTCACAAACAGCATTGCAATAACCACCAACTGGATCATCTCGTTTTACTGATGCGAGTCAAGGGACAAACTTTGACCCAGGGCACAGGCGAGAACACCCCTGCCCTTGTTAGGAATAATGCTACAGAATCTTTTACATCCACCTGAAAGGATAGATAGGCTCTCAGTCCAAAAGGCAGCACCTCCCTCAGTGCCACGCTGAGAGTATTGGCCCAGATTGTGCACCCACGTCTCTGGAGTGCGACTGGAACCCACAGACTTCTGACTCAGGGGTCAGTGCTACTCAATGGGCCAATACTGAAGCCTATTCGACAACAGGCCATTCAGCCCATCAAATTATCAGCAGCGATGTTCTGTTCCATTTTGTCTGATCCCACTCCCCAGTCCCTTTAATAACCCATCCAGTCCAACCCCACTCTCCCCCTCACTCACCATATTCTTTAATATCCCACCCAGTTCAATCCCACTCTCCCCACACCCTTTAATATCTCACTAAAACTAATCCCACTACTCCCACACCTAACATCCCACCCAGTCAAATCGCACTCTTCCGTCACCCTTTAATAGCCCACCCAGTCTAATCCCACTCTCCCCCTCACCCTTTAATATCCCACCTAATCTAATCCCACTCACTCCCTGCATCCTTTAATATCCTACCCAGTCTAATCCCACTCTCCCCCCACTCCCTGCACCCTTTAATATCCCACCCAGTCTATTCCCTCTCCTCCTCACACCCTTTAATATCCCACCTAATCTAAACCCCCTCACACCCCACACCCTTTAATATCCCACCCAGTCTAATCCCACTCTACCCCTCACTCCCTGCACCCTTTAATATCCCACCCAGTCTAATCCCACTCTCCCCCACCCTTTAATATCCCACCCAGTCTAATCCCTCTCCCCCTCACACCCTTTAATATCCCACCTAATCTAATCCCACTCACTCCCTGCACCCTTTAATATCCTACCCAGTCTAATCCCACACTCCCCCTCACTCCCTGCACCCTTTAATATCCCACCCAGTCTAATCCCACTCTCCCCCTCACTCCCCACACCATTTAATATCCCACCTAATCTAATCCCACTCACTCCCTGCATCCTTTAATATCCTACCCAGTCTAATCCCACTCTACCCCTCACTCCCTGCACCCTTTAATACCCTACCCAGTCTAAACCCTCTCTCCCCCTCACTCCCCATATTCTTTAATACCCCGTCTAATCCCACTTTCCCTCACTCCCCATGTTAATATCCCACCAAGTCTAATAACACGGTCCCCCTCACTCCCTTTAATATCACACCCAGACTAATACCACTCTCCCCCTCACTCCCTGCATCCTTTAATTTTCTGCCGTCTAATCCCACTCTCCCCCTTTAATATCTCACCCAGTCTAATCCCATTCTCCCCCTCACCCTTTAATATCACAGCCAGTCTAATCCCACTCTTCCCCCACTCCCTTTAATATCTCACTAAAATTAATCCCACTCTCCCCACACCTAACATCCCACTCAGTCTAATCCCAATCTCCCCCTCACTCCCTGCACCCTAAATATCCTACCCAGTCTAATCCCACTCTCCCCCACCCTTTAATATCCCACCCAGTCTAATCCCTCTCCCCCTCACTGCCCACACCCTTTAAAATCCCACCCAGTCTAATCCCACTCTCCCCCTCACTCCCCACACCCTTTAATATCCCACCCAGTCTAATCCCACTCTCCCCCTCACTCCCCATATTCTTTAATATCCCACCTAGTCTAATCCCACTCTCCCCCTCACTCCCTGCACCCTAAATATCCTACCCAGTCTAATCCCACTCTTCCCCACCCTTTAATATCCTACCCATCTAATCCCTCTCCCCCTCACTGCCCGCACCCTTTAATATCCCACCCAGTCTAATCCCACTCTCCCCCTCACACTCCGCACCCTTTAATATCCCACCCAGTCTAATCCCACTCTCCCCCTCACTCCCAACACCCATTAATATCCCACCCAGACTAATCCCACTCTCCCCCTCACTCCCCACACCCATTAATATCCCACCCAGTCTAATCCCACTCTCCCCCTCACTCCCCACACCATTTAATATCCCACCTAATCTAATCCCACTCACTCCCTGCATCCTTTAATATCCTACCCAGTCTAATCCCACTCTACCCCTCACTCCCTGCACCCTTTAATACCCTACCCAGTCTAAACCCTCTCTCCCCCTCACTCCCCATATTCTTTAATACCCCGTCTAATCCCACTTTCCCTCACTCCCCATGTTAATATCCCACCAAGTCTAATAACACGGTCCCCCTCACTCCCTTTAATATCACACCCAGACTAATACCACTCTCCCCCTCACTCCCTGCATCCTTTAATTTTCTGCCGTCTAATCCCACTCTCCCCCTTTAATATCTCACCCAGTCTAATCCCATTCTCCCCCTCACCCTTTAATATCACAGCCAGTCTAATCCCACTCTTCCCCCACTCCCTTTAATATCTCACTAAAATTAATCCCACTCTCCCCACACCTAACATCCCACTCAGTCTAATCCCAATCTCCCCCTCACTCCCTGCACCCTAAATATCCTACCCAGTCTAATCCCACTCTCCCCCACCCTTTAATATCCCACCCAGTCTAATCCCTCTCCCCCTCACTGCCCACACCCTTTAAAATCCCACCCAGTCTAATCCCACTCTCCCCCTCACTCCCCACACCCTTTAATATCCCACCCAGTCTAATCCCACTCTCCCCCTCACTCCCCATATTCTTTAATATCCCACCTAGTCTAATCCCACTCTCCCCCTCACTCCCTGCACCCTAAATATCCTACCCAGTCTAATCCCACTCTTCCCCACCCTTTAATATCCTACCCATCTAATCCCTCTCCCCCTCACTGCCCGCACCCTTTAATATCCCACCCAGTCTAATCCCACTCTCCCCCTCACACTCTGCACCCTTTAATATCCCACCCAGTCTAATCCCACTCTCCCCCTCACTCCCAACACCCATTAATATCCCACCCAGACTAATCCCACTCTCCCCCTCACTCCCCACACCCATTAATATCCCACCCAGTCTAATCCCACTCTCCCCCCTCACTCCCTGCACCCTTTAATATCCCACCCAGTCTAATCCCACTCTCCCCCTCACTCCCAACACCCATTAATATCCCACCCAGACTAATCCCACTCTCCCCCTCACTCCCCACACCCATTAATATCCCACCCAGTCTAATCCCACTCTCCCCCCTCACTCCCTGCACCCTTTAATATCCCACCCAGTCTAATCCCACTCTCCCCCCTCACTCCCTGCACCCTTTAATATCCCACCCAATCTAATCCCACTCTCCCCCTCACTCCCCACACCCATTAATATCCCACCCAGTCTAATCCCACTCTCCCCACACCCATTAATATCCTACCCAGTCTAATCCCACTCTCCCCCTCACTCCCTGCACCCTTTAGTATCCCACCCAGTCTAATCCCACTCTCCCCCTCACCCTTTAATATCCCACCTAATCTAATCCCACTCACTCCCTGCATCCTTTAATATCCTACCCAGTCTAATCCCACTCTCCCCCCACTCCCTGCACCCTTTAATATCCCACCCAGTCTAATCCCACTCTCCCCCACCCTTTAATATCCCACCCAGTCTATTCCCTCTCCCCCTCACACCCTTTAATATCCCACCTAATCTAATCCCACTCACTTCCTGCACCCTTTAATATCCTACCCAGTCTAATCCCACTCTCCCCCTCACCCTTTAATATCCCACCCAGTCTAATCCCTCTCCCCCTCACTGCCCACACCCTTTAATATCCCACCCAGTCTAATCCCTCTACCCCTCACTGCCCACACCCTTTAATATCCTACCCAGTCTAATCCCACTCTCCCCCTCCCTTTAATATCCCACCTAATCTAATCCCACTCACTCCCTGCATCCTTTAATATCCTACCCAGTCTAATCCCACTCTACCCCTCACTCCCTGCACCCTTTAATACCCCACCGTCTAAACCCTCTCCCCATATTCTTTAATACCCCGTCTAATCCCACTTTCCCTCACTCCCCATGTTAATATTCCACTTAGTCTAATGCCACGCTCCCCCTCACTCCCTTTAATATCACACCCAGACTAATTCCACTCTCCCCACACCCTTTAACATCCCACACTGACTAATGCCACTCTCCCCCTCACTCTTCAATATCCTACCCCGTCTAATCCCATTCTCCCCCTCACTCCCTGCATCCTTTAATTTCCTGCCGTCTAATCCCACTCTCCCCCTTTAATATCTCACCCAGTCTAATCCCATTCTCCCCCTCAGCCTTTGATATCCCACCCAGTCTAATCCCACTCTCCCTCCCCCTACCTTTTAATAACCCACCCAGAATAATCCCACTGTCCCTAAATTTCTTAAATCTATATATGCTTACTTCCAGTGACTTTTCCGCATCAAAGTTGGTTTGGGAGCATTGATGTTATAAGATTCACCGCGAGCAGTCCCTTTAGAAAAAAAAATTGCCATTCAGTCTCCTTTGGCAATGGGCACAGGGGTGCAAAATCACAACAGGAGACAACTTTACACGCCGGCATAATAGGGTCTCCGTTTATCAGTAGAGGATTTTCTCGACTCTCCTGCGTTCTGGTACAGGCTCTATCGCCATCAGGGAGCGTCAGCTGCACACAAACCGCTGCATCCTTTTTCTGTCAACATCTCCCATTTTTAATTCCTCCTGCCCCCACAATCGCAGTAGAAGGGCTGAGGCCTGCTCCCAGAGATATGGAGCATCAATGTTTTTCACCTTAACATCTGGTGTCTGTGTTTATATAGCATATTTCACAACCTCTGGATGTCCCAAAGTGTTTTATGAGACTGTTGTAATGTAGGAAAAGCAGCAAACCTCAGCACAGCAAGATCCCACTAACAGCTGTGTAATAATAATCCATATTCACGTCTTAAGTGACATTGGCTAAGGGATCAATAATAACCCCAGGACACACCTGAGAGTTTCCCTGCTTTTCTTCCAAAAAACTGGGATATTTGACAACCACCTGAGGGAAGCAGACAGGGCCTCGGTTTTCATGTCTCACTTTGACTGTGCAGCTCTCTGGAGTGTCCGCCTTCATTCTGTGCTCAGGTCTCTGGAGTGGGGCTGGAGCCCACAACCTTCTTACTCAGACCAAAAGGAAAAAAATACTGCAGGATGTTGGAAATCTGAAATAAAGACAGCAAGTGCTGGAAAAAACTCAGCAGGTCTGGCAGCATCAGTGGAGAGAGAGAAACAGAGTTAACGTTTTGGGTCCAATTTGAGTCTTCTCCAAAGAGTCATATTAGACCTGAAACGTCAGCTCGGATTCTCCCTCCACAGATGCTGCTGGACTGGCTGAGTTTCTCCAGTGCTTTCTGTTTTTATTTGAGACTCGAGAGGCGAGCAAGATACCAAGGGAGTCACAGCTGACACCGTGGCTTAACCAGCAGCAAGGTTAACCCTTCAGGCTGGTGCAATTCCAACAGATCAAACCAGTGAGTTTGAACAAAAAAAAAATGGATAAAACAGGACTGAGGTGAATGGGTAAAAGCAAAATGCTGCGGATGCTGGAAATCTGAAACAAAAAACCAAAATTGCTGGAAAAACTCAGCAGGTCTGACAGCATCTGTGGAGAGAAAGACAGAGTTAACGTTTCGAGTCTGTATGACTCCTCTTCAGAGCTGAAAGCGTGTCCTACTGACTCAAAACGTTAACTCTATCTTCCTTTCCTGGGGCAAATGGGCTTTGACAGCCAGACTGTCTGGATTCCTGGGCCGGGGGGCGGAGGGTGAAACAAGAGATGTATGTTACGGCATAGTTTGACAAGTGCGAACATTAAGTCAAGGCTTGCACACACAGAAAGGTATTTCAGATTAGGTTTATTGAATCTTGCTACACGTTAGATTACAAACAACCCTCCCCACCCACTGCCAACTCTAATTTCAGACACTGGTTCTCTAGTGTAGGCAATTATTACATAAACTAAATTATTTGTCATAGTGAAAGAAAATTAAATGAGCCTCATTTTTCTTTTGTGTAACACCAGTCAAGGGGGTGTAAATTCACCACCCACCACTCCCGCGCCCCAGTCAATTCCATTCCTCTTCTATCTGCCCCCTGCCCCACCCAACAGCCCAAAGAAAACCCCACTTTGCACTTTCCCTTTCACCACCCACCCTCACTGAAGGTGCCAACCCTCGCTGGGTACATTCTTGCAGATGGCAGCTCCCCGCCAGCACTGTGCCCTTGTGGGTCATTCTTATTGCGCAGGGTATATTCAATGTTCGACTACAGGAGGCGTCGCGACTGAATCTTGTCCTCAATCCCCCCCACAAAATGCTTCAGGAATCACCAGCTAGCCAGCGGGCATGAGAGCTTTGTGGGACCTCGACCCTCCCCAGGAGGAGCTGCAGTCAACTGTGCCACCCCTCCCCACCCCCACACCACCATTTGGATCAGCAGCACACTGCACGGTACACTTACAAGCTAGCCCACCAGGGGAGCCACATGTTTGCAAGACACGACTCCCTCTACGAAAATACCAGCCACTGCAAACGCACACAAATAGTGCATCCTACCCGCCAGGTAAAAAGTACCCAGCACAGCTTTGTTAGCCGTTTTGCCATGGCACTCGTGTGAAACACATACATATCCACAGATACACACACATGCACACTCCATCCCCAATAAAAGGTACACTCCGCCCTCTCGCAGCAAGTCCAAAAGCCCACCACAGAAATATACCCAGAAGCCAGGCAGTTTTCCCACCCCCTCTACCTCTTCATGCCAACACGATGGCACCGATGGCAGGTACGTCACTTTTAGCGGTAAATAAAAATAGGGTTGGGGGGGGCGGGGGGGGTAAGAAAATGAGCCTGTTTCTCAGGGAAGTCAGCCTGTTATCTCTAAACTTGGCTAGTAACGGACGGGTTACGCACTCTGGCACTGTGTCACCCTGCCTGTTGAGTGGACCCCAGGCTGCAGGAAGATGAAGGACTAAAATAAAAGCAAGCCCAGCCACCGAAGGCAGATTTACCCGTTCCTGTGCGTCCCTCAAAAGCTGGAATCCAAGCAGCATTGGCAAGGTGTACGAAAGCAGCACCTGTCTGAGGCAGGGTGGTGAAAATGCAGCTTTTAATCATGTGTTTGATTATTCGTGATGGTGGTACAGTTAAGGGCGAGGATGATTTAAAAGGGGGGAGGAGCCAGTTCAGCTTCACAGCACAATCCCCGCGTGCCTTGGACACATCTAGCCACTGTAATTTATACCTCGGGCACACACACGCCAGTACCCGATGCCCCCACGCCTTGAGCTCTGTACCCCGTGTGAACCAGGAGCAGGAAACCGGGCCCCTACACACACACACACACACACATACACACACACACACACACACACACACACGGCGGGCTGCCCCCAGAGGAGCAGCCCGCACTCAAGACACAAGGGATGCCCGTGGTTCACAGGAGCGGATGCAACAACCATCACTCCCCCGAGGGACGGCAAGGCGAAAATGGCAAAACAGGCTCCCCGCCCCTTTAAAAGGCAGCGGCGGGCCGGGGGGAGGGGGTGGGGGGAGCATCAGTGTTCAGGAAGGTAACCTTCACATGTAGGAAAGCACCAGTGTTCAGTGAGGGTATTAGCAGGACCTGTACGAAGGGAGGTTTGTTGTATTCTTTAAGGGGCGGGGTGGGGGAGGGGAAGGAAACAAAAAAAAAATACCCTAGCGAGTAGCATCTGATCACAATCATCAGTGAGAAAGAGAGCGTTAAGAGTGTTTACAGAACCTATGGCTCACAAGGCTGGGCTGCAGTGATTATATCTATTTTTTTTTTGAGATAGAGAGAGAGATGTAAATTTTGTTTTAAATGCCAAGGCGCTGTCGTGCCGCGATCGTGGGGTCGTGTATTCGTCTGGAGAGAGCAAACTTCTGGTCGGAGAGCGGCGACGGCGGCGGAGGAGGAAGAGGAAGAGGAGGAAATCGTCGGTTCATTGGGCATAGCGGGTGTCGGTGGTATTATCGTAGTCAAACTGATCATACCTAAGAGAAAAAGCACATTATGTCAATACAGGGCTGGCCGGAAAGGAAAAGTCGCTCATGCATTCACCGAGGGAGGAGCCAAGGGTGGAACCAAATATAGAGGACTGCAAATGGTGGGGGTGGGGGTGGGGGTGGAAGTGGTGGACGAGGCCTTAATGCTTTTTTTGTTTTAAAATGTGCCTCCTCGATACCGAATTGAGAAACCGTAAACAGGACATCCCGGCACTCTCCTGTCCCCATCCCTCCCCACAGGCTCCAGCCAGGATGTGGTTTCTGATACACAAGACAAGAGAGCTTGCTATGGGTTACCCGACTACTGTGCTTCCCCATGCTTCAAGCCACCACACCTTAAAAGTACTTCACTGGCTGTGAAGCGCTCCAAGACCTCCTGAGCTGTCAGTCACCTTGGGCAGTAGTGTCTGCCCCCAGCTATAGCCATAAGTGAATCTCATCATTAATACACAATTCTATTCGAATGTTTTGTGATCTCTCATAACATAAAGAGTTGTGTGGTTGTACAGCGGAGGGAGATGGGAAACAAGTTGCTAGACTTGGGGAGCCTTTGGACAGGAGAAATGTCAGGCGGTGAGGATCAACAGGCCCCGTGCTGTGCCAGCCAGAGAAGGGTACACCATGTCAGGCACAGGTCCGGGCACAAGTCACCTGCCCGCTCCCCAGTCTATGAAATGCTGTTCAGTTCAGGGAGTACTAGGGGAGAATTCAAGGGAAAGGGGAAATAGATGGACTGTTCCCCTGTTTTATCCTGCATACCTGGGTGAAGACACTTCTGCAAAAGTAGGGAATGCAACTCAGGGCTGTGTCTGCGGGTAGGAGGTTGGGGGAAAGAGAAGGTTCTTAAGCAAGCAGCTTTGCCGGCGACTGGGATTCTTCATGGAGAACGTGAGGCATCCTGGTGTGAGCAGGTGCAATTAAGACAGAGAGAGGCTCCTGACAAAACACATGTAACTAATCCGTGAGAGAAAGAGGCAACTGATTTGAAGGATATAATTTGAAAATTTGACCCACAATCGTCACACACAACCCCAAACATTGCACAAATAGAGAGGCAAGCTTGCTGACGTTACAACAACCCCCCTTCACCATTCGAACCCAAGTGTTAAAGGAAGTCACAACTGTTCACAATGCCAATCACCACTGAGTGTGCCAATCTGATGCCAAGTGGCCACAAATGTCAGCTTGCTCACAGTTCCTCATAGTGAATGTATCTGCCCCCCCCAGAGATCTCACATCATCTTTATAAACAGCAACTCCCACGACCACAACAGAGTCCACCCTGGCCATCGTCACTCAAGAGCTGAGAAGTTAGCTCATAGGTAATTGGGAGGTTAAAAAAAAAACAAATTTTCAACAAGGGAACACTCAGAGCAACCTACCCAGGAAACAGATATTTTGTAAAAGAAATACAGTACCGACGAGATTCTCCGAGATAGCCACGTTTTAGAATTGGTCAGTGGAACAGGCTAGTGGCTTTCCAGAATTTACAGGCGGTCCCACTAAGACTTGACCTCACCTTTTCACATGTAGAAGCAACGTGCACTGGGAAGGCAAACTAGAATTGTAAACCCAGGATGTTTCATACAGTTTAAATGAGCACGGAGCTAAATACTTCACACTCTCCCCATTTTATTTCACTGAATGCAACGTGACAGGGCTTCTGCATATCAATCCAGGGTTCCGAGAGTGCCTGACTACTGCAAATGATACTGTCGCAATCTGCTCTCTGTTACCTTTGAGAGAATTTGCTCAAGTTTAGTAAGTCTTCTGAAACTTGTTTTCATTACACAAGGCTTGTTAGTTAGTGGAAGACACTCAAGTTAAGGAGGTGGTGCCTCTTGTAAGGGAATTCTGCAGGAACCTCTGGAATTATGAACATGTCTATGGCTCCCACAAAATCCCTTCTGCAGCTGTGAAATAAAATGGACACTTTCGATCAATTCAAATGGCGCTCTCCGAGCGATGACCAGTCCTTCAGACAGTGAGAACTTACTCCTTTCATCAAAGCAAAACTCGCTCAGGACACACGATGAAACAGCCACACCACAACTGAATCATCTAGGAGGTGGCCATTCGGCCCTTCGTGCTCGTGCCAGTTCCCTGAACCAGCTGCCCAATACACTCTTGATCAAAACCCCTTTGTGATTTTGAACACCTCCATCAAATCTCTCCCTTAAACTTCTCTGCAGGAAGGGGAGCAACCCCAGCAACTTCTCTGTTCTCACCCAAAATGTTTCATCCCAGGCACCATGTGAATAAATCAGTTTTACGCCCTCACTAAAGCCTTAAGTGTCCCAAAGCTCTGCGTCACTGGGAGGGTTTTTCTCAGGTCGTGAATGGGTCTAAGGTTGAGAAACTGATAGATCGCTTCCTATGATTAGTCAACAACTTCCAGCAACATTTCGTCAGGATGGTAAGAAAGATAAGTGCGCACTCTAGCAGCGCCTCTGAAAGAAGCCCTCTGGAAGGGTACAAAGTGCGTTCCACAGCACACAACACTCTCTCCAGACACAACCTCGGCCACAAAGGTTTTAGAAGCTATAGCAGAGCTGCTGGCTATCTCCCTGCAGTTTTGCGCAGACTGATCTGATTAGTATATAATTATTCCCCGGCAACTGTGTTCTCGAACTGCACAGTTGACACGCTAAAGAATCTGGTAAATTTACAACCAGAAGTTAAAAAGCAAAAGCACCCACAGCTAGGGGGCAAGTAGACTTGTCTCTCACCGGCACAACGTATACCGCTCCACGCCAGCGTTAGGATCTGTGTTACTTACTGTGGAGCCCACAGGACACCCGAGCTGGCACTACCGCTCCGAAACCAGGGCGCTGCCAAGGGAAGAGTCTTCAGCGGGTGGCTCAGAATTCCATGTGGGAGTGGGGAGACAAGTTACATTAATGGCAGGCCAGGCTGCACCTTCCTCACCCCCACCCACTGGCTGAGAAGCCTCACAGGCCCCCTTACTCCCCGTGTTTTTGCCTGCAACGGATACATACCTACTGATGCTATCGTCTATGAATTTCTCGTTCTGATATTTTGGCACAGTGAGTGGCGACAGACGGGTGCGTTCGTACAGGGTGCAGCTGTTGGCCGTCGCCGCAGATGTGCTTAGGCGGTTTGGGCTCCTCTCCCTCACGTAATCGAGCGGCGTGTAACTTGCGGCAGCGCCCGCGGCCTGGTAATCTTCGTAATAGTCGTAATAGGAGCCGTGGCCATAGTCGTAGTCGTAATACGAATAGTAAGAGGGGTAATATTGGGATTGGAACTGGTACTGGCTGTACTGATTATAGCGCGCCGAGTGGCAATCTCGTGCCTGGTGCCCCTGCCTTCCGCAGCGCTGGCAGACATCCCGTTGCCCACCAGATTTCCCGTAGGTCGAACGGGAGAGCTGCACCCTGAGCTTGTTCCCGTTGAATTCCTTCTCGTCCAGGTTGGTAATCGCTTGGACGGCGTCTTCCTCCTTCTCCATGTGCACAAAGGCGTAATCTGTGGAGCGAAAAAAGTATAAACGTCACGGTAACAGGGCCTTACGTACTTGCCCTGGTGCTGGCAAACTACTGGAGGGGAGCCATACCTGACGCTGAGACACCGTTTCACACTGGGGAAGTTAGATAAGCACGAGGGAAAATGGAAGAGTGAATATTCTGAAAGGGCGATCGTTGTTAATGTTAATGCTGGAAATACTCAGCAGGATCTGTGGAGCGAAACAAAGTTTAATGTTAACTCTCTTTCTCTCCCTGGATGCTGCCAGACCTGCTGAGTATTTCCAGCATTTTCTTTCCTCAATTTCAGATTTCCAGCATCTGCAATACTTTTTTGCTTTTTAAAAAATATATATACAATTCAGGGTCACTGGGTTTAGAAAAACCATTATATCCTTGTCGGAAAAGGTTCAAATTGTTCTTCTGACTCACTAGCTTTATACTGGGTCTATCATTATCACACACGCTCCCTTATATAAATTGTCAAACTTACTTCTGGACCTGTTTCCTTACTGGAAACTCTTTGTAATGTCATTGAATTGTGGCAATTCATTTTGCAGCCTGTTCTTAAACAGTCAGCCAACACCAACACTTTTTCCAACAAAAGGACTTGATCCCAATTATCCGGCTTCTGCAACCAAGGCTCGAGGTTCGCGTCTCCAGACCCAAACGAACAGGAATCGTCGGGAGCAAGGCGAAACGTTTAGGACGGAGACTCGGGTTTCTGAACCAGCGTCGCTGAGCCATACCGATCAGGAAGGTGTCAGTCCCGGAGGGGACTGGGAGCACGGCTGCCACAACGAGCTTCAGCTTCCATCAGCTCAGGATGGGACACTCAGCCTGAACTGCTGCCAGCGATTGCCATTTTGGTGACCGCCAACACACCTAAAAAATTGGAAGCGCACGTGCGCGCACAGGATTGAGTTTGGCCATACAGCCACTGGCCGGAAAGCAGATTTGCATCAGCGTTGACAAGGTAAATTTAGTCGAGGCCTGCTCCCCGGGCAAACGGTTTGTCGAGCCGCACCATGCGGGGGTCACACAAGGATTGGCCAAACCCAGCAGTGACAGAACTGCATGAGTCGGTGCCATCAGTACACATCGGGGGGACGTAAGATGTTCGAAAGTGAAGGTTCAACCACAGAAAATGGGGATTTACATCCCTAGACAAATCCCCACAGTCCTAGATAGAGGATTGTGTGTGAAAAAATAAAACAGGAAAGACAGAAATTTCTTCTCAAACTAACAGTCCCACTGAGACAGGCACTCTCGCCAGCATTTTATTTAATTTGCAACCCTTTCCCTTCCTCACCATTTCCTTACTCTTGGTGTCCCACACCCCCAGATTTACGTTCTGACTCAATCTCCCCACAACCTCTCTCAGCAGCACTGAGGGAGGCAGTGTCTCTCGGATGGGATGCTTTAAAAAATCAAAGACCCCATCGGGAGGACCTGAAGGATCCTCACAGCTGCTGTTTGGAAGAAGAGTCGGGGGGGGGGGGGAGGGAGGGGGCGCGCTAAATGGCATTCTGCCGCCCCAATACAAGGGGGTGGGGGAGGAGAACAGAAAGGCCTCCTGTCACCCCAATTCAGGGCGGGGGGTGACGGGACTGAATGGCCGCCTGCCACCTAATACTTGGAGGGGGAAAAGAATGGCCTCCTGCCACCCTGATGGGTGGGGGGAGGATGAAGATGAAAAGGGGGGGTGGGGAGTTGATGATGATGAACTGGGGGGATGATGATGATGATGAATGGGGTGATGACCATGAAGAATGGGGGGCGGGGTGATGAAGATGATGAATGCTGGGGGGTGATGAAGATGATGAATGCTGGGGGGTGATGAACATGATGAATGCTGGGGGGTGATGAACATGATGAATGCTGGGGGGTGATGAACATGATGAATGCTGGGGGGTGATGAACATGATGAATGCTGGGGGGTGATGAACATGATGAATGCTGGGGGGTCATGAACATGATGAATGCTGGGGGGTCATGAACATGATGAATGCTGGGGGGTCATGAACATGATGAATGCTGGGGGGTGATGAACATGATGAATGCCGGGGGGGTGATGAACATGATGAATGCTGGGGGGTGATGAACATGATGAATGCTGGGGGGTGATGAACATGATGAATGCTGGGGGGTGATGAACATGATGAATGCTGGGGGGTGATGAACATGATGAATGCTGGGGGGTGATGAACATGATGAATGCTGGGGGGTGATGAACATGATGAATGCTGGGGGGTGATGAACATGATGAATGCTGGGGGGTGATGAACATGATGAATGCTGGGGGGTGATGAACATGATGAATGCTGGGGGGTGATGAACATGATGAATGCTGGGGGGTGATGAACATGATGAATGCTGGGGGGTGATGAACATGATGAATGCTGGGGGGTGATGAACATGATGAATGCTGGGGGGTGATGAACATGATGAATGCTGGGGGGTGATGAACATGATGAATGCTGGGGGGTGATGAACATGATGAATGCTGGGGGGTGATGAACATGATGAATGCTGGGGGGTGATGAACATGATGAATGCTGGGGGGTGATGAACATGATGAATGCTGGGGGGTGATGAACATGATGAATGCTGGGGGGTGATGAACATGATGAATGCTGGGGGGTGATGAACATGATGAATGCTGGGGGGTCATGAACATGATGAATGCTGGGGGGTCATGAACATGATGAATGCTGGGGGGTGATGAACATGATGAATGCTGGGGGGTGATGAACATGATGAATGCTGGGGGGTGATGAACATGATGAATGCTGGAGGGTGATGAACATGATGAATGCTGGGGGGTGATGAACATGATGAATGGGGGGGTGATGAACATGATGAATGGGGGGGTGATGAATATGATGAATGGGGGGGTGATGAACATGATGAATGGGGGGGTGATGAACATGATGAATGGGGGGGTGATGAACATGATGAATGGGGGGGTGATGAACATGATGAATGGAGGTTGATGAACATGATGAATGGGGGGGTGATGAACATGATGAATGGGGGGGTGATGAACATGATCAATGGGGGGGTGATGAACATGATCAATGGGGGGGTGATGAACATGATGAATGGGGGGGGTGATGAGGATGATGAATGGGGGGGGGTGATGAGGATGATGAATGAGGGGGGTGATGAGGATGATGAATGGTGGGGGGGTGATGAGGATGATGAATGGTGGGGGGGGTGATGAGGATGATGAATGGTGGGGGGGGTGATGAGGATGATGAATGGTGGGGGGGTGATGAGGATGATGAATGGGGGGGGTGATGAGGATGATGAATGGGTGGGTGATGAGGATGATGAATGGGGGGGTGATGAACATGATGAATGGGGGGTTATGAACATGATGAATGGGGGTTGATGAACATGATGAATGGGGGGGTGATGAACATGATCAATGGGGGGGTGATGAGGATGATGAATGGGGGGGGTGATGAACATGATGAATGGGGGGGGTGATGAGGATGATGAATGGGGGGGGTGATGAGGATGATGAATGGGGGGGTGATGAGGATGATGAATGGGGGGGGTGATGAGGATGATGAATGAGGGGGGTGATGAGGATGATGAATGAGGGGGGTGATGAGGATGATGAATGGTGGGGGGGGTGATGAGGATGATGAATGGTGGGGGGGGTGATGAGGATGATGAATGGTGGGGGGGGGTGATGAGGATGATGAATGGTGGGGGGGGTGATGAGGATGATGAATGGTGGGGGGGGGTGATGAGGATGATGAATGGGGGCGGTGATGAGGATGATGAATGGGGGGGTGATGAGGATGATGAATGGGGGGGGGTGATGAGGATGATGAATGAGGGGGTGATGAACATGATGAATGGGGGTTGATGAACATGATGAATGGGGGTTGATGAACATGATGAATGGGGGAGTGATGAACATGATGAATGGGGGGGTGATGAACATGATGAATGGGGGGGGTGATGAACATGATGAATGGAGGTTGATGAACATGATGAATGCGGGGGGGTGATGAGGATGATGAATGGGGGGGTGATGAGGATGATGAATGTGGGGGGTGATGAGGATGATGAATGGTGGGGGGTGATGAGGATGATGAATGGTGGGGGGTGATGAGGATGATGAATGGGGGGGTGATGAGGATGATGAATGTGGGGGGTGATGAGGATGATGAATGGTGGGGGGGTGATGAGGATGATGAATGGTGGGGGGTGATGAGGATGATGAATGGGGGGGTGATGAGGATGATGAATGGGGGGGTGATGAACATGATGAATGGGGGTTGATGAACATGATGAATGGGGGGGTGATGAACATGATGAATGTGGGGGCGATGAACATGATGAATGGGGGGGTGATGAACATGATGAATGGGGGGGTGATGAACATGATGAATGGAGGTTGATGAACATGATGAACGGGGGGGTGATGAACATGATGAATGGGGGGGTGATGAACATGATGAATGGGGGGGTGATGAACATAATGAATGGGAGGGTGATGAACATGATGAATGGGTGTTGATGAACATGATGAATGGGGGGGCTGATGAAGATGATGAATGTGGGGGCTGATGAAGATGATGAATGGGGGGGGGGCGATGAGGATGATGAATGGGGGGGGGGCGATGAGGATGATGAATGGGGGGGGGCGATGAGGATGATGAATGGGGGGGGGCGATGAGGATGATGAATGGGGGGCGATGAAGATGATGAATGGGGGTGATGAAGATGATGAATGGGGGTGATGAAGATGATGAATGGGGGTGATGAAGATGATGAATGGGGGGGTGATGAAGATGATGAATGGGGGGGTGATGAAGATGATGAATGGGGGGGTGATGAAGTTGATGAATGGGGGGCTGATGAAGATGATGAATGGGGGGGTGATAAAGATGATGAATGGGGAGGGTGATAAAGATGATGAATGGGGGGGCTGGTGAAGATGATGAATGGGGGGGTGGTGAAGATGATGAATGGGGGGGTGGTGAAGATGATGAATGGAGGGGTGATGAAAATGATGAATGGGGGGTGGTGGTGATGATGATGAATGGGGGGGTGATGAGGATGATAAATGGGGGGGTGATGAAGATGATGATGAATGGGGGGGTGATGAGGATGATGAATGGAGGGGTGATGAGGATGATGAATGGGGGGGTGATGAAGATGATGAATGGGGTGGTGATGAAGATATGATTGGGGGGGTGATGAAGATGATGAATGGGGGGGTGATGAAGATGATGAATGGGGGGGTGATGAAGATGATGAATGGGGGGGTGATGAAGATGATGAATGGAGGGGTGATGAAGATGATGAATGGGGGGGTGATGGTGATGATGATGAATGGGGGGGTGATGAGGATGATGAATGGGGGGGTGATGAAGATGATGATGAATGGGGGGGTGATGAGCATGATGAATGGGGGGGGTGATGAACATGATGAATGGAGGTTGATGAACATGATGAATGCGGGGGGGTGATGAGGATGATGAATGGGGGTGTGATGAGGATGATGAATGTGGGGGGTGATGAGGATGATGAATGGTGGGGGGTGATGAGGATGATGAATGGTGGGGGGTGATGAGGATGATGAATGGGGGGGTGATGAGGATGATGAATGTGGGGGGTGATGAGGATGATGAATGGTGGGGGGGTGATGAGGATGATGAATGGTGGGGGGTGATGAGGATGATGAATGGTGGGGGGTGATGAGGATGATGAATGGGGGGGTGATGAACATGATGAATGGTGGGGGTGATGAGGATGATGAATGGGGGGGTGATGAGGATGATGAATGTGGGGGGTGACGAAGATGATGAATGGGGGGGTGATGAAGATGATGAATGGGGGGGTGATGAAGATGATGAATGGAGGGGTGATGAAGATGATGAATGGGGGGGTGATGGTGATGATGATGAATGGGGGGGTGATGAAGATGATGATGAATGGGGGGGTGATGAAGATGATGATGAATGGGGGGGTGATGAGGATGATGAATGTGGGGGGTGATGAGGATGATGAATGGTGGGGGGGTGATGAACATGATGAATGGTGGGGGGTGATGAGGATGATGAATGGTGGGGGGTGATGAGGATGATGAATGGGGGGGTGATGAGGATGATGAATGTGGGGGGTGATGAGGATGATGAATGTGGGGGCTGATGAGGATGATGAATGGGGGGGTGATGAGGATGATGAATGGGGGGGGTGATGAGGATGATGAATGGGGGGGTGATGAACATGATGAATGGGGGTTGATGAACATGATGAATGGGGGGGTGATGAACATGATGAATGTGGGGGCGATGAACATGATGAATGGGGGGGTGATGAACATGATGAATGGGGGGGTGATGAACATGATGAATGGAGGTTGATGAACATGATGAACGGGGGGGTGATGAACATGATGAATGGGGGGGTGATGAACATGATGAATGGGGGGGTGATGAACATAATGAATGGGGGGGTGATGAACATGATGAATGGGTGTTGATGAACATGATGAATGGGGGGGCTGATGAAGATGATGAATGTGGGGGCTGATGAAGATGATGAATGGGGGGGGGGGCGATGAGGATGATGAATGGGGGGGGGGGCGATGAGGATGATGAATGGGGGGGGCGATGAGGATGATGAATGGGGGGGGGCGATGAGGATGATGAATGGGGGGGGCGATGAGGATGATGAATGGGGGGCGATGAAGATGATGAATGGGGGGTGATGAAGATGATGAATGGGGGTGATGAAGATGATGAATGGGGGTGATGAAGATGATGAATGGGGGGGTGATGAAGATGATGAATGGGGGGGTGATGAAGATGATGAATGGGGGGGTGATGAAGTTGATGAATGGGGGGCTGATGAAGATGATGAATGGGGGGGTGATAAAGATGATGAATGGGGAGGGTGATAAAGATGATGAATGGGGGGGCTGGTGAAGATGATGAATGGGGGGGTGGTGAAGATGATGAATGGGGGGGTGGTGAAGATGATGAATGGGGGGGTGGTGAAGATGATGAATGGAGGGGTGATGAAAATGATGAATGGGGGGTGGTGGTGATGATGATGAATGGGGGGGTGATGAGGATGATAAATGGGGGGGTGATGAAGATGATGATGAATGGGGGGGTGATGAGGATGATGAATGGAGGGGTGATGAGGATGATGAATGGGGGGGTGATGAAGATGATGAATGGGGTGGTGATGAAGATGATGATTGGGGGGGTGATGAACATGATGAATGGGGGGGTGATGAACATGATGAATGGGGGGGTGATGAACATGATGAATGGTGGAGGGGGGGTGATGAGGATGATGAATGGAGGTTGATGAACATGAACGGGTGGGTGATGAACATGATGAATGGGGGGGTGATGAACATGATGAATGGGGGGGTGATGAACATGATGAATGGGGGGGTGATGAACATGATGAATGGGGGGGTGATGAACATGATGAATGGTGGAGGGGGGGTGATGAGGATGATGAATGGGGGGCGATGAGGATGATGAATGGGGGGGTGATGAACATGATGAATGGTGGAGGTGGGGTGATGAGGATGATGAATGGAGGTTGATGAACATGAACGGGTGGGTGATGAACATGATGAATGGGGGGGTGATGAACATGATGAATGGGGGGGTGATGAACATGATGAATGGGGGGGGTGATGAACATGATGAATGGGGGGGGTGATGAACATGATGAATGGTGGAGGGGGGGTGATGAGGATGATGAATGGGGGGGGCGATGAGGATGATGAATGGGGGGGTGATGAGGATGATGAATGGTGGGGGTGATGAGGATGATGAATGGGGGGGGTGATGAGGATGATGAATGGGGGGGTGATGAGGATGATGAATGGGGGGGGTGATGAGGATGATGAATGGTGGGGGGGTGATGAGGATGATGAATGGTGGGGTGTGATGAGGATGATGAATTGTGGGGGGTGATGAACATGATGAATGGGGGGGTGATGAACATGATGAATGGGGGGGGTGATGAACATGATGAATGGGGGGGGATGAACATGATGAATGGAGGTTGATGAACATGAACGGGGGGGTGATGAACATGATGAATGGGGGGGTGATGAACATGATGAATGGGGGGGTGATGAACATGATGAATGGGGGGGTGATGAACATGATGAATGGGGGGGTGATGAACATGATGAATGGGGGGGTGATGAACATGATGAATGGGGGGGGTGATGAACCTGATGAATGGGGGGGTGATGAACATGATGAATGGTGGAGGGGGGGTGATGAGGATGATGAATGGGGGGCGATGAGGATGATGAATGGGGGGGTGATGAGGATGATGAATGGTGGGGGTGATGAGGATGATGAATGGGGGGGGTGATGAGGATGATGAATGGGGGGGGTGATGAGGATGATGAATGGGGGTGTGATGAGGATGATGAATGGGGGGGGTGATGAGGATGATGAATGGTGGGGGGGTGATGAGGATGATGAATGGGGGGGGTGTGATGAGGATGATGAATTGTGGGGGGTGATGAACATGATGAATTGTGGGGGGTGATGAACATGATGAATGGGGGGGTGATGAACATGATGAATGGGGGGGTGATGAGGATGATGAATGGGGGGATGATGAGGATGATGAATGGGGGGGGGTGATGAGGATGATGAATGGGGGGGGGTGATGAGGATGATGAATGGGGGGGGTGATGAGGATGATGAATGGGGGGGTGATGAACATGATGAATGGGGGTGATGAACATGATGAATGGGGGGGTGATGAACATGATGAATGGGGGGGGTGATGAACATGATGAATGGGGGGGGTGATGAAGATGATGATTGGGGGGGGGTGATGAAGATGATGATTGGGGGTTGATGAAGATGATGATTGGGGGGGTGATGAAGATGATGATTGGGGGGTGATGAAGATAATGAATAGGGGTGTGATGAAGGTAATGAATGGGGGGGTGATGAAAATAATGAATGGGGGGGGGTGCGTGCTGCGCTGACGTCACCGGGAAAGCCCTCTATCTCGGCTGCCGCCGCCATCACCTTTGACGATGTCGCACTCCAGCACCCGGCCGTACTCCTCGAATTTGGCCCGCAGCTCCTGGTTGCTGCAGCCAGGCGCCAGGTTGCCGACGTAGACCTTGGTGACCGCGGCGGGCCGGGGCCGCGACTCGGCCACGTTGAGCTTCTGGCCGTGCAGCTCGTACTGGTTGAGTGCGGCAATGGCCTGGTTCGCCTCCTCGGCGCTCTCCATATGCACGAAGCCGTAATGCCGGATGATGTCGCACTCCCGCACCGTGCCGTAGTACTCGAACAGGGTCCGCAGCTCGTCCACCGTGCCGTCGCTCGGTATGTTCCCCACGAAGATCTTCATTTTTGCCCCCTCCCCTCTCGGTTCTAATCGATTTCTCTCTCGCTGTCTCCCCGCCCCCCCTCCGAATCACCTCACGGGGCTTCCACAAAATGGCGCCGGTCCTGACCGTTCGTCCGAGCGGGGAGGGAAGGGGAAAGGCCGCCTTCATTATTGACTGACGGCCCTTCTGACCAATGGCAGCCGGCCTGGCCGACGTGTGGCCAATCAGCCGACGCGTTCCTCCTCCTCAGGGCCTACCACTCCACTTCCGCTCAATGGAGGCGGGGCCCCGCCGCCTCCGCCGTTCCGCCCACCGGAAGGGGATGTCACACACACCGCCCTCTGATTGGCAGCTGCCCCTCCAGCGAAGGGCCGACGCGCGCTCCGATTGGTACGGCGGACTGTCACTCAAGGAGGCGGGGCAGCGCGGCCACGGGGTGGCGGCCATTTTGAGTCCTCTTCGCGGTCCCTGGCGTGCATGAGAGAATGCGAACGTGATCGAGCGACCCGCCCTCCTTCTTCCCGAAGCCGGACTGTCAGTTAAGGCCACAGTCCACGCCGCTGGACAGCAGGAGCTTCAGGGAGACCCTATTCGGGGTGTCAAGCCCGAGAGACCGAGTCAAAGGTGAGAGGTTGGTTCGTCCCGCCCCCTCCCGGTGGATAGAGAGGTTTCATGGTGACGTCACAGGCAGAGGGTGCCAGTCGCCATTGCCCCTTGGGAGGAGCTTGTTTTGCCATTCAATCATTGAAACCCGCTGTGAATCATAACCCCGTTCACAGGCCTTGGCTCCCTTTAATATACTGGGCTGGCATTAATCAGATTTATTAAATGAGCAAGAATCCATGTTTTTTGTGCGGAAGATCTATTTTGAAATTTTCAATTGACAGCACCTTCCAAACTCGCCATCTCGTAGAGTTATGCTGCATAGAGACAGGCCTTTCGGCCCAACGTGTCTGTTGCAGCCATCAAGCAACTATCTATTTTAATCCCATTTTCCAGCATTTGGCCCGTAGCCCTATATGCTATGGTGTTTCAAGTGCTCATCTAAATACTTCTTAAATGCTGTGAGGGTTCCTGCCTCTACCACCTCCTCAAGTTATGTGTCCAAGATTCCAACCACCCTCTGGGAGAAAAAAAATTCCCTCAAATCCCCTCTAAACGCTTGCCCCTTAACTTAAACCTGTGCCCCCTGGTTATTGATACCTCCGTAATGGGGAAATGTTTCTTCCGATCTACGCCTCTCATAATTTGGTGTACCTCTATCAGGTCCCCTCTCAGCCTTCTCTGCTCTAAGGAAAACAACCCTGGCCTATCTAGTCTCTCTTCATATCTGAAACGCTCCAGCCCAGGCAACATCCTGGTGAATCTCCTCTGCACCATCTACCAACCACAAGTACAAGGGCAGCAGATACAGGGGATCAGCACCACCTGAAAGTTCTCCAAGCCACTTGCTGTCCTAACTTGGAAATATATCACCGTTCCTTCAATGTCGCTGGGTCAAAATCCTGGAACTCCCTCTCTTTAACAGCATTGTGGGTGTGCCTACACCACATGGACTGCAGTGGGTCAAGAAGGTGGCTCACTACCACCTTCTCAAGGGCAGTTAGGGATGGGCATTAAATACTAGCCTAGCCAGTGAGACCCATGAATGAATTTTTTTTTAAATCTGTGTAAAAGATGAGTTAGGCCACAGCTGGAGTGCTGTGTGCAGTCCTGGAAACTGCACTATAGGAAAGATGTGAATGTACCAGGTCAGGTACAGAGGAGATTTACAAGGATGTTGCCTGGACTGGAGAATGTTAGATATGAGGAAAGATTGAATAGGTTCCAGTTGTTTGCTTTGGAACAGAGGAGGCTGAGGGGTGACATAATTAGAGTGCATAACATTTAGACAGCTCTAGATAGAGAAGATAGGAAGGCTCAGGTCTCCTTAGGTGAGGGCTCCAAAACCAGGAACATAGGTTTAAGATAAGAACAGAGCCGCTTAGGAGGGAGTTCCAGGATTTTGGCCCAGCGATGGTGAAGGAATGGCGATATAGTTCCAAGCTAGGATGGTGAGTGATTGCTGCCCTTGTCCTTCTAAATGGTAGTGGTCATGGGTTTGGAAGGTGCTGCTGAAGGAGCCTTGGTGAGTTGCTGCAGTGCGTCTTATAGACGGTACACACTGCTGCCACTGTGCGTCAGTGGTGGAGCGAGTGAATGTTTGTGGATGGGGTGCCACTCAAGTCGAATGCTTTGCCTTGGATGGTATCAAGCTTCTTGAGTGTTTGTTGGAGCTGCACTCATCTGGGCAAGTGGAGAGTATTCCATCATATTCCCGACTTGTGCCTTGTAGATGGTGGACAGGCTTTGGGGAGTCAGGAGGTGAGTTACTCGCCATAGGATTCCCAGCCTCTGACCTGCTCTTGTAGTCACCATATTTATGTGGCTGGTCCAGTTCAGTTTCTGGTCAATGGTAACCCAAGTTCCAGCATTACCTCCCAGCTGTTCCATTCTATGCCTCAGCTCATAAAGGTAAGTTTCCCATATGCCTTCTCGGCTACCTACCTAATGACCTACATGGCCAACCCTGACTCCACTTTCGTAGGGTTTTGAATTTGCTATTGACCAGACCTCTGGAGAGTGTGAAATGCAGGCACTAGCTGGCCTCTTGGGCCTTTCAGGCAGTGCATTCCAGTTCACAGCAACACATTGCATTTAACAAAAAAAAAACTCTCTGGTTCTTTAGTTGCTTTTCTTAAATCTGTCCTCTGGTTCCTCTCTGGAAACAGGCTCTCCCCCACCCAACCACCCAACCATTCCAGATCTCGTCATAACGTTGAGCCCATCTTTTAAATCTCTCCCTAGCCTCCCCTGCTTTTAAGGTGAGCGATCCCAGTTTCTCCATAGGGACAGGAGGAGGCCATTCTGCCTGGTGAGGTTGTTCTGCTGCCATTCAGTACGATCGTGACTGACCTGCAGCCCAGCTCCATATATCTATGGGGGAGACGGTGACGCTTTGCTTATGTCACTGGACTAGTAATCCAGAGGCCCAGGCTAATGCCCTGGGGACAGAGGTTCGAATCCCGCCACAGCAGCTGGTGGAATTTAAATTCAATGAATAAGATCTGGAATCGAAAGCTAGTCTCAGTAATGGTGACCATGGCAACGATGATTGCTGGTTGTAAAAACCCATCTGGTTCACTAATGTCCTTCAGGTAAGGAAATCGGCCATCCTTACCCGGTCTGGCCTACACGTGACTCCAGACCCCGAAATGGCCTAGCAAGCAACTCAGTCCAAGCTGGCCAGCTGCTGTGGCGGGATTCGAACCTCTGTCCCCAGGGCATTAGCCTGGGCCTCTGGATTACTAGTCCAGTGACATAAATGACACCCCCGTCCCATGAGGAATAAAATAAAGGACTCACTTGTGCCCCTTATCCCTTAATGCAAAAGGGTTACTGCAAATCCGCAATTCTTGAGATTTAAAATTAAAAATTAATCCATCATTAATTGCCGCTTCCAAACTTCCCCCACCCTTTGTGTGTGGAAGTGTTTCTTAATCTCACTCCTGAAAGGTCTGGCTCTTACTTTTACACATTCCAACTAACGGAACTAGTTTCTCTCTCTGTCCCCCTTCGTATCTCAAAAACTACAACCAAATCATCCCTTCCCCTGCTAAATTCCAGGAATACACCCTTAGCTTGTGTCTTCTTTCCTTGTAGCTTAATCCTTGGAGTTGACGATTCACTCTGGTAAATCTACTCTCTCCACTTAAATTTCCATTCCCCCCCCCCCCCCCCCCCCCCCCCCCCCCCCCCCCCCCCCCCCCGCCGAGACCATTTGAGCAAATCTCCTCTGAACACTCTCCAAGGCCTTGTCATTCCTGAAGTGTGATGCCCAGAGTTTGACAGAGCACTCCAGCTCTGATCAGAAGGCTGAGCAAAAGATTATTGTCCCAAACCAGTCAGAGAACAAGGGTCAAATCTTGGCGCAGTTTCACATGCCCAGTGAGCTGACATTTAATTAACCCTCTTTTTTCTTTCTCTCTCTCTCTCTCTCTCTCTCTTTCTCTCTCTCAGATTATGCGTTTGCACAACCCAGGGACCTGAGGAGGAAGCACTGAAAACCATTAACAAGATGGATCTTGCTGACTTCAGGGGGAAGAAGATTAGCGCTCTGCCATCCAAAGCGAGCACCAAGCCACAATCTGCCAGCGGTGTGGTGGAAAGTTGCCAGCGGTGTGGAAGACCAAACCACCAGGCCGCAGAATGCACTTGGGCACCGGGTGATTCCCTAGTTAGGTATGGCCAGCAAACGCCATGTTATCCTCGCTGTCCCCCGGACTATGGACGTGACAAGGCTACCAAGCACTATGTCGATTATTATGAGCAGCTCTGCCCCAAAACTCTGCCTCGCTCTCAGCCTGTATCCACCCACTGCATGTATGGGGGCAGCCAGTTCCAGCGCCAATTCACACCGATTCTCACCAAAAGCAGCTCCCTGTACCATCGTGTCCGCCTTCCTCGAACTCCTGCGTCAAAGCTGGAAAACAGGAAACCCATAAAGAGGAAAATGCCGCAGGATAAAACTACCCCTGCCAAAAGGGCCAAATCTGGTTTGTTAAACACCCCCGCCCTGGGAGAAAATGCCCAATCCGGCCTGTTAAATACTCCCGGCCTGGGAATGAGTGCACGGTCTGGCTTGTTAAATACTCCTGCTCTGGGAATGGGTGCACAGTCCGGCCTGTTAAATACTCCTGCTCTGGGAATGGGTGCACAGTCCGGCCTGTTAAATACTCCTGCTCTGGGAATGGGTGCACAGTCCGGCCTGTTAAATACTCCTGCTCTGGGAATGGGTGCACAGTCCGGCCTGTTAAATACTCCTGCTCTGGGAGTGGGTGCACAGTCCGGCCTGTTAAATACTCCTGCTCTGGGAGTGGGTGCACAGTCCGGCCTGTTAAATACTCCTGCTCTGGGAATGGGTGCACAGTCCGGCCTGTTAAATACTCCCGCTCTGGGAATGGGTGCACAGTCCGGCCTGTTAAATACTCCCGCTCTGGGAATGGGTGCACAGTCCGGCCTGTTAAATACTCCCACTCTGGGAATGAGTGCCCGATCCGGCTTGTTAAATACCCCCACTCTGGGAGAGAGTACCCAATCCGGCTTGTTAAATACCCCCGCCCTGGGAATGAGTGCACGGTCCGGCCGGTTAAATACCCCCGCTCTCAAAATGGGTGCACAGTCCAGCCTGTTAAATACCCCTACTCTGAGAATGAGTGCCCGATCTGGCTTGTTTAATACCCCTGTTCTGGGAGAGAGTACCCAATCTGGCCTGTTAAATACCCCTGCTGTGGGCATGAGTGCAAAGTCCGGCCTGTTAAATACCCCTGCTCCGCGAATGAGTGCACAGTCCGGCCTGTTAAATACCCCTGCTCTGGGAATGGGTGCACTGTCTGGCCTGTTAGATACCCCTGCTCTGGGAGAGAGTGCCCGATCCAGCATGTTTAATACCCCCGCTCTGCGAATGAGTGGACAATCTGGCCTGTTAAATACCCCTGCTCTGGGAGAGAGTGCCCGATCTAGCATGTTTAATACCCCCGCTCTGCGAATGAGTGCACAATCTGGCCTGTTAAATACCCCCGCTCTGGGAGAGAGTGCCCGATCCAGCATGTTTAATACCCCCGCTCTGCGAATGAGTGCACAATCTGGCCTGTTAAATAACCCCGCTCTGGGAGAGAGTGCCCGATCCAGCATGTTTAATACCCCTGCTCTGCGAATGAGTGCACAATCTGGCCTGTTAAATACCCCCGCTCTGGGAGAGAGTGCCCGATCCAGCATGTTTAATACCCCCACTCTGCGAATGAGTGCACACTCTGGCCTGTTAAATACCCCCACTCTTAGAGAGCGTGCTCGATCCGGCTTGTTAAAAACTCGCAGCCCGGGAACACGTGCCCGTTCCAGCCCGTTGATATCACCCGCCCCTGGAACGAGAGCCCGATCAGGTTTGTTAAAAACATCCAGCCCTGGAACGAGAGCCCGATCAGGCTCATTAAAAACACCCGTCCCTGGAATGAAAGCCCAATCAGGCTCATTAAAAACACCTGCCTCGGGAACTAATGCCCAATCAGGCTCATTAAAAACACCCAGCCCGGGAACTAATGCCCAATCAGGCTCATTAAAAACACCCAGCCCGGGAACTAATGCCCAATCAGGCTCATTAAAAACACCCACCTTGGGAACTAATGCCCAATCAGGCACATTAAAAACACCCACCTCGGGAACTAATGCCCAAACAGGCTCATTAAAAACACCCACCTCGGGAACTAATGCCCAATCAGGCGCATTAAAAACACCCACCTCGGGAACTAATGCCCAATCAGGCGCATTAAAAACACCCACCTCGGGAACTAATGCCCAATCAGGTTCATTAAAAACACCCACCTCGGGAACTAATGCCCAATCAGGTTCATTAAAAACACCCACCTCGGGAACTAATGCCCAATCAGGCGCATTAAAAACACCCACCTCGGGAACTAATGCCCAATCAGGCTCGTTAAAAACATCCAGCCCTGGAACAAGTGCCCAATCAGGTGCATTAAAAACATCCGCCTCGGGAACTAATGCCCAATCAGGCTCATTAAAAACACCCACCTCGGGAACTAATGCCCAATCAGGCTCATTAAAAACACCCAGCCCGGGAACGAATGCCCAATCAGGCTCATTAAAAACACCCAGCCCGGGAACGAATGCCCAATCAGGCTCATTAAAAACACCCAGCCCGGGAACGAATGCCCAATCAGGCTCATTAAAAATACCCACCTCGGGAACTAATGCCCAATCAGGCTCGTTAAAAACATCCAGCCCTGGAAAAAGTGTCCAATCAGGCTCATTAAAAACACCCAGCCCGGGAACGAATGCCCAATCAGGCTCGTTAAAAACACCCAGCCCGGGAACGAATGCCCAATCAGGCTCGTTAAAAACACCCAGCCCGGGAACGAATGCCCAATCAGGCTCGTTAAAAACACCCAGCCCGGGAACAAATGCCCAATCAGGCGCATTAAAAACACCCAGCCCTGGAATGAGAGCCCAATCAGGCTCGTTAAAAACACCCAGCCCTGGAATGAGAGCCCGATCAGGCGCATTAAAAACACCCGGCCCTGGAATGAGAGCCCAATCAGGCTCGTTAAAAACACTCACCCCAAGAATGAGTGCCCAACTCGGCCTGTTAAAAACACCGGCCCCAGGAATGCGTGCCCAACCCGGCCTGTTAAAAACGCCCAACCTGAGAACGAATGCACAGTCCGGCCTGTTAAATATCCCCGCTCTGGGAATGAGTGCCCGAAACGGCCTGTTAAGTACCCCCACCCTGAGAATGGGTGCCCAACCCGCACTGCTAAATACCCCCACCCCGAGAGGTAGTCCCCAGCCTGGCCTGTTAAAAACACCCACCCCGGGAATGAATGTTCAGTTTGGTCTGAGACACACACCTCCTGTCTTGGCCACTGCTCGGCTGAAGGCGAACGTTAAAGCGCGCTCGCCATATCCTGCCCCACGTCACTATGTCCCTCCAAAGCAAGATGCCAGTTCCTGTCCCTCTGTGGTGTAAAACTAACCCTCATTAGCAGTGCCCCAACACTTCTTTCCAGAATTATGTGTTAGAGTTTGTGCCATCACTTTATCACATCCAGATATGCTAACGTTGACATACAACACGAGGACTGACCCCGGTTAGAAATGTAGATTGGTTTCCAACCACCCTGTCCCCACTTCATCTCAGTAACGTCCGCGCGCCTCTCTGTCTTATTTCCTCGCTCCTTTCTCTTGCTGTCTCTCTTTCGTGCAGCACGACACCCATCGCTGTCAAGGCCCCTGTGCCATGAGCTTAACAGGGAAAGGCACTGCCACACGTGCCAAAAAACCCGGTGACGGCGAGCGCCACTCCTGTGCACACAGCTCCCCCGTCCGCTCCTTCTCCAGTGTTCCCCCAGTGAACCATTTTCCCTTCGTCCCCGCTTCGTCGTGCAGTTTAGCTCGATCTCAAACTCTGGTCTGCCTTTTGAGGTCGCCCGCCGGACCCTTGCCTCAAAAGGGCCACTGTCACAGCTAATTCTACCTACAATGAGATCAGATTTACACGGTGCCCTTAAAGCACCAGACCAATGGCATCTCAATTATTCAACTGCGTACAAAACCTTGGTGAAATCAATTAAAAATTACAATACTTACCTCTAAGGAAGGAGTATTCTTATCCTCTTAATTTCCAGCGACTATCAGCTTAACATAAAGTCCCCTTTTGTTGAATGCAGAAACAATAAGCCCAAATTTACATAAAAACAAAAGCGCTCATCGAATTAAATTAAATGCTTTTGGCCGTGTCTACCAAGCTCGACTGTACACAATTCCCATTGTTTTCCACTGGTTAGTTGGCCCCCCCTCCGCCCCCCTGCATAATTTTGAGCTCGGAAGTTAACCGTCTGAAAGTTCGAGGAAGTCAAGAACGACGTGCTTGATTCCTCCCCATCCGTTCCAGCAAACTCAAACCCGGGCGCTGTTGTTCCGCGGCATCCATATCGAAAGCACCGCGTGCGCTCCCAAGGATCTTGCCGTTGGTCAGAGGCCGCCCCGGCCCTTTCCGAAACGAGCTGCAGTCGGCGGCTATGACCGGGATCTGATCGGCCCATTCCAGCCTGCCGTTGAACTCTGACTGACCCGAGGCTGGGTTTACTCGACGACATTAGACTTTCGGGCTTTAGTTGATGCGTTGCCACTTTACCCATAGAGCAGTTAATTCCGTGTTACCTGGTTTAATGCTCCTGTTCTTGTAAAATGGCATCAGATTCAATTTGTTTGAACCATATCTTAAAATATTTGTTGGGGGAGGGGAGGGGAGGGGTGGGGTGGGGGGGGTGCGGCTGTGTGTATATATATTTTTAAAATTTATTAAATAATATTCCAACTCGAGGCTGTCGCATTTTTAAATGTTGACCTGCAGCCCAAAGTTGACACGTTTTGCAATCTGCAGGAGCCGCTGGCCGAACAACTCGAACCAAATTGCACTTTTTGATCCGACATTAGCTCCAACGGTGCAAGGCCGGAAAACGCTGGGAAATACTTGGCAGGGTCAGGCCGCACCGGTGGAGGGAGAAACGGAGTCAACGTTTTGGGTCCGTGACCTTTTATCAGAACTGAGGAAAAGTAGAAACGTAAAGCGATTTTCAGCAAATTGCGGAGCGGTTGTGTGTGTGTGTGTGTGTGTGTGTGTGTGTGTGCGTGTGTGTTGGGGGTGGGGGGCTGCGGGGAGACCCTGATGAGGGTGGCAGAAGAATAAAGACTCTCATTTATATAGCGAGTTTCACAACCGCCCAGACACCTCAAAGCGCTTTACATCCAATGAAGTATTTTGTAAGGTCTAATTGTTGTTGTAACGTAGGGACAGCAGCAGCCAATTTGCACTTGGACAACTCCCACAAAAAGCAGTGCGATAATGACCAGATAATCTGCCGCCTTTTTGCCCTGTGATGTTGATTTGAGGGATAACTATTGACCAGGGCACTGGGGGAGAATTCCTCACCTCCTCTCCGAGATGGTGCCGCGCGATCTGGTACGTATGTCCATCTATCCAAGCAGGCAGACTGGACTTGGGTTTAACACCTCACCTGGAAGGTGGCACCGCTGACAGTGGAGCACCCCTTCAGTACTGCCCAGGAACAAAGGACTTGGAACAAGAGTAGGCCATTTAGCTCTTTGAGTCTGCTCCACCATTCAAGAGGATCATGGCTAATCTGGTTGTGGTCTCAACTCCGCTTTACTGTCTGCCCTCCATAACCCTTGACTCCCCTGTCTATCAGGAATCTATCCAACTCAATGGCCCAGCCTCCACTGCTCTCTGGGGAGGACAATTTCACATACTAACAGCCCTCTTGAGAGAGGAAATTTCTCTCATCGATGCCTTAAATGGCAAATCTCTTATTCCGAAACTGTGTCTCCTGGTTCTAGTCTATCCCACAAGTGGGGACAACTTCCTGATATCTACCCTATCCAGTCCCCGCGTGCTTATTTTACACTCAAGTCCTGGATTGGGACTCGAACCAGGAACCGTCTGACTCTGAGGCACGTGTGCCAGCAACTGAGCTACGGCTGACATGCTCCCGTTGCTGTTTGCGGGATCTTGCTGTGCGTGAGCAGGCTGCAGGGTTTCCTGCATCACAACAGTGACATTTCAAAAGCGCTGTAAGTGTTTTGGTGTCGTGAAAGGTGCTACAGAAGTGCAGACCTTTTTCTTTCCCTTCTCTGCTGCGGCACAGCAGAAGTGACATCAAGGCTCTCCCCCCACCTCATGGGAATGTTACCTCGCTGCTTGGTGCCGCTTGGGTTAAGGCTTTTATCTACCTGCAGGAGGCTGCTGCTGACTCGCCCAGTGCAATTCAACAATTCAAGCTCCCCCCCCCACCCGCCCTTGGCTAGCCTGCACAGATGAAGATTGGGGAAGTTCCCAAGACATGTTGCACATGAGACTCACTATATCTTTTCTTAACCTCTCCACTTGAAGTTCAACAGCATTACCATCGCCGAATCCCCTACTATTAAAATCCTGGCGTTACAGTTAACCAGAAGTTTAATTGGACTAGCTGTATAAGTACTGTGGCTACAAGGAATAGGTCAGAAGCTGAGAATTCTGCAACGAGTAACCCATTTCCTGATTCCCTAGTCTGAGAAAATGTCTTCTTTGGATCATTTCCCCAGCAGTGAACATGCTTAAACACTGGCCTCAAGGGAACAGCTAGCTTTAAGAAGCTAATGGACACAATAGTGATATAAACTGCTTCCTCTGATACACAGTAACCTTACAATTCAAGCCAGGCTGTTCAGGGGTGACGGAAGGAAACACTTCTTCACACAAAGGGGAGGGGAACCTGGAAATCTCTCCCCTTTTCCTGTGTCGCAGGCTCAAGGGGCAGAAGAGCCCCATACAATTTATTGGTGAATCCAGAATCATAGAGCACTAAGGGAAGCCATTTGGTTTATCTAGTCTTTCTGAAAGAGTGATCCAATGGGACCCACTGCCCCCCTTCTCTTTCCCACATAGTCCTGAAGATTTCTCCCCTTCAAGTATTCATCCAATTCCCATTTTGAATTCCATGACCCTTTACTCTGTATCTAACCCCGTGCTGTACCTATCCTAGGAGTGTTTGATGGGGACAGTGTAGAGGGAGCTTTACTGTATCTAACCCCGTGCTGTACCTGTCCTGGGAGTGTTTGATGGGGACAGTGTAGAGGGACCTTTACTCTGTTTCTAACCCCGTGCTTTGCCTGAACTGGGAGTGTTTGATGTGGACGGTGTAGAGGGAGCTTTACTCTGTATCTAACCCTGTGCTGTACCTGTCCTGGGAGTGTTTGATGGGGACAGTGTAGAGGGAGCTTTACTCTGTATCTAACCCCGTGCTGTACCTGTCCTGGGAGTGTTTGATGGGGACACAAAGTGGAAAATGGCCCATTCTGAATACTGAAATACACAAAAAAGATTAGCCAGCAGAAAGCAGAGACAAAAAACGCAGGGAAGCGAAACTCATTTTATTCATACTGCATGTTTGAAACTTTATTTAAAAAAGATCTATTTGTAAATAAGTGATTATAGGAGTAGTTCGATAAAATAATATGGTGTATAACTTAAAATGACTACAAAACTAGAAAAACAGGGATTCAGATTAATTTGTCTCAAATATATATTAAAAACTCCTGTCTTTCAACATGCTATTCAACATCTAACCAAGTGTTGTTTGAGAAAATGATCATCTCGTTTTCATTGTCAGGAAATAACATTGCAGACTGCAGGAGCAAGACAAGACAAAATCCTGGATCAGATACCTGGGGTATGGGTCCCCCACACACTAATTCGCATTGGGCTTTGGGTCACACAGGGGTACGGGACCCACACACACTGACTCTCACTGGGGTACGGGACCCATGCACACTGACTTTCACTGGGCTACAGGTTCCACACATCCTAACTCTCACTGGGGTACGGGTCCCACACATACTGTCTCTCACTTGGGTACGGGTCCCCCACACACTGACTCTCACTGGGGTACGGGTTCCACACACGCTGACTCTCACTGGGGTACGGGTTCCACACACACTGACTCTCACTGAGGTACGGGTCCCACACACATTGACTCTCACTGGGGTACGGGTTCCACACACACTGACTCTCACTGGGGTACGGGTCCCACACATACTGACTCTCACTGGGGTACAGGTCCCACACACACTGACTCTCACTGGGGTCCGGGTTCCACACACACTGACTCTCACTGGGGTACGGGTCCCACACACACTGACTCTCACTGGGGTACGGGTTCCACACACTCTGACTCTCACTGGGGTACGGGTCACACACACTGACTCTCACTGGGGTACGGGTCCCACATACACTGATTCACACTGGCGTACGGTGTATGATTCCCAGTGCAGGAAAGTTCACCTTTTTGGCAAAACCATGGAAACGAAGAAAATGACGATGTAGGAGAGCGCAAGAATAGAAAAACAATCTTTGGTTAAAAGTTCCCGAGCAGAAGATTGTGCAAAGCAGGAGGCCCGAACCAGCTGGTTGCTTCTCAGTCAAAATGCAGAGTGCACATGGTATATAAAGCCACGTCCGACTAGGAACATGTAATAAATCATGGGGATAAGGTCCGAAAACGTCCAGATCCCTCTCCAGAACCTTTCGCCCACTTTCCCCCCTCACTTCTCCCAGTTTCACAATCCCTCTCACTTCCCCACCCCCCCTTTTTCCGCACTCACTGATGTGATTCTGCACAACCTGGAGTGTGATAGATGGATGGCCATGTAGTGGTAATGTCATTGAACTAGTAACCCAGAGGACAAGGCTTATGTCACGGGTGCAAAACCCACCGTGCTGGCGGAATTTAAATTCAATTAATAAATCTGGAATTGAAAGCCTGTCTCAATAATGGTGACCATGACAACGATCATCGGTTGTTGTAAAAACCCATCTGGTTCACCGAAGTCCTCTAGGGAAGGAAATCTGCCGTCCTTACCCGGTCTGGCCTACATGTGACTCCAGAGCCATTCAGCTGTAGGCAGCTCACCACCAACTGCTCAAGGGGAATTTGGGGATGGGGAATACATTCTTGACTTCGTCAATGATACCCAAATCCTGGGAATTTATATTCTTTTTGACAAAAAAAAATTAAACAGGAGGCTGTAAACAAAGCAGAATGGGGATTATGTTCTATATTGTAATGTGGAAGGAATCTTGAAGCCATTGGTCACGGGAGTTCTGAGTGTGGGGGACTTTCAGGCTGTTGCGCGCCGCCTCATCCTTGGAGCGATCCAGACCGGCCTGGTCCACCTCATACTCTTCCTCGTCGTCATAGTAAGCGTTCTCCGCAGCGAAGGAGTGCATGGACGAGGTCATGTCCTGGTACAGGCCCTTGTACTCCTGAATGGACTCGTACAGTGACCACAGCTGGCAGAGAAGGGACATGTCCAGCTGTCGCAGGCCCACCTGAGGAGAAGGAGAGATAAGGAGGGGAGCGGTGTCAGTTAAACATGGTACCCTGGTGCCATCCCGAGCTACAAAGCCCTCTGGGGTAACCCAGCTTCCATTGCTGCCCTGTACTTCTTGAGCTAATCTCAGTGCCTAGTCCAATGATATGGTCTACAGCTAATGTTTGAATCTTTAGGGAGGGAGAATCGGTCAAATTGATCGCTGTCTAGAGACCCCAAGGTTAGGGGGAGAGGGGGGAATCAGCCAGGGTTCCTGTTGATCACTGTCTAGAGACCCCAGGGTAAGGGGGGAATCAGCCAGGGTTCCTGTTGATCACTGTCTAGAGACCCCAGGGTTAGGCGAAAAGGGGGGGAATTAGCCAGGGTTCCTGCCCCAGATCACTGTCTGGAGACCCCAGGGTTAGGGAGAGAGGGGGGAATCAGCCAGGGTTCCTGCTGATCACTGCCCAGAGACCCCAGGATGAGGGGAGAATCAGCCAGGGTTCCTGCTGATCACTGTCCAGAGACCCCAGGGTGAGGGGGAGAGGGGGGGGAATCAGCCAGGGTTCCTGCCCCTGATCACTGTCTAGAGACCCCAGGGTTAGGGGGAGAGGGAAGAATCAGCCAGGGTTCCTGCTGACCACTGTCTGGAGACCCTAGGGTTAGGGAGAAGGGCAGCTGCTGAGCTGGGCAGAATCAGTCTGGATTCCTGCTCCGTCAAACCCCCACCCATTTAAAAGCACAGATTAAACTCAGAACAGGAGAACGCGATGTGCACACCACTGCCCCCCCCCCCCCCCCCCCCCCCCCCACCCCCGCCGTCGAACAGTTCACAGCCCGGACCCGCTTGCAAAGAGTGAGTAAGGGTGGTAAGGGGCAGCAACCCGCAATCGCGGGTCAGTCCCTTTAGCGGCATGGGAACAGGAGGAGGCCGTTCAGCCCCTCGAGGCAGTTCCTCTACTGAGAGGAAGGTGGGGAGAGGAAGGGGAGAGGGCTGCCCTGGCTAATGAATAAAAGAACCCTGCGGCCTGCCAGGTTTTACTCAGAGGAAGAGGAGGGAGTGGGATGGGGGCATTAAAAACAAAAAAACTGCAGATGCTGGAAATCCAAAACAAAAACAGAATTACCTGGAAAAACTCAGCAGGTCTGGCAGCATCGGCGGAGAAGAAAAGAGTTGACGTTTCGAGTCCTCATGACCCTTCGACAGAACTTGAGTTCGAGTCCAGGAAAGAGCTGAAATATAAGCTGGTTTAAGGTGTGTGTGTGGGGGGCGGAGAGATAGAGAGACAGAGAGGTGGAGGGGGGGGTGTGGTTGTAGGAACAAACAAGCAGTGATAGAAGCAGATCATCAAAAGATGTCAACGACAATAGTACAATAGAACAAAAACAGAACTCAAGTTCTGTCGAAGGGTCATGAGGACTCGAAACGTCAACTCTTTTCTTCTCCGCCGATGCTGCCAGACCTGCTGAGTTTTTCCAGGTAATTCTGTTTTTGTTCTATTGTACTATTGTCGTTGACATCTTTTGATGATCTGCTTCTATCACTGCTTGTTTGTTCCTACAACCACACCAACCCCCTCCACCTCTCTGTCTCTCTATCTCTCCGCCCCCCACACACACACCTTAAACCAGCTTATATTTCAGCTCTTTCCTGGACTCGAACTCAAGTTCTGTCGAAGGGTCATGAGGACTCGAAACGTCAACTCTTTTCTTCTCCGCCGATGCTGCCAGACCTGCTGAGTTTTTCCAGGTAATTCTGTTTTTGTTTGGGATGGGGGCATTGTTCAGTATAACAATGCCTGCCTGCAGCTGGCTGCTAAAAGAGTTATTCAAAATGTCCCCGTGAAACGGATACCAGCACAGCCTGAGTAAACAGGAACAGCTGTGGCTGGAGGCCCTCTTGTCTGCCGGGCTCCAAACTCCACCCTCCATACTTCCACCACAAGCTGCTGAATCCCAAAGAGACAGACAAGGAGGCTCGTTCAGGCGCAGCACCAGTCAGAAAGTGGGAGGTCAAATCGCACACAAGGCCGAGACTGGCACAGGCTCTTCAAGAGTACTCACTGTGCTTATCTTGGTTCCAGGCCTAAGGTTGGCCTCACATATTCGTGTACAGGTTTGTTTGTGCATTATTGCGATCTAGTCGCCCCTACCCCAGTGAGAGTCAGTGCGTGTGGGTCCCGTACCCCAGTGAGAGTCAGTGCGTGTGGGACCCGTACCCCAGTGAGAGTCAGTGCGTGTGGGACCCGTACCCCAGTGAGAGTCAGTGCGTGTGGGTCCCGTACCCCAGTGAGAGTCAGTGTGTGTGGGACCCGTACCCCAGTGAGAGTCAGTGCGTGTGGGTCCCGTACCCCAGTGAGAGTCAGTGTGTGTGGGACACGTACCCCAGTGAGAGTCAGTGTGTGTGGGACCCGTACCCCAGTGAGAGTCAGTGCGTGTGGGACCCGTACCCCAGTGAGAGTCAGTGTGTGTGAGACCCGTACCCCAGTGAGAGTCAGTGCGTGTGGGACCCGTACCCCAGTGAGAGTCAGTGCGTGTGGGTCCCGTACCCCAGTGAGAGTCAGTGTGTGTGGGACCCGTACCCCAGTGAGAGTGTGTGTGGGCGCATACCCCAGTGAGAGTCAGTGTGTGTGGGACCCGTACCCCAGTGAGAGTCAGTGTATGTGGGACCCGTACCCCAGTGAGAGTCAGTGTGTGTGAGATCTGTACCCCAGTGAGATTCATTGTGTGTGGGACCCATACCCCGGTGAGAGTCAGTGTGTGTGGGACCCGTACCCCAGTGAGAGTCAGTGCGTGTGGGACCCGTACCCCAGTGAGAGTCAGTGTGTGTGAGATCCATACCCCAGTGAGAGTCAGTGTGTGTGGGACCCGTACCCCAGGGAGAGTCAGTGTGTTTGTGAACCTCTCAACCAACTTCACTTAAAAACAGGTTTGCTGGCCTGTGGGAACATGTGTACATGATGCCTACCGTACCAACAGAAAACTGATCACCAGATCCAAGCTGGCGCTCCCAGTGCCTTAGTGAGGGAGTGCTTCCTCGTCGTAGGGCCCTACTTAAAGGTCTGTCCTCTCAGCTTGGTTTACAAAGTCCCATGGCCACTAAGCTGAAAAAAAAGCTGTGAGGCAGTTCTCCCCGATGTCCTGGGGCCAACATGTCCCCTTCAGCCAACATCACCAAAAATAGACAAATAAGTCATTATCCCATTGCTGTTCGCGGGAGCTTGCTGTGCGATCATTGGCTGCCGCTTTTCCTACATTACAACAGTGACTGCGCTTCAAAAGCACGTCATTGGCTGGAAAACACTTTGGGACGTCCTGAGGCGGTGACAGGCGCTATAGAAATGCAACTCTTTCTCACAGTGACAGAAGTAATTTGTGGTCTGCGAGGGTCTCTGGGCTGTTGCCGGATCGCTATCCAAACAGGTTTCTTCCCTCAAGAAGTGGTAAAATCATGAGACCGAGGGGGTTGGCTTGGTTTTCCACCTTGGACATGGGAACGTACGAACCAGGAGCAGCAGTAGGCCATTTGGCCCCTCGAGCCTGCTCCACCATTCAATAAGATCATGGCTGATATGGTTGTGATCTCAACTTCACTTTCCTGTCTGCTCCCCAAGACCCTTGACTCCCTTGTCGATCAAAAAATCTGCCTAACTCAGCCTTGAATATATTCAATGACCCAGCCTCCACTGCTCACCGGGGAGGAGAATTCCACAGACTAACTACCCTCTCAGAGAAAAATTCCTCCTCGTCTCTGTCTTAAACAGTAGACCTCTTATTCTTAAACTGTGTCCCCTGGTTCTAGCCTCCCCGACAAGGGGAAACTCCTTTCAGCCTCCACCCTGTCAAGCCCTCTCAGGATTTTATATGTTGCAATAAGATCACCTCTCATCCTTCTAAACTCCAATAGGTATAGGCCCAACCTCTCCAACCTTTCCTCATAAGAAAGGCCCCTCATCCCAGGAACGAGTGAGTGAACCTTCTCTGAACTGCTTCTAACGCAAATAAGGAGATCAAAACTGTACACAGTACTCCAGATGTGGTCTCACCAAGGCCCTGTACAGCTACAGTAAAACCTCCCTACTTTTATATTCTTGCAATAAAAGACAACATTCCATTTGCCTTCCTAATCGCTCGTTGTGCCTGCATGCTAACTTTTTGTGATCCATGTGCCAGGACGCCCACTCTCTACCACTGAGGTGTGCAATCTCCCTCTCTCTCTCTCTTTCTCTCTCTCTGTTTAAATAGTAAACCACTTTTCAATTCTCCCGGCCAAAGTGGACAAGTTCATTTTTTCCCACGTTTTGTTTCGAGATTGGACACATCATGCCAAGCGTGCAAGGGACTGGGCACCCAGGCGACGCAAGCACTGATCACTCCCAAGCTCGCTAAGAATGGAAAGCTCGCTGCCAATCTAGCCCAAACTTGTCGCTGGATGCAATCTGTTAATAAACTCTTCACCCTGAGCCTCCAGGGCACAGCCTGCGCCTTGTTCCCCGGAGTCAGGTAGAAAGGCAAAAATATTGGTCATTCAAAAACGTAGGGGAGTCTAGAATTAATTTGGGGTTTCCCATTTAAGACGGCGATGAGGAGAATTTCCTTCTCTCAGAGGATCATTAGTCTGTGGGAATTCTCTTCCCCAAGACAGCAGGAGACTGGGTTATCGAATATATTCATGGCTGAGTTGGATTGATTTTTGATCGGCACGGGAGTCAAGGGTTATGGGGGGAGGATAGGCAGGAAAGTGGCATTGAGGCCACTATCAGGTCAGCCATGTTATTGAATGGCAGTGCAGGCTCGGGGTGGGGGGGGGGAGCTGAATGGCCTACTCCTGCTCCGAATTCCCATCCTCTTGTCCTAGCCCTCTCCCCGCACCATTCACTTTCAACTGTACCGAGTTGCAGTGGTGGAGGTCACCTTGTTTCTGGGTTACAACTTTAAAGAGGGCTTGGAGTGATCTTTGCTGGGAATCTGAGAGGAATTTCCCCAGATTTTTAAGCCCTCCCACCCCCCCAAGAATTGGTCTGTATTTTCTTTCAATCTGGTTTCTCAACCAGAGGCGGGTAGTGGGGAGTCAATATATTGTGAGGCACCAGGACATTGTGGTAGGGACAGGCTGGAGTGTAAGAACATTATGAGGGGTCTGGATGGAGCAGATAGGAAGGTCCATTAGCCAGGGTGGGGCTGGGGGTGGGGGCCTAGATTTAGGGCAAAATGTAGTAGGTTTAGAGAGGATCTGAAGGGAACTGTTTTCACCCAGAGGGTGGTGCGGGATCTGAGACTCACTGCCTGAAAGGGTGGTAGAGGCAGGAACCCTCTTCACATTTAAAAAACACTTGGATAGGCACTTGTGGGGCAATCATCAACAAAGCTATGGACCAAGAGCTGGAGCTGTCAGCCAGCCAGGACACAATGGACTGAATCGCCTCCTTCTGTGCTGTAAATTTCCATGATTCTAACGCAAGGGACTAGAGCTCTTCCGTCTGTTAGATCGTCACTGTCCCTGAGGGGGTACAAAAGTTACAGTGGACTCTTCTATTTAGGACCAGTCAATTAAAATGCAGTGGGTCCCTTCTCCTCCTTCCTGGATGTTAACGTTGCAATCATGTTACAGCAATACAACGTGCTCAAGTTTGTAAGTGAGAGCAGCCGTTATTAACTGGGGAGAGGTTAGGGCATTATTCTGAAGTATATATAAGAACCGGTTTTCACTAGGGATTGAGAGTAAAAAGGGAGTCCGTGCCTGTGGGTTCTGTGAATAATCCTACGTTTAGGAAAGACTGGCTCCAGATTCCTGCTTTCGCTTGGTGGATAAGCGGCGAGTTATAGCACTGGAGGGCAGCCTCAATTTGCGCACAGCAAGACTACGCAAGCAGCAGCAAGATAACCGGCCGGCTCACCTGGTTTGGCGCTAAAGATGGGCCCGCGACAGCCGAACGTTGAACACCCAGCTTTGCTCCACAGGGGCTGTGGGATCTTTTAATGGGCACCTTGGGGTGGGGGGTTGGGCTGAGGCGCGATTTGACGTCTCCTCCGAGGGATGGCACCTCTGGCGGCGCAGCACTCCCTGGGTACTGGCGACCAGGAGCGCCCGTCTGGGGTGTGCTCTCAAGTGCCTAGAGGCAGGGTGCGAGCCCGCGAGCTTCTGGCTCATTCGAGAGAGGGAGATACCAACGGTGGTGGAGGTGGTCTAGCGCCAGCGCGCGTGGGTGCGGTGGCCACTACGTCCAGCCTGGCACGACGGGCAGAGGCGTCGTGGGCGCGGGAAAGCGCCGCCAACCTTACCATCTCCTTCCGCAGCACTGCCAGGGCCGCGTCGAGATTCGCCGGCTTGTTCTTCAGGAGCCTCTCGGTGGCCAGGCGCGGGCGGCTCAGCTCGTCCTGGATCATGGTCTTCTTGGCGTAGACCCTCTCCACGTCCCGCCACGAACCCCCACTGGAGTTGAGGATCCCGCTCAGGCCCTTGGGCAAGGGGGGCAGCCCCTCGATGCCAGAGGCCAGGCTGTCTGGCACTTCACCCTGCAGCCCGTTCATCTCTTGCCTCCACCCCCTGCCTGGCTTTCATGCGGCAGGCTTAGCGAGGCGGGGGGGGGTAAATATCAGGCTGTAGCTCAATTGTCTCCTCTTGCCTGGTCTCTCAAGACGGCCGTTCTTCCTGAGCTGTATCCAGACCCCCTTCCCTCCAAACGATGCTGCAATCGATATCAGGACATGGAACTGGCTCTCAATGCAAGGGAAACACGCCTGAACTTTATCAGCAGCTCCTAGTTTTCATTTTCCTCCCTCCACTCTCTCCGCTGAATAGAATGCGTTTCCTCCAAGTTCTTGTCTTCCTTGGGCTCCTACCCCCCCCCCCCCACCACCTCTCCCCTCTCTCTATCTCGCACAGAGAAGATTCCCCCCACCCCACCTCTAACTCCGCTCCCTCTCCGGCTCCTGTTTTAAAGGGACTGCCTTTGCAAACCTTTCCTTTCCTTTGTTTACCAGCCGCCAACGCCCTGGGACTGACCGAAGGAAAACGTCAGGACGTGAGGGACACGCTGCTTCCTCGAAACTTTTCCACCAGCCCCCACCCCACCCTACCCTACCCCCCGACCAGTTCAGAGAAGAAACCACCACCCCCCCTCAACTCGAGTGATTTCACAAGGAGGCAGATAATGTGGAGCATCGAGAGACAATTTAAAGGGAGTCTTCTCCCTGGTAACTTTTTTGTTTCATTGCTCTGCAGGATCATAATCTCTCTCTTCTTTTTTATTTAATTGAAAAAATAGGAAAAAAATAAAATAAACAACTTCCCGCCAGGAAAATAAAAGTGTTTTCACAGCCGCTTGTGCAAGGGTGGCGACGCAGGTCACGTCAATTGGCGCACAGCAAGCTCCCATGGGATGGATAGTTAGGTCGTCTCTGTTTTGGAGTGGTGCTGGGTTGAGGGATGAATATTGGCCAGGACAGTACCAGGGAGGAAACCCCCACCCCCTTGAAAAGTGCCGCGGGGCATCTTTTACATCCCACAGAGAGGGCAGATGTTGGAGGGCTTGGTTCGAACCCCCCTTCACCTCCAGGCTGTGCAGTTGGCCCACCCTGGAACCACTCCTTCCCTCAGCCCCATCCCTCCCGAGGTCTCGGTCCGGTTCACGTCCTTCCCTGGTGCACCCCTCCCCAAGTGGGGGGGTGGTCCACTCCCACATCATAGCCTGTGCTCCTTCTTGGAGGTAAACCCACCACACCCCACAACCTCAAAGCCAGGTATTTGTCCATCCCTGGTGTCCTCACATTCTCCAAGAAATCAGCCAGGTTAGAGCAGAAAATGCAAATATTTTATTCACACACAAACAAAAATACAGAAGCAACAATCCCCGGGAGTTGGGTGGATGTGTAGGAATGAGGGGGCTACCTCCGGTCACTCCCAGGACTGGGCACTCATCCCTGTGCGCAAGTGGAGAATTAATTCATCAAAGAGTGTCCCCTCCAAGTGAAAGTTGTGTCCATCTGGGATACAGATTCAAGTTGGGAACCCTCACAATATTAGGAACACATTTGCACCTCCCTCTTGACAATGTGTTTTGACATAACCAGTTTAAAATGTATCCCAACTCATTGTACAGTTGCCTCTCTATTCTTTGCAACTGTTCAGTGTCACTGGGACTGACTCATTCCATCACCCGATCGAACACTCCCAGGACAGGTACAGCATGGGGTTAGATACAGAGTAAAGCTCCCTCTACACTGTCCCCATCAAACACTCCCAGGACAGGTACAGCACAGGGTTAGATACAGAGTAAAGCTCCCTCTACACTGTCCCCATCAAACACTCCCAGGACAGGTACAACACGGGGTTAGATACAGAGTAAAGCTCCCTCTACACTGTCCCCATCAAACACTCCCAGGACAGGTACAGCACGGGGTTAGATACAGAGGAAAGCTCCACACAGTCAGCCGAGATTTTCATGCCTTTTGTCTGGGCAGGTGTTGAACTCAAGACCCAGCGGTCAAAGGCCAGTGGCTAATTGACCTTTGCCTCCTCATTTCCCCCCCACGTCCGTCCCCCAGAATAACTCGACAAACTCTCAAAGCTTCTTTGCAATTGTGGACAGGAGTTTCAGTCACAACCCAGGGCCCACCTTCGGATTGACAACCACCAAGGAACGTCCTGAAGGCCCCAGAAATTAGAAATTAAACGGACATCATAACAAACAACCACGGCGGGCGGGTGTGGGGGGGAGGGGGAGGGGAGAGGGGGGGTGGGGGGGGGGGGGGGAAGAAAAATTTACATTTTATCATCTAATTTTAACGGTTGCGTTTATTAGTTACAAAAACATTGGAGACGGGAGAAACAAGGGGACTCTCTGACTGGGTTGGTTTGGTGTTCGAGTGATGATTTCTCCAGGAATACGTTCCGCCTGAGTTGGCAACCCTGCTCAAGGCCAAGTGGACTGAAGCTCCATAAGTGCGGTTAACTGCTAAATACCCCATCGGCAATCCCACTGGTCTCCAATACGACAAGATTAAGTGTGGCAGGAGGTCCAAAAGGCCATAGCAGGACATTCACGTCGCTTGGGAGGATGAGACGGAGCCAACTTATCAGAGAACAGGGAACCCCACCCCACCCCCACCTCCCGGCCGCCTTCCAGACCTGGTGTGGAACGGCACTGGCAGATTCAAGGTGGGGACGGAGAGACGGGAAGAACCACCCCTCCCCCTGCCCGGCCATGCAACTACACCAGCCGCTTCAGGCTGTGTAAGGAGTCGGCGCAGTTCCTGATCAAGAGGCAGAGCTGCGAGCTGTACTCCACGGACGAGGCCCGCTCCAGCTCGCCGCTGGCCCACGCCAGCTTCTGCAGGACGGCCCGCTCGCCCTCCCTGAGGGCGTGGGCCCGCGGGGCGCCCAGGCAGTCGCCCTCGGCGCGGGGAGGGGCCGGCTCAGGGGGTTCCACCCAGGGGGCGGGCGGGGCCCCGCCCTCGGCTGAGGGGTCCGGAGCGGAGCGGGAGGCGAAGGGCTCCGCGAGGCCGTTGAAAGCGCGCTGTCGCTCCCTCACTTGAGACAGGGCCGCTTGCGGGTTCAAAGCTGAGGGATTAAAAAGAGAAAAATTAAGTCAGGGCTGCAAGATATAAATGTTCAAACGTAGACAAGTACGCCCCCCCACCCCCCCCAAAATCTTAGTTCAATAAAAGGTATTTCTCTAGACACAGGAGCAGGAATAGGCCACTCGGCCCATCAAGCCTGTTCTGCCATTCAAACGGATCATGGCTGATTGTCGACCTCTGCACCATTCCCCCCCCCTACTATCCCTCAATGTTATTAGTGCCAGAAACCTATGAACATACTCAGTGACTGAGCTTTCACAGCTCTCTGGGGTAGAGAATTCCAAAGATGCGCCAACCCTCTGAGTGAAGAAACTCCTCCTCATTTCAGTCCTAAATGGCCTGCTCCTTATCCTGAGACTGTGTCCCCTGGTTCTAGACACCCCCTCCCCACTCCCCCAGCCAGGGGAAACATCCTTCCTGCATCTACCCTGTCGAGCCCTGTCAGGATTTTATAAGCTTCAATGAGATCACCTCTCATTCTTCAAAACTTTAAAGAATGCAGGCCCAGTTTCCTCAATCTCGCCATCCCAGGAATCAGTCTGGTGAATCTTTGTTGCCCTCCATGGCAAGTACATCTTTCCTTAGATAAGGAGACCAAAACTGTACTCAATATTCCAGGGGCACTCTCACCAAGGCTCTATTCAAACAGGTCAAAGGCTGGGAATCCTGCAGCGAGTAACGCACCTCCTGACTCCCCAAAGCCTGTCCACCATCTACAAGGCACAAGTCAGGAGTGTGATGGAATACTCCCCAGTTGCCTGGATGAGTGCAGCTCCCACAACACTCAAGAAACTCAACATCATCCAGGACAAAGCAGCCCCGCTTGATTGGCACCACATCCACAAACATTCACTCCCTCCACCACTGAAGTACAGCAGCAGCAGTGTGTGTACCATCTACAAATCTACAAGATACACTTTAAAACCTCAACAAGGCTCCTCCAACAGCACCATTCAATCCCATGACCTCTACCATCTAGAAGGACAAGGCCAGCAGATAGATGGGAACACCACCACCTGGAAGTTCCCCTCCAAACCACTCACCATCCTGACCTGGAAATATATCGGCCGTTCGTTTACTGTCGCTGGGTCAAAATCCTGGAACTCCCACCCTAACAGCACGGTGGGTGCACCTACACCACATGGACTGCAGCGGCTCAAGAAGGCGGCTCACCCCCACCTTCTCAAGGGGCAATTAGGGATGGGCAATAAATGCTGGTCTAGTCAGTGACGCCCACATCCCGTAAATGAATTTTAAAACATTGCAGAAAGATGGACATCTTTCACAACCTCAGGATGTTCCAAAGCATTTCCCAGCCAATGAAGTGCTTTGGAAGCGTAGCCGTGTAGGAAACACGGCAGCCAATTGACGCACAGCAAGCTCCCACAAACAGCAACTGGGTAATAAGCAGGCCTTAGTTTTTTTTTCGTGATGGTGGTTGAGGGATAAATATTGGCCTCCCTGTCCCCTCCCTCCACTCTTCCCAAAAGCGGCTGTGGGATCTTTAACTTTCACCTCAGAAAGGGGGAGGGGCCTTGGCTTTTTATCTCATTGGAAAGATGGCACCTCCGGCAGTGCAGCACTCCCTCCGTACTGGCGCTGGCAGTGTTAGCTTGAATCATTTTTTTTTTTTGCTCAGGTCTCTGGAGTGCAGAACCCCCGACTTTCTGAGGCAACAAAATGCTTCTTGTGGCAATTGTGTTATGGTGTGGGACAGCAATGGCCAAGGGGCCGATTTTGAATAAAACATCACTGGCCGCAGGGGGAGACTAGTATTCCAGAGACCCAGGGTAATGCTCTGGGGACCCGGGTTTGAATCCCACCACGGCAGATGGTGGAATTTGAATTCAATAAAAATCTGGAATTAAAAGTCACATTTGACTTTAGTCTAAACACTGTCGATTGTTGTAAAAACCCATCCGGTTCACTAATGTCCTTTAGGGAAGGAAATCTGCTGTCCTTACCAGGTCTGGCCTACACGTGACTCCAGACCCACAGCAATGTGGTTGACTCTTAAGTGCCCTCTGAAATGGCCTAGCAAGGCCACTCAGTTGTATCAAGCTGCTAGCTGCACTGCCAATCGAGGGGATGGAATCCTTTACCTGGATTATCCTTGTCGACATCAGAATCCAGCTCCTGACAGGCAACGCAGTAGTTTTTCTGTTTCTTGTCTTGAAGGAGAACGGTCTATCGGGGAGAATAACAGACAGGAGTTCCAGCAATCAGCCCACCAAGTCACTAACCCTCCTGGCAGAGGTCGCAGGCCTGATAATTCGACCTCTACTCCCCCCCCACCTCTACAAGTGCCATAACATAAACCAAACCCCTCATCCCTTCTATCGGAATCCTGGCTGGTATTCAAAAATACTCACGGATTGCAAGGGGTTTGGGTTGGGCTTGGATGCGAGGCCCTTCGTAGTCAAATAGCCAACTGGGATTCCCTGTGTAGTGACAGTTCTGTGTGTCACAAAGAAGGGGGCAGCAAGATGGGCCACAACAATTGCTGATTGAGGGTGCAGGAAACATTACTGCAGCATTGTCACACACACTCACTCACTCACACTCGCCATTCCTTCACTGTCGCTGGGTCAAAATCCTGGAACTCCCTCCCTAACAGCGCTGTGGGTGTACCTACACCACACGGGCTGCAATGGTTCAAGAAGGCAGCTCACCACCACCTTCTCAAGGAGCAATTATATTGGGCAACAAATGCTGGCCTAGGCAGCGACACCCACATCCCATGAAAGAATAAAAACCACACGCGCGCACACTGGCTCATTCGCCCTCTCTTGCGTTCACACACATACTCAATCCCTCCCTCTCTTACATACGCATGCGCACACACTCACACCTGCTCTTACATGCATGCACACACACAGTCACTCCCTCCCTCGCATACATGCACACACTCACTCACTCCCTCCCTCTCTCGCGTGCGCGCACTCTCTCACACACACACTCCCTCTCTCGCATGCGCGCACACACACTCACTCCCTCTCTCGTGCACACACACACACTCCCTCTCTCACATGCACGCACACACACTCCCTCTCTCACATGCACGCACTCCCTCACACACTCCCTCTCTCGCGTGCGCACACACTCACTCCCTCTCTCTCTCGTGTGCACACACTCACACTCTCTCTTGCATGCGCGCACACACTCCCTCTCTCGCGTGCGTGCACTCTCTCACACACTCTCCCTCACTCGCGTGCACGCACACACACTCTCTCTCGTGTGCGCACTCTCTCACACACTCACTCCCTCTCTCACATGCACGCACTCTCTAACACTCACTCCCTCTCTCACGTGTGCACACACACACACACACTCTCTCTCATGTGTGCACACACACACTCCCTCTCGTATGTGCGCGCACTCACACACTCACTCCTCTCACTCCCTTTCTTGCATGCATGTGCACTCACACTCTCTCAGACACACTCCCTCCTCCACACGCACACACTCACTCCCTCCCTCTCATGTCCGCGCACACACTCCCTTTCTCGCATGTGCGCACTCACTCCCTCCCTTGCGTGCACTCTCACACAAACTCGCTCCCTCTCTCGCATGTGCACACACTCTCTTGCACACACTCACTCCCTCCCTCTTTCGCATGCGTAACTCTCTGATACACACACACATCCCCTCTCTCGCGTGCGCACACGCACACACAAACTCCCCCTTGCACACACACAAACACACTCATGTCATTCCTCTAGGAAGTCTCACTCACACAATGAGATAAATGGGGCCGGAGAGTTGGGGTGGGTGGGGTTTCCTTGAATACTTATAGAGAGGAACAAACAGGATCCAGGGGGCGAGGGCAGATGGTGCAGAATCCTGCGATTCTAGTCAATGACTCCTCAGTTCCAGGGTTAAACAAAGCCCCAGCTGTCACAGGGTCACCGGGGGAAGGGGTTGAGAATGTCAGCCCCTCCCCGCCATGCCACACATCTGTTCCTGTTTGCAAACAGTTGTGCGTCTAACGTTACCAGCTGTTGCAAACCTCTGTCAAACATCCCCCATTCCACAAGTGGTTCCTCCTCAACCGAGTATGGGCTGTGTGGGCAGAGGAGACCATAACATCATCATACATTTTATTCAGCAGGGTAAGGATCACTCACTGTGTAACTGTACAGAGTCACTGTTTATTCAGCAGGGTAAGGATCACTCACTGTGTAACTGTACAGAGTCATTGTTTATGCAGCAGGGTAAGGGTCACTCACTGTGTAACTGTACAGAGTCACTGTTTATTCAGCAGGGTAAGGATCACTCACTGTGTAACTGTACAGAGTCACTGTTTATTCAGCAGTGTAAGGGTCACTCACTGTGTAACTGTACAGAGTCACTGTTTATTCAGCAGGGTAAGGATCACTCACTGTGTAACTGTGCAGAGTCACTGTTTATTCAGCAGGCTAAGGATCACTCACTGTGTAACTGTGCAGAGTCACTGTTTATTCAGGGTAAGGATCACTCACTGTGTAACTGTACAGAGTCACTGTTTATTCAGCAGAGTAAGGATCACTCACTGTGTAACTGTACAGAGTCACTGTTTATTCAGCAGGGTAAGGGTCAATCACTGTAACTGTAGAGAGTCACTGTTTATTCAGGGTAAGGGTCACTCACTGTGTAACTGAACAGAGTCACTGTTTATTCAGCAGGCTAAGGATCACTCACTGTATAACTGTACAGAGTCACTGTTTATTCAGCAGGGTAAGGGTCACTCACTGTGTAACTGTGCAGAGTCACTGTTTATTCAGCAGGGTAAGGATCACTCATTGTGTAACTGTACAGAGTCACTGTTTATTCAGCAGGGTAAGAGTCACTCACTGTGTAACTGTGCAGAGTCACTGTTTATTCAGCAGGGTAAGGGTCACTCACTGTGTAACTGTACAGAGTCACTGTTTATTCAGTAGGGTAAGGGTCACTCACTGTGTAACTGTACAGAGTCACTGTTTATTCAGCAGGGTAAGGGTCAATCACTGTAACTGTAGAGAGTCACTGTTTATTCAGGGTAAGGGTCACTCACTGTGTAACTGAACAGAGTCACTGTTTATTCAGCAGGCTAAGGATCACTCACTGTATAACTGTACAGAGTCACTGTTTATTCAGCAGGGTAAGGGTCACTCACTGTGTAACTGTGCAGAGTCACTGTTTATTCAGCAGGGTAAGGATCACTCATTGTGTAACTGTACAGAGTCACTGTTTATTCAGCAGGGTAAGAGTCACTCACTGTGTAACTGTGCAGAGTCACTGTTTATTCAGCAGGGTAAGGGTCACTCACTGTGTAACTGTACAGAGTCACTGTTTATTCAGTAGGGTAAGGGTCACTCACTGTGTAACTGTACAGAGTCACTGTTTATTCAGCAAGGTAAGGGTCACTCACTGTGTAACTGTACAGAGTCACTGTTTATTCAGTAGGGTAAGGGTCACTCACTGTGTAACTGTACATTGTTTATGCAGCACTCTGACTAATACTCACTCCACATTCCTGACAGCTGTCTGCCAACATTCTGTAGCCTTTCAGCAGGTATTCCCCCATCAGTTTGGTGATCTTGTCCTGGCGTTCACGGCGAGCCTCGATCACCTTCATCTCCGCCTCAGATGGGGGGGTCCATGTAAAGTCCTCATCCCCTGCACAGAAAGAGCCCAGACTCTCATTACAATGCAGAAGTCGCAGCCCTTGCCATCTTCCTCCCCTGGTGCGACAAAGATCCTTACAGATTGCGAGGACACAGTGGAAAACCCCCACACACTTCCCCACATTCCATAGATGCACCAGCACATTCCCCTTCCAAATTCCTGGGTATTGCCTCAATCACCCAGGTGGTATCATCCCCTCCATGCTCCCTCTGTGGGGCTGTTGTTGCCTTTAGCACCCCACCCACCCCCACCTCCCAGGGCTGGGCATTCCTCCCTCCCAGCCCCTGGAGAGGGGCATTCCTCCTTTCTGGCCCCGGAGGGGATTATTATAGAGTCATAGAGATCTACAGCACAGAAAAAGGCCCTTTGGCCCATCGAGTCTGCGTCGATCAAACAAGTACCTAACTATTCTAATCCCATTTTCCAGCACTACCCCCATATCCTTGTAGGCCATAGCATCGCAAGTGCACACCCAAATACTTGTTAAATGTTATGAGGGTTTCTGCCTCTACCACCCTTTCAGGCAGTGAGTTCCAGATTCCCACCACCCTTTGGGTGAAAAAATTCTTCCTCACATCCCCTCTAAACCTCCTGCCCCTTACCTTAAAGCAATGCCCCTGGTTATTGATCCCTCCACCAAAGGGAAAAATTCCTTCCTGTCTACCCTATCTATGCCCCTCATAACTTTATACACCTCAATCATATAACCCCTCAATCTCCTCTGCTCCAGGGAAAATAACCCCAGCCTATCCAATCCCTCCTCATAACTAAAACTCTCCAGCCCATGCAACATCCTGCTAAATCTCCTCTGCATTCTCTCTTGTGCAATCGCATCCTTCCTATAATGTGGATTCCAGAACAGCAAGCAATACTCTAGCTGTGGCCTAACCAGCATTTTATACAGTTCCAGCATAACCTCCCTGCTCTTATTATCTATGCCTCGGCTAATAAAGGCAAGTATCCCATATGCCTTCTTAACCACTTTATCTACCTGTCCCACTACCTTAAGAGGCCGGTGGACACGCAAGATCCCTCTGATCCTCGGTACTTCCCAGGATCCTACCATTCATCGTGTATTCCCGTGCCTTGTTTGTCCTGTCCAAGTGCATCATCTCACACTTATCCGGATTAAATTCCATTTGCCATTAATCAGCCCATCAATATCCTCCTGTAATCTAAAGCTATCCTTCTCACTATTTACCACCCCACCAATTTTCGTCTCATCTGCAAACTTACTGAACAACCCTCCTACATTCAAGTCTAAATTGTTTATATATACCACAAAGAGCAAGGGACCCAACACCGATCCCTGTGGAACCCCACTGGACACATGCATCCAGTCACAAAAACACCTCTCAACCATCACCCTCTGCTTCCTGCCACTCAGCCAATTCTGGATCCAATTTGCCTTGGATCCCATGTGGGCTCTTACCTTGGTTATCAGTCTCCCATGCGGGACCTTATCAAAAGTCTTGCTGAAGTCCAAACGGACAATGTCAAATGCATTGCCCTCATCTACACACCTGGTCACCTCTTCGAAAAATTCAATCAAATTGGTCAAACACGACCTCCCCTTAACAAAACCATGCTGACTGTCCTTGATTAATCCCTGCCTCTCCAAGTGTAGATTAATTCTGTCCCTCAGAATTGCTTCTAATAGTTTCCCCACCACTGAGGTTAGACTGAATGACCTGTCGCTCCCTGGTTTACCCCTTCCTCCCTTCTTGAATAACAGTACCACACTGGCTGTCCTCCAGTCCTCTGGCACCTCTCCTGTGGCCAGAGAGGTATTGAAAATTATTGCCAGTGCCCCTGCTATTTCCTCTCTTGCCTCACTCAACAGTCATGGATATGTTTCATCCAGGCCTGGAGATTTATCTACTTTTAAGGCTGCCAGACCACTTAAAATCTCCTCCCTTTCTATGCTAATTTCTTTAATTATATCACAGCCCTTCTGCCTGATTTCCATACCCACATCGTCCCTCTCACTTGTGAACACCATCACAAAGTATTCATTTAGAATCCTACCTATGTCTTCTGGCTCCACACACAAATTACCACTATGGTCCTTAATGGGCCCTACTCTTTCCCTAGTTATCCTCTTACTCTTAACGTACTTGTAAAATAACTTTGCGTTTTCCTTTATTTTACCTGCCAATGTTTTTTCATGCCCCCTTTTTGCTCTCCTAATTACTTTTTAAGTTCCCCCTACACATACTCCTCTAGGGCTTCTGCTGTTTTGAGTCCTCAGTATCTGCCATAAGGTTCCCTCTTTCTCTTTATCCAATCCTGTATATCCCTTAAAATCCAGGGTTCCCTGGATTTGTTGGTCCCACCCTTTATCTTTACTGGAATATGTTGGCCCTGTACTCCCCCTATTTCCTTCTTGAATGAGTCCCACTGCTCTGACGCAGATTTACCTAAAAGTAGCTGCTCCCAGTCCACTCTGGCCAAATCATATCTGATCTTATTAAAACTGGCCTTCCCCCAATTTAGAACTCTGATTTCTGGCCCATTCTCGTCCTTCCCATGACAACCTTGAATCTAATGGAGTTATGATTACTATCTGCAAAATGCTCCCCCACTAATACCTCTACCACTTGCCGGCTTCATTCCCTAAAATTAAGTCAAGGACCACCCGTCTCTTGTAGGACCTTCAACGTATTGGCTTAAAAAAAGCTCTACTGGATGCATTTTAAGAATTTCGCATCCTCTAAACCTATCACACTATGACTCACCCAGTTAATATTGGGGGAGTTGAAATCCCCACTATTAATACCTTATTATTTTTACACTTCTCTGAAGTTTGCCTACATATCTGCTCTTCTATTTCTCTGACTGTTTCGGGGCCTGTAGTACACTCCCAGCAATGTGATTGCTCCTTTTTTGTTTTTCAGTTCTTCCCATAGGGCTTCATTTGAGGAGCCTTCTAAGATGTCATCCCTCCTTACTGCTGTAATCGATTCCTTGATCAATATTGCGATACCCCCTCTTCTTTTACCTCCTTCCCTGTCTCGCCTAAAGACCCGATATCCTGGGATAGTGAACTGCCAATCCTGTCCCTTTCTCAACCATGTCTCTGTGACAGCAATGACATCATACTTCCATGTGTTAATTTGTGCCCTCAACTCATCTGCCTTATTTGTCAGGCTCCTTGCATTAAATTAAATACCATCCAACCTTGCCAAACTCCCTTGTACCTTAACTGGCCTATAATTTCTATACCTTCCAGACTCACTTGCTCTCTCTTCTAATCTTGGCAGTGCATCGCCCCCTGCTGAACCTCCTCTCAGGATCCCATTCCTCTGCCAAGTTAGCTTAAACCCTCTCCCACTAGCAAACCTCCCCGCAAGGATGTTGGTACCGTTCCGGTTCAGGTACAACCCGTCCGCCTTTTACAGGTCCCACCGCCCCCAGAAACGGTCCCAATGTCCCAGAAATCTAAAGCCCTCCCTCCAGCACCATCTCTCCAGCCACGCATTCATCTGGACTAACCTCCTATTTCTATACTCAGTAGCACGTGGCACCAGAAGTAATCCAGAGATTACTACCTCTGAGGTCCTATTTTTTAATCTGCTTCCTAGCTCCCTAATTAGTTATTCCTTCCTCCCGCCCGCCCGCCCTCTGGGAGGGGCAGTGTTCCTCCCTCCCGCCCGCCCTCTGGGAGGGGCAGTGTTCCTCCATCCCACCCGCCCCCTGGGAGGGGCAGTGTTCCTCCCTCCCCCCCGCCAACCTGGAGGGGCAGTGTCCCTCCCCCCCGCCAACCTGGAGGGGCAGTGTCCCTCCCTCCCACCCACCCACCCACCCTCTGGAAGGGGCAGTGTTCCTCTCCCAACCCCCTTGGAGGGGCAGTGTTCCTCCCCCCCACCACCCCCTTGGAGGGGCAGTGTTCCTCCCCCCTTGGAGGGGCAGTGTTCCTCCCCCCTTGGAGGGGCAGTGTTCCTCCCCTCCACTCCCCTCCCCTCCCCTCGTCTCCCCTCCCCTCCCCTCCCTCGTCTCCCCTCCCCTCCCCTCCCTCGTCTCCCCTCCCCTCCCTCGTCTCGTCTCCCCTCCCCTCCCTCGTCTCCCCTCCCCTCCCCTCCCTCGTCTCCCCTCCCCTCCCCTCCCTCGTCTCCCCTCCTCTCCCCTCCCCTCCCCTGTCTCCCCTCCCCTCGTCTCCCTCGCTTCCCTCGCTCCCCTCGCCCCGCCCCCTTGGAGGGGCAGTGTTCCAACCCCCCCGCCCCCTTGGGGGAGCAGTATTCCGCCCGGCCCGCCCTGCCCCGGTCCGCCCCCTTGGAGGGACAGTATCCCCTCCATTCAATGGCGGGGCTATCCTCACCACCCAGCCGTATAGAGGAAAATACCCCATCCCCCACTCCCCATTACCACTATTGAGAGCCATGCTGCTGATACTGCTTGTCTGCGCTGCCGGAAGTGACGCATCCCTGCGCTGGGTTCGTAACCAATCCGGGCGCAAACAAGCCCCCACGTGGGAATGTAAGCCCCGCCCCACTTTCCCCAGCAGCGGCGAGCCTGCGGAAGAGCCCGGGGGATGGGCGGGGCCAAAGGAGCATAGGTCGCTTTGCAGGCAGAGCCGAAGAGGAGCGGGCGGAGCCAAATATGTGAGGCGGAGCCAAATGGGACAGGGGCGGAGCAGGTTGATCCCGGGGAAGGGCGTGGCCAGATGGGACGTGGGCGGGGCTGAAGGAGCCCAAGGAGGGGAGTGGGGCGGGGCCGGGCCAGAAACAATGGGGAACGGCCAGATGATAGCGGGGCGCGGCTGAGCCGGGAGGGGCGGGGCCAGTGAGGAGACGGGCGGGACGTGAGGAGGGGCGGAGACCAGAGCGGAGAGGGGCGGGGCCACAGCGGGGAAAGGCGGGGGAGAGCAGAGGGAGAGGGGCGGAGCCCGCCAAAACGCCATTTGCCGCCCTTAGCAACCAAGCGACGCCGCGGCCGAGTGGACGCACAGAAGCCTGCCATGGGCAACTGAGGTGAACTTTTCCCGAAAATGGGATCCCAAACCCCTTCCCGTTCACTCCCACTGTCCACAATCCCAATGGACCCAAACTCCTTCCCGTTCACTCCCACTGTCCACAATCCCAATGGACACAAACCCCTTCCTGTACACTCCCACTGTCCACAATCCCAATGGACCCAATCCCCTTCCCGTTCACTCCCACTGTCCACAATCCCAATGGACACAAACCCCTTCCTGTACACTCCCACTGTCCACAATCCCAATGGACCCAAACCCCTTCCCGTTCACTCCCACTGTCCACAATCCCAATGGACACAAACCCCTTCCTGTACACTCCCACTGTCCACAATCCCAAATCCCTTCCCGTTCACTCCCACTGTCCACAATCCCAAACCCCTTCCCATTCACTCCCACTGTCCACAATCCCAATGGACTCAAATCCCTTCCCGTTCACTGCCACTGTCCACAATCCCAATGGACTCAAATCCCTTCCCGTGCAATCCCACTCCCCACGATCCCAATAGACCCAAACCCCTTTGCAAACACTCCCTCTGTCCACAATCCCAATGGACCCAATCCCCTTCCCGTTCACTCCCACTGTCCACAATCCCAATGGGACCCAATCCCCTTCCCGTTCACTCCCACTGTCCACAATCCCAATGGACCCAAACCCCTTCCCGTTCACTGCCACTGTCCACAATCCCAATGGACCCAATCCCCTTCCCGTTCACTCCCACTGTCCACAATCCCAATGGACCCAAACCCCTTCCCGTTCACTGCCACTGTCCACAATCCCAATGGACACAATCCCCTTCCCGTTCACTACCACTGTCCACAATCCCAATGGACCCAAACATTCCCATTCACTCCCACTGTCCACAATCCCAATGGACCCAATCCCCTTCCCGTTCACTCCCACTGTCCACAATCCCAATGGACCCAAACCCCTTCCCATTCACTCCTGCTGTACACAATCCCTATGGACCCAAACCCCTTCCCATTCGCTTCCACTGTCCACAATCCCAATGGACCCAAGCCCCTTCCCATTCACTCCTGCTGTACACAATCCCTATGGACCCAAACCCCTTCCCATTCACTCCTGCTGTACACAATCCCTATGGACCCAAACCCCTTCCCATTCACTCCTGCTGTACACATTCCTTATGGACCCAAACCCCTTCCCATTCGCTTCCACTGTCCACAATCCCAATGGACCCAAACCCCTTCCCGTTCACTCCCACTGTACATAAACCCCATGGACCCAAAACCCTTCTCATTCGCTCCCACTGTCCACAATCCCAATGGACCCAAACCCCTTCCCGTTCATTCCCACTGCACACAAACCCCATGGACCCAAAACCCCTCCCATTCGCTCCCACTGTCCACAATCCCAATGGACCTGAACTCCTTCTAGTTCACTCCCACTGTCCAAAATCCCAATGGACCCAAATCCCTTCCCGTGCAATCCCACTCCCCACAATCCCAATGGACCCAAACCCCTTTCCTTTCACTCCCACTGTCCACAATCCCAATGGACCCAAACCATTTTGCAAACACTCCCTCTGTACACAATCCCAATGGAACCAAACTCCTTCCCATTCACTTCCATTGTCTTCAATCTCAATGGACCCAAGCCCCTTCCCGCTCACTCCCACTGTCCACAATCCTAATGGACCCAAATCCCTTCCCATTCACTCCCATTGCACACAATCCCAATGGAACTAAAACCCTTCCCATTCACTCCCACTGGCCACAATCCCAATGGACCCAAACCCCTTCCCTTTCACTCCCACTGTACACAATCCCAATGGACCCCAACCACTTCCCATTAAGTCCCACTGTACACAATCCTAATGGACTCCCTTCCCATTCCAACTGTATCCAATTCTAATGGACCCAAACCCCTTTGCATTCATTCCCATTGTCCGGAATCCAGCAGTCATAAAAAACCCAAATAATGCCATATTATTCTTAGGACCTGGCTAAACTGAGGTTGCCAATTGGATGCAATTAGGGAGTCAGACCAGGTCAATACAGCTGGGTTACACTGCACTCTACTGGTAAAAAATTAGGACTGCACATCAACAACTTGCATTTATGTAGTACCCTTAACATATTAAAATATCCCAAGGCACTTCACAGGAGAGATTATCAGACAATATTTGACATGAGCCACTCAAGGAGATAGTAAGACAGATGACCAAAAGCTTGCTCAAAGAGCTTGGTTGGAAGGAGTGTCATAAAGGATGGGAGAGAGGAGAGGTTTAGGGAGGGACTTCCATAGCTTAGGGTCCAGGCAGCTGAAGACATGGCTGCCAATGTGGGAGCAATGGAAATTGAGGGATGCTCAAGAGGGCAGAATTGGAGGAGTGCAGAGATCTCAGAAGGCTGTAGGGGCTGGAGAAGGTTACAGAGATTGGGAGGGTTGTAGGAACTGGAGGAGGTTACGGAGGTAGCGAGGGGTGTAGGGGCTGGAGGAGATTACAGAGGTAGGAAGGGGTGTAGGGGCTGGAGGAGGTTACAGAGATAGGGGTGTAGGGGCTGGAGGAGGTTACAGAGATAGGGAGGGGTGTAGGGGCTGGAGGAGGTTACAGAGATAGGGAGGGTTGTAGGGGCTGGAGGAGGCTACAAAGGTAGGGAGGTTTGTGGGAGCTGGAGGAGGTTACAGAGGTAGGGAGGGGTGTAGGGGCTGGAGGAGGTTACAGATAGGGAGGGTTGTAGGGGCTGGAGGAGGTTACAGAGATAGGGAGGGTTGTAGGGGCTGGAGGAGGTTACAGAGATAGGGAGGGTTGTAGGGGCTGGTGGAGGTTACAGAGGTAGGGAGGATTGTAGGGGCTGGAGGAGGTTACAGAGATGGGGGGGGGGGGGCGATAAGATCATGGAGTGAGTTGAACATGAGCATGAGAATTTTAAAATCAAGACTGAAATAGTTTAATTTGCCCTGACAAGTCTGTTGAGTCTGTCACTTCTTTCAGATCCGAGGGACCCTAAATGCAGTGTCCAACTTTGACAAGAGGAGGCAAAATGGCGAGGAGGTTCAAGCTGTGGGGTCACACAGCAGCGGCAATCTTGGGCAGGCACTGGCCCTGCCCTCTCAAATACAAGGTGGGGACAGCAGAATAGTCCTGGTCAGACCTAACCCACTAGTACTGTCGCCCAGTGTTATAAAGCGACAGACCTATCCCCACCAGTACTGTCCACAGTGTTATACAGTGACAGTCCCGTCCCCACCAGTACTGTACCCCAGTGTTATATAGTGACAGACCCAACCCCACCAGTACTGTCCCCAGTATTATATAGTGACAGACCTGTGCCCACCAGTACTGTACCCCATGTTATACAGTGACACACCTGACCCCACCAGTACTGTACCCCATGTTATACAGTGACAGACCTGTACCCACCAGTACTGTACCCCAGTGTTATACAGTGACAGACCCATCCCCACCAGTACTGTACCCCCATGTTATACAGTGACAGATCTGTCACCACCAGTACTGTACCCCAGTGTTATACAGTGACAGACCCATCCCCACCAGTACTGTAGCCCCATGTTATACAGTGATAGACCTGTCCCCACCAGTACTGTACCACAGTGTTATACAGTGACAGACCCATCCCCACCAGTACTGTACCCCAGTGTTATACAGTGACAGACCTGTCCCCACCAGTACTGTACCCCAGTGTTATACAGTGACAGACCCATCCCCATCAGTACTGTACCCCAGTGTTATACAGTGACAGACCCATCCCCATCAGTACTGTACCCCAGTGTTATACAGTGACAGACCTGTCCCCACCAGTACTGTACCCCAGTGTTATACAGTGACAGACCCATCCCCATCAGTACTGTACCCCAGTGTTATACAGTGACAGATCCATCCCCACCAGTACTGTACCCCAGTGTTATACAGTGACAGACCCATCCCCATCAGTACTCTACCCCAGTGTTATTCAGTGACAGATCCATCCCCACCAGTATTGTACCCCAATGTTATACAGTGTCAAGCAAACATCAACCCCTCCCAAAATAACACCCAGACTTATGCTGTAATAAATTTTTTATTTAATTTTTTTAATGATAAATGTGTTGTTCCGCACGTACACTGTACTCCAGTGTTATACAGTGTATAACTGTCTCAGTGTATTTCATACCCTGTTAATAGTCCCTAGACTGTATATAGACCATTTTAGGTTCAGCATCTCCCCTCAAGTTTTAGGACAAGCAGTCAATTCAGCGGAGATGAGGCCATGGGCCTTTCTTGCCCGCGTTGAGTTTAGGCTGCGGTCGGTGACTGTTTTGGTGGAGTCCCATTCCCCTGCTTTCTCCCCAGAGTCATTCCCCCATTTTTTTCTTTGACTCTCTAGTTCCTTTTGTGACTTCATCACCAGCTGGGATAAATCACATCATTGTTTCTTCACATCTGGAAGGAGACGTTTCATCTGATCGGCTGCCTCATACATCTTGTAGCTCTCTAAAGATCACAGTCTCTTGTTTGCAATTTATGCACACACCACGCACATTTACAAACGTGCACTCAATTGATACACCCCATTCACTAATGACATAGGACATTGTTGTCTATTTAGCCCTAGGAGGTTGGGTGCACTATCTTTGGCATTGTGAGTATTGCAGGGTTATGTAAACCATTCCTAGGCAATGCTGTGCCTTAAAGCACAAGGGCAGCAGATGCATGGGAACACCACCACCTGCAAGTTCCCCTCCAAGCCCACACACCATCCTGACTTGGAACTATATCAGCCGTTCCTTCACTGTCGCTGGGTCAAAATCCTGGAACTCCCTCCCTAACAGCGCCGTGGGCGTACCTACACCACATGGACTGCAGCAGTTCAAGAAGGCGGCTCACCCCCACCTTCTCAAGGGGCAATCAGGGATGGGCAGCAAAAATGCTGGCCTAGCCAACGACGCCCAAGTCCCTGTGAAAGAATGAAGAGAAAACTGGGAAGAGCATCCGATGATCAACAATAGTTACTATGAATCTTTGAGAGTAAAATGCATTTAGTTCCAAAACTAGAAGCTCTGTGCTACACCCAGATGCTAAATTATATCCAAAATACTGCAGTTCGGAACAGGGGGAGGCCATTCAGTTCCGTGAGCCTGTGTCAGCGTTCGATTCAATCACGGCTGATCTGCAGCTTAACTTCATCTTGGGTTCCGTAACCCTTAAAATCCTTACCGAAGAAAAATTGAACAATAGCGCAAATGGAGAAATGGTGGAAATGCTCAGCAGGTCGGGCAACATCCGTGGAGAGAGAAAGACAAAGTTAACACTTCAGCTCGTTGACCCCTTGTCGAAAGTTCCGCCGACAGGTCATCGACCTGAAACTTTAACTCTGCTTTCCTCTCTCCACCGACCGGCTGAGTATTTCCAGCGTTTCCCGTTTTGATTTCAGAGTTCCAGCATCCGAAGGTCCTTACTGTCGTAAAAATCTAATGAGCTGTTTTGAAATTTCCAACTGACCCTGAGCCTCAACAATTTTTCGCGAGGGAGAGAGTTGCAGATTTCCACCACCCTTTGTGTGAAGAAATACTTCCTGACCTCGACCTTGAATTTTGAACCTATTGCTCCACCACCCCCACCCCGACCCCACCTTCTGGATTGTCCCACCAGAGTAAATAGTTTCTCTCTATCTCCCATATCAAATCCTTAAATCATCTTAAATGCCTCGATTAACTCACTCTTTATACGGAATACAAGCCTAGTCTAGGAAATTTTTCATAAGTTAATTGTACTAATTCTCCCTAAAATTTAAGGGTGCAGAGGTTTTATGTACAAAGATTTAAAATAAAAAGTTTTTGTTAAACGAGGGCAGCGATTCCTGCCAGAAATGTCGTTATCACGAATGAGACCTCATGGTCCCTATGCAGTAGGGAAATCCCTCGTCTCCGAGCATCTCCGACTAAGGACCGAGGAGCCCACTCCGGCCACTCTGGTTCGGCCCCACCAGCGACCCACCCTCAGCGCTTTCGGGCCCTGGCTCCTCCTTTGCCGTCTCCCCTCTGAACTTGGTCAGGAGCTCCACGGCGATTGAGTCCCACTCCTCTGGCAGCAGCAGCAGCAAGAAGGCGAGGCAAAGAACAATCAGGGCAGCCAGCCTCACATTGCCAAGGCCCGGCACTACGCCACGGTAAACGTCGGTGACTGTGGAAGAAAAGTGAGAGAGAGAGAGAGAAAGAGATAGCAGTGAACAAAACTCATAGAATTATATCACATCTTTTTACAGCACTGGGTCATTTACCCCCTGTCAATCATGCCTGGAGACTACACGCCTGTAAGTGACTAAGTTGATTTTACCCTCGCGATTTCTATTTTGTAACTATCCTCCACTCACTGCATTTTCTGGTAAAATCACCTTGCTTTTATCAGGAGACTGTGCTGTCATTTTGTTCTGTTTGCTATATTTTTTTAAAAATAGGCTCTGTAGACTGTTTGCCCTTTGACTCTCTTGAATCAAGAACGTGTCTAACTCAGCCTTAAAAACATTCAGTGACCCAGCCTCCACTGCTCGCTGGGGATTAGAATTCCACAGATTAACGGCCCTTTGAGAAAAAAAAATTCTCCTCATCTCCGTGTTAATGGGAAACCACTTAATTTTAAATGGCGTCCCCTAGTTCTAGTCTCTCCCAGTATCCATCCGATCAAGTCCCCTCAGGCTCTTATATGTTTCAATAAGATCATCTCTCAACCTTCTAAACTCCAATGGATAGAGGGCCAGCCTGTCTAACCTTTCCTCATATGATAACACTTGTATCCCAGGAATCAGTAGCGTGAACCTTCTCTGAACAGCTTCTAATGCAATTATATCCTTTCTTAAGTAAGGAGACCAAAACTGTACATAGTACTCCAGATGTGGTCTCGCCAAAGCCCTGTACAGCTGTAGCAAAACCTCCCTCCTTTTATATTCCATTCTCCTTGCAATAAATGACAAAATTCCTTTTGCCTTCTTAGTTACTTGCTGTACCTGTGTACTAACACCTTGTGATTCATGAACAAGGACACCCAGATCCCTCTGTACCACAGAGTCCTGCGATCTCTCTCCATTTAAATAACATACTACTTTTCTATTCTTTCTGCCAAAGTGAACAAGTTCACATTTTACCACATCTGCCAATTTCTTGCCCACGCACTGAACCTGTCCAAATCCCTTTGCAGACTCCTTATTGCCTCTTCACAACCTACTCTTCTACCTATCTTTGTGTCATCAGCAAATTAAGCAACCATACCTTCAGTGCCTTCATCCAAGTCATTCATATAGATTGTAAATAGTTGAGGCCCCAGCACTGATCCCTGTGGCACTCCACTAGTAACAGCTTGCCAACCCGAAAATGAGCCATTTATCCCTACCCTCCGCTTCCTGTTAGCTAACCAATCCTCTATCCATGCTAATATGTTACCCCCTACACCATGAGCGCTTATTTTGTGTAGTAACATTTGATATGACACCTTATCAAATGTCTTTTGGAAATCCAAGTACACCACATCTACTGGTCCCCCTTTTATCCACAATGCTTGTTACTTCCTCAAAGAACTCTAATAAATTAATCAAACATAAGACCATAAGACCTAGGAGCAGAAATTAGGCCATTCGGCCCATCGAGTCTGCTCCGCCATTCAATCATGGCTGATAAGTTTCTCAACCCCATTCTCCCGCCTTCTCCCCGTAACCTTTGATCGCCTTACCAATCAAGAACTTATCTATCTCGGTCTTAAATACACTCAATGACCTGGCCTCCACAGCCTTCTGTGGCAATGAATTCCATAGATTCACCACTCTCTGGCTAAAGAAGTTTCTCCTCACCTCTGTTCTAAAAGGTTTTCCCTTTACTCTGAGGCTGTGCCCTCGGGTCCTAGTCTCTCCTACTAATGGAAACATTTCCCTTTCATAAAACCATATTGACCCTGCCTGATCCCATTATGATTTTTAAATGCCCTGCTATAACCTCCTTAATATTAGATTCCAGCATTTCCCTACAACAAATGTTAAGCTAACTGACCTGTAGTTACCCGCTTTCGGTTTCCCTCCTTTCTTAAATAGAGGAGTCACATTCACTATTTTCCAATCTGATGCGACCTTTCCAGAATCTAGGGAATTTTGGAAAATTACAACCAATGCATCCACTATCTCTGCAGCCACTTCTTTTAGGACCCTTGGATGAAGTCCATCAGGACCTGGGGATTTGCCAGCCTTTAGTTCTAATCGTTTTCTCAGTGATTGTAATTTTAGTTTTAAGTTCCTCACTCCGTTTCAACTCTTGATTTACAATTATTTCTGGGATGTTACTTGTGTCTTCTACAGTGAAGACAGACACAAAAGTATCTGTTCAATTTCCTTATTTCCCATTATTAATTCCCTAGACTCTATCCCCAGAGGACCAACGCTCACTTTAGTTACTCTTATCCTTTTTAAATGTGTATAGAAACTTTTACTGTATGTTTCTATGTTTCTAGCTAGCTTTCTCTCAGGCTCTAATTTCTCCCTCATTTTTTATTCATTCTTTGCTGATTTTTAAATTCTGGTCAATCTTCTGATCGACCACTGATCTTCGCAGAAGTGTACACTTTTTCATTCAATTTGATAGTATCTTTAACTTCCCTAGTTAGCCATGGCTGGTGCATCCTTCTCCTTTTCACTGGAATGTATATCTACTGAGTGTCATGAAATATCTCCTTAAATGTCTGCCGCTGCATCTCTCCTGACCTGCCCCTTAACCTAATTTCGAAGTTCACTTTAGCCAGCTCTGCCTTCATGCCCTTGTAATTGCCTTTATTTAAGTTTAAAATACTAGTCTTAGACCCATTCTTCTCTCCCTCAAACTGAATGCAAAATTCAACAATCATGTTATGATCACTGCTATCTAGAGGCTCCTTTCCTAGATGGTCATTGCTTAATCCTGTCTCATTGCACATTACTGGGTCTAGAAAAGCTTTCTCTCTGTTTGGTTCCAGAATATGCTGCTCTAAGAAATTGTTCCGAATTACTCTATGAACTCATCATCCATCCTGCCTTTGCCAGTCTGATTCATTCAATCTATATGTAGATTAAAATCATCCAAGATTATTACTATGCCTTTCTTACAAACCCCCATTATTTCTTCCTGTTTACTGTGTCCTACAGTGTAGTTACTGTTACTATGAACTACTCCCAGAATTACTTCTTATCTTTGCTATTTTTTTATCTCTAAGCAAACTGATTCTACAGCTTGATCTTTAGAACTAAGGTAATCTCTGAGTATTGTACTGTCGTCCTTAATTAACAGAGCTACCCTCCACCTTTTCCTAGCTTCCTGTCCCCCTGAAATGTCAAATACCCTTGAATATTCAGGTCCCACCCTTAATCACCTTGCAGCCACATCTCTGTAGTGGCAATCAGATCATACATAATTATTTCTATTTGAGCTGACAATTCATCCATTTTGTTATGAATACTATGCACATTCAGATACAGAGCCTTTAGTTTTGCCATTTTATTATTTTTGTAAACTCTTGCCTTATTTGCTGTTGCACTCTTACGTTTGTATGCTCCGTCCCTTCCTTCCACACTCTGATTATCATCACCCTTAGTGTTACTTGCTCTTTTGCCTTGCCTTTCCGCACATGAATCCTTGTCCACTGTATTTATTTTAAAGCCCTCTCTATGACTCACCAGGACATTGGTCCCAAGACCACCCCAACAGTACAGCTCTCACTTTCCCTAGTTCTAGTGCCAGTGCCCCATGAATGGAAACCCATTTCTTCCACTCCATTCTTTGAGACACACATTTAGCTCCCTAATCTTATTTACGCTATGCCAATTTGCTCATGTAATCTAGAGATTATTACCTTTGAGGTTCTGCTTTTTAATTTACCCCCTAGCTTCTCTTAATTCCTAAGCAGAAACCCTTTCCTAGTTATATCTATGTCATTGGTATCTAGATGGACCATGACCACTGGATCCTCCCCGTCCCACTGCTAATTCCTCTCCAGCCCCAGGCAGGGGTCCCATAGCCTAGCACCAGGCAGGCAACACAGCCGTCTGGACTCCTGCTGTGAGCTGCAGAGAACTGTGTCTATCCCCCTGATTATACTGTCCCCTACTACCACTACATTCCTATTTACTCCCCTCGCTTGAATGGCTACCAGTACCACGGTGCCATGGTCAGTTCATTCATTCACCTGCAGCCCCTACTGTCATCCATACAAGCTGCAAGACCCTCAAGCATGTTGGACAATTGCAAGGGCTGAGGCTCCTCCACTTCTACCCTCTTGATCCCCTTATCTGCCTCACTTGCAGTCACGCCCTCCTGTCCCTGACCACTAACTAAACCAGAAGACCTTAGCCCCCAGAACAAAGTGTCCAGGTAGCTTTCTCCACCTGATGCATCACAGTGTCTGCAGCTCATTAACTCTGAGCTGAGGTTCCTCAAGCTGCAGAGACTCACTGCAGACTTATTTGCCTTGGATTGCACTGAGGTCCACCAACTCCCACATGCTCAAGCTGCAACATACCATCTACCCAGTCATCTTTATGTGTTTTAATTAACTAATTAAGTAATTATTTTCTTAATTAAATTTTAATGAATGCCTCTAGTTCTGCTTATGATTATATCCTTATTATTTCAATGAATGTTCTACTTACCCTGACTGAAATTCCCTAAATTGATAAGGGCAGCAGAGAGAATAGTCATCAGATAATCACCTAACTGTCATGCCATACTCTGATTTTTCATTCCAAACATGGGCTCTGAACATACAGACTGATTGCTGTCTAGACATTTTAAGTTGCCCCAAAATCTTACTGTTTGTTGTAGTGCTCTCTTTAAATAGACTCTGTAGACTGTTTGCTGTAGTATACTGTTTAGCTAGTTTACTTGGTAAATAAACATTGCTTGCTGCAGAATTGTCTGTTTTGAGTTCTGCCTTAAATCAGGAGCAGGAACCCTGGCTAATGCTCCTCTCTAGAGAGGAGCCAACTGCAGCCCTAACTAATGTCCAACATCTTTTTTTCATTCATTGGATGTGGGTGTCGTTGGTGAGGCCAGCAATTATTGCCCACCTCTAACACCAGCCCAGGTAAGGATGTTAGATTTCCTAAAGGACATTAGTGAACCAGATGGGTTTTTAACGACAATCGTTTCCTTAGACTTTTAATTCTAGATTTATATTAGATACAAATTTTGCTATCTACTGTGGTGGGATTTGAACCCTGGTCTCCAGAGCATTACACGGGGTCTTTGAATTACTAGTCCATTGACAGTACCACTGCACCATCACCTCCCCTTCATGTGACATGTGCTGCACTCTGAGGGAGATGGTGAGGTAGCCTTACCAGCATTCACAGGTATGCTCAGAAAGACTCCGAGAGACACTAGGGCAGGGAAGGTTACAGCAGCTCCACAGTTGACAAGGATGTTGAACACTGGAAGAGAAAAAAAAAGATCTTGGATCAGTGCAGACACCAGTCCACCAAATCAACTGATATCCAAGCCACAGTCACAGGCCTGCAGTAATAACACAAGACTCTCTGCATTGCACTGTCAAACACTCCCAGGGCAGGGAGAGCACAGGGTTAGATACAGCGTAAAGCTCCCTCTACACTGTCCCCATCAAACACTTCCAGGGCAGGTACAGCACAGGGTTAGATACAGAGTAAAGCTCCCTCTACACTGTCCCCATCAAACACTCCCAGGACAGGTACAACACAGGGTTAGATACAGAGTAAAGCTCCCTCTACACTGTCCCCATCAAACACTCCCAGGGCAGGTACAGCACAGAGTTAGATACAGAGTAAAGCTCCCTCTACACTGTCCCCATCAAACACTCCCAGGACAGGTACAGCACGGGGTTAGATACAGAGTAAAGCTCCCTCTACACTGTCCCCATCAAACACTCCCAGGACAGATACAGCACGGGGTTAGATACAGAGTAAATCTCCCTCTACACCGTCCCCATCAAACACTCCCAGGACAGGTACAGCACGGGGTTAGATACAGAATAAAGCTCCCTCTACACTGTCCCCATCAGACATTCCTGGGACAGATACTGCAGTCGTATCCGAGTGTATCCCTTTTTGCATTTCCCATGCAAGCTATCATGCAGCCTCAGAGTGAGCTGCCTAGTTGGTTCTATTTTATGGTGGCAGGAACCAACCGCCAACAATTTCACCTCCACCCCTCACAGCCAACAGACTGGATGGGGTTCATTATATCAGTCACTGGCAATGGTGCCTGATCTTCCCTGGCAGATGGACCCAGTATCGCGAACGGGCAATCGTTTGGCTTTAGCAGCCCAGTCAGTTTGATCCCACACTGTACGACAGGAGGAAGTGAAGTGCACGCCTACCCAGGAGGAGAGCAGCCAGTCCACACAGTTGATCCCAGGGCACGTCCCTGGTGGAGGGCCAATGTTCCACCCTGGTGGTGTACAGGACGACGGAGACCCAACTGAGGAAGAGGAGGTTGAAGGCGCCCAGTGCAGTCAGGAAGAGTGCCACTTCCCTGCATCTCACACTGCCAAGCAGGAGCTTAAACAGGACCTGTGGGCTGAGACGCAGTGAGTTAACTCAGGACTAAAACATTCCTTCTTTCCCTGTCGTCTTGCTTTTCCTCAGCTGGGATAGTGCCCAAATTACACCATGCTCACTCCAATACCGCATCCCTATTGGCTACTCCCAGAGCCAGCAAGAGGCCATTCATTCAATGAGATCATGGCCAGTCTATACCTGGACTCCATCTTCCTGTCTTGGCTCCATGCCCTTTCATAAATGTGCCCATTGAAAATCTACCCATCTCCATCTAAAAGCTCCAGTTAAGCCCCCAGCATCCACAGTCTTTCTTGAGGGTAGGGGAGAGATTTCCAGATTTCCGCTCTCCTTTGAGTGAAGAAATGTTTCCTGACATCACCCCTGGAATGGCCTGGATCTAATTTTAAGGTCTTTTTTCCCCCCATTGTTCTGGACTCCACCCCCCCCCCCACCCCCCCCCTTCAATGAGATGAAATTGTTTCTCTCTAATCAAACCCACCGAGTCCTCTAATCATCTTAAACACCTTGATCAGGTTATCCCTTTAGCCTTCTCTACTCAAGAGAATACAAGGCCTTATGCAACCCATCCTCATCACTTAGCACGGTGTCATTCTGGTGAATCTGTGCTGCACCCCTTTCAAAGCCAATATATCCTTCCTGACGTGCCCTGCCCAGAATGGAACAGTTACCCTAGTTGGGACCTAACCAGATCTCTGCACTGTTGAAGGGTACATTCCACACCCTTTGTATACCCCACCGCTGTATGAAAAAAAAACATTTACACCTGAGCTAACTGACCGCCACTTGCCTACACACATCAACAGGAGTGACCGTCATAACGGTGGGAATGATTCATCTCACTGTTCCCCTGTGGGGAAAACCTTTCTTTGATTTCCTGACTTAAGAAAGGATTAGAAACAGATAAAAGAAGGTTCACTCGGCTGATTCCTGGGATGAAGGGGTTAACTTACAAGGAAAAGCTGGGCCTATACCCATTAGGAACATGGGAATACAGGAAATAGGAGCAGGACAAGGCCATTCAGCCCCTCGAACCTGCTCCACCATTCAACTAGATCATGGCTGATCTTTCCAACTCAACGTCATTTTCCCTGCACTATCCCCATGTCCCCTGAAATCTTTAATATCTAGAAATCTATTGACCTCCATCTTGAACATACTCAATGATTGAGCCTCCACAGCCATCTGGGGTAGAGAATTCCAATCATTCACCACCCTCTGAGTGACGAAATTCCTTCTCATCCCAGTTCTAAATGGCCTATCCCTTATTCTGAGACTGTCCCCTGGTTCTAGACCCCACCACCTGTACCCATCACCACCCACCGCAAACCCAGGAAACAGGGAAAACGTCTTTTCTGGATCTTGGTCCAATCCCAGCTGATGTTAATGCTGGACAAGTCAGATCCCAGTTGGAACCTGGCTTGATAGATCCTAACTTTTATTTCTTTAGAAACCATGGCGGGAAAATTACTGAACAAATTCACAAGAGTCTGCTGATGAACTTTTAACATGAAGAATAAGACATTTATTAAACAAGAAAAATGAACTAGTACACCAGACAAAAAGGCTGGAAAGACCTCAATTCAGTCACAAGGAAATAATTCAAATATTCACTATTCCCTCACCCCAGCTATATCTCTACAGATACATACAAATTCAGGAAGATAAGACAATTTACCATGTCTCTCTTATACTCTAATATTCAGGGTAAGTACATGTGAACCAACTGGTGAACAGCAGACAGACACACCACACTCCAAAGTCAATGACAGATGTGACCAAAGCAGATTCCATAGATTTCTCAACAACCCACTCAGACCCTTGTCACACTGTGAGCCAACCAGCCTCGCTGAAACTCTGTCTTTCTCACAAGGGTTTCCAATCTCCACATTTGAAGGACTGGCCTTGGAATTCTCTCCAAACGTCGCTGCCACCCTGACGGCTCCAACAAGGATCCACCTCCAGGGTTTCAATCTCGCCTTCCGAGATTCCTCTCCTCTGGATCCCCGAGTACACTCGTCTTCTAAGCACACTTTCAGATCTTCAGCCGTGCCAAGCAGAACACCGCTGCTCCAAAGGGGTATCTTTGCCCTTACAGCCCGCAGCACGGAGTCATCAACCTTCGGCTGCTCTCTCAGATCTTCGAGGCTTCTCTGGAGCCCACTTCACTTCAAGTCTGCTCCTCGGGGCTCTTTCTTCACTCGGAGCCATTTTCTCTGCTCCTGTTGTTTATCTCGACTCAGTGGGACTTCTCTCTGATCCCAGTCTTTGTCCCTGCCTGGGACTTTCTTCTGGGAGCTCTTTTGGTCCCACTTCCTGGTTTGGGATCACCTTCTTGGTTTGGGACCTTCCCCCGTTGTGTCCTGCTCCCTGGGACACCTTCTCTCGAATGGCGCCCCAGTTCAGGTCACCTGAGCTCACGTTTCACTCTGTTTCACCTTCTCTCTTCTTTTCCATCTGTGCATGCGCGCAAGTGCCCGTCCCCGGCCTGAAGACATGAAAATGGATGAACTGCGCACGTTGTGGCCCTTTCTCGGAGACCCGCGTTCCCGACTTAAAGGCACCAACTGCACATGTCCCGGCCGGCGCATGCGCAGGAGTCCCGAGGCCCGCCAGGAACTGTAGTTCCTGAACCGTGACTTCAATTTAAACCTAAGGTAAGTATCAATCTACAATCTATCCTCTCGGGCCCTGTAAGTATTTTGGAGGCTTCAGTGAGATCACCTCTCGTTCTTCTGAACTCTAGAGAACACAGGCCCAGTCTCCTCAATCTCTCCCCGTAAGACAATTCCGCCATCCCAGGGATCAGTCTGTTGCGCTCCCCCCTCTGGCAACTATATCCTTCCTTAGAGAAGGAGTCCAAAACTGTACTCAATACGCCAGGTGCAGTCTCACCGAAGCTCTATACGGTTGCAGCAAGATATCTTTACTCCTGTACTCAAATCCTCTTGCAATATTAGACTTTTGAAGAACGAGAGGCGATCTTATTAAAACATAAGATCCTGAGGGGTGGGCTTGACAGGGTAGATGCTGTTCCTCATGGGGAATCTAGAACGAGGGGGCACAGTTTCAGAATAAGGGGTCTTCCATTTAAGATGAAGATGACGAGGAATTTTTCTCTCAGAGTCTGTGGAATTCTCTCCCCCAAAGAGCAGTGGAAGCTGGGTCACTGAATAGATTCAAGGCTGAGTTAGACAGATTTTTGATCGACACAGGAGTGGAGGGTTATGGGGGGAGCAGGCAGGAAAGTGGGGTTAAGACCACAATCAGATCGGCCGTGACCTTCCTAAATAGCGGAGCAGGCTCAAGGGGCTGCTCCTAATTCTTGTGCTCGTGTGTGAAACGTGGGTGGGGAAGTGAGGGGGGCCCAGGGAGTGGTGGGCCACATAACTCTTCCCATGCGAGAATGGACAGTCATCATTGTCTTGCTTCTCCGAGTCTGATGTTGACACATTGCCCAGCACAGATCAGCGCACAGCCATTAGGAGCACTAGCCCCAGTTCACTGGTGACCTGGGTCAACTGTAGCTATAATGAACCGTCTGTACACCCCCCCACTGACCCCACCAAAACCACACGCTTTCCTGGCTTGCAGTCGACATGGATCGGGTCTGAGTCAGAAGGTCGTGGGTTCAAGTCTTGCCCCAGAGACTCGAATATGCAATTCGGACCGGGGAGCGATGTTAAAGCAATGCCCACCAGGTCCGCCCAGTCTGCCCCCTTGAGTGGGTGTAAAAGACCCCACAGCCACAATCGGAAGAAGAGCAGGGGGGAGAGTTCTCTCCCCGGTACCTTCGGGCTGGCATTTATCCCTCAACCAACTTCACTAAAGTCAGATAAACTGGCCATTTCCCTCATCGCTGGTTTTGGGCTCTTGCTGTGCACAAAGGTCGGTGGCCCCGTTCTCCGACATGGCAACTTCAAAGGAAAAGAACCTCACTAGCTGTCTGGAGGTTGTGTAAGTTGCTATATAAATGCAAGTCTTGTCAACTTAAAAAACCAGTTCCCCCAGGGACCGGGGTAGGGGGTTTGCTCACCTTATACAGAGCGGAAGTGGACGCTGATCCCACAACCAGCGCCACTCCCACGATGGAATCGCGGCAGAAACCATCGGCGTAAGCGATCAGCACGATCCCGGCAATGGAAAGGATCACAGCCACGATCTGTAGGGGAGCAGAGCACCGAGAAAGTGATTCCACCTTCCCGGACCAAGGGGCAGCTGAGCCGAGGAGAACGACCAAACCAGTTCACCTTCATCCAATCAATGGTACAGAGCACCGGGAGGCCATTCGGCCCCTCATGCCTCTTTGACCGGCTCTTTGAAAGAGCTATTCAAGGCGTTCCACTCTTCCTCCTCCCTCTTTTTCCCCCAGACCCTGCAAATTCTACCATTTCAACAATATACCCAACTCCCTTACAAGTAAATCTATTTAGATTTACATACAACACAAAAGTCAGCTATTCGGCCCAACAAGCCTCTTCCCATCCTACTTAATCTCACCCTTTCCTTCCCCCCTCATGTGCTTATCCAGCTTCCCCCTTAAATGTGTCTTTACTATTCACCTCAACCACCCCCCTGTCATAGTGAGGTCCACATTCCCCACCCCCTCTGAGTAAAGAAGCCTCTCCTGAATTCCCTCTCAAGTACCTCTTTATCGAAACCCACTCCAGAGAGACCCAAATGCTGGGCCGACACTCCCAATGCCAGTACTGAGGGAGTGCTGCACTGTTGGAGGTGCTGTGTTTCAGACAAGTTGTTGAGCACCCCACCCACCCCAGGTGGATCTTTTAAGTCCACTTGCCAGGGTAGGCAGGGGCCTCAGGTTTAACATCTCATCCTGGGAGACGGCACCCCCGACAGTGCAGCGCTCCCTCGTTTGTAGCACTGGGAGTGTCGGCCCAAGGGGACAGGCTCCCACCCTCTGGAGCGAGACTCAAACCCACAACCTTCCGACTCAGAGACGAGGGCGCTGCCCACCGCACCAAGCCACGGGCCCACACACAAGGGGGAACACAGCCTCACCCGGACGCCCATGAACCTGTCCTTCAGCACGATCCAGGAGAGCAGGAAGACAAAAGCTTTGTTGCAGCAGAAAAGGGCAGAGGCGTCCGTGGCACTGATGTTCCTCAGTGCCATCAGGTACAGGTAGTTAGTTAGCGTCCAAAGGATGGAGAAAGGGGCCGTCTGTTTAAGGAGTCTCCTGAGCAAGAAAGCATCCTCACTGAGAAAATGACCACATTCACTGCGGATTGACAGGAAGGAAAGAGGATCAGTTAACAGTGGTGCAGTGATTATGTCACTGGACTAACAGTTTGTACAGATCTTGAATGTTGCTGTAAAGAGAGACACCTTGCAGAAGCTTTTCAATTTGCACTCATCAGGACGAACGCTAGAATGCCAAATTTCAGGTCATCACAACAATTTATACTACAGCAGAAAAGGGTGATGATTGGTTGGGCAGTCAAAATATGTTCAAGCCCCGCGCCTTTTTTGAATTACCAGGGAGCTTGGGGAGCCGATAGTTCCCAGTCACTTCCCCATGGCAATGCCTTGGGCCAGTCCAAGTCGAGTTGCCAACCAATTGTCAAATTTCGTTTGAAATTTGGGATTCTTGCATTTGTCCCAATCAGCTCAAGTCAAAAAGCTGCAGCAACGAGTCCCTCTTTTCAGCAATGTTCCTGGGCTATTAATTCCAGACGCCCGGACAATGAGTTCAAATCCCACCGTGGGCAGTTCGAGGAAATTTGAGTTTTGTTCTTAAAAATAAAACCAGCAAGCAAAAGACTTATAGTCAGCAACAAAAACTGAACATGCAGCTGTTAGATTGTCAAGCGCTTCACCAACTCTCTCTCCAGGGAGGGTTTCTGACATTCCTTACTGGTCTAAGCCTATATGACTCCAAAGTCTCCACACCAAAGTGCTTGAGATCTTTTATTAATTGTGTCTGAAGTGTCTCAGCAAGTTATATCAAACAACCAGGGCTGGCAATCAATGCCAGCTTCACCAGTGATGCCCACACCTTGTGAATGACCTCACACAACTCCGAATGCAAACTCGACTAGGTGTGTGTGTCTGTGAGAGAGGAGTGTGTGGCTATGAATGAGGCATGTGTATGTGTCTGTGAGTGTGTGTGTGTCTGTGAGTGTGTGTGTGTCTGTGAGTGTGTATGTGTCTGTGAGTGTGTGTGTGTCTGTGAGTGTGTGTCTGTCTGTGATAGAGATTTGTATGTGTCTGAGTGTGTGTGCATTGTATGTTTGTGTGTGAGAGAGGTGTGTGTGTGTCTGTGAGGGGGGGTGTGTGTGCTTGTGCATGTGTGGGTGTGTATCTGTAAGAGAGGAACGTGTGTGTTTGTGAGAGGGGAGAGTGTGTGCGTTTGTGAGAGAGGTGTGTGTGTGCCTGTGAGAGAGTATATGTGTGCGTGTCTGTGAGAGGGAGATGTGTGTGTGTGGGTGTGTGTCAGTAAAAGATGAGTGTGTGTGTTTGTGAGAGGGTAGAGTGTGTGTGTGTGTGTATGTGTGTGTGTGAGAGAGAGAGAGCATTTGTGTGTGTCTGTGAGTGTGTGTGCATGTCTGTGAGAGGGGTGTGTGTCTGTGAGAGGTATGTGTGTATGTCAGTGTGTTGTGTGTGTGAGAGAGGTTTGTGTGTGTGTATGTTTGTGTGTCTGTGAGAGAGGTGTGTGTGTGTATGTGTCTGTGAGAGAGATGTGTTTGTGTGTCTGTGAGAGAGGTGTGTGTGTGTGAGAGAGGGGTTTGTGTGTCTGTGAGAGAGGTGTGTGTGTGTGAGAGAGGGGTTTGTGTGTGTGTTTTTGTGTCTGTGAGAGAGGTGTGTTTGTGTGTGTGTGTCTGTGAGTGTGTGTGAGAGAGAGTCTGTGAGTGTGTGTGTGTGAGGGGTATGTGTGCATATCTGTGAGAGGAGTGTGTGTCTGTGAAAGAGGTGTGTGTGTGTCTGTCAGAGAGGAGTGTGTGTCTGTGAGTGTATGTGTCTCTGAGAGCAGAGTGTGTTTGTGTGTCTGTGAGAGAGGTGTGTATCTGTGAGAGAGGTGTGTGTTTGTGGGTGTCTGAGAGAGGAGTTTGTGTGTGTGTTTGCATGTCTGTGAGAGGTGTGTGTGTGTGTGTGTGAGAGATAGAGGGGAGTGTGTGTGTCTGTGAGGGAGGTGTGTGTGTGTGTGAGAGCAAGGGAAGTGATTCCTCGTCTACACTTCTTGATGATAAATAACAGGCTCTGACTGAGATCGCTAATTCAATTAAAAGAGAATTAAAAAAGAAAATCAAATCAACCTTGCTCGGGGACTAATGTGTCAAGGGTTTACACACATGAAATGGCCTGTGTGTGAGGCAGTCATGTTTGCTGCCACAGGCTGGGGTTCTTCTACACTGTAATCACCAGCCTGGGTCTCTTTCACTATCTGGATTTACGTGGCTAGCAGCCAATAATGCGCTTTGCAGATTTAGTGTAAGAGGATTTTGCAAATGGAATTAAAATTCTACCTGCTCGGGGCGCGGCTTGCAATTGATGGGGGGTGGTGGGGGTGGGGTTCCTGAGCGTTGCTGAGTGGAGCCCCTAGAGGCAAACTTGTCCGAACTAGGTTCTGTGTCATTGTGGTGTAGCTCAATCCCAACCACCCACCATATCCCTCAATCCCAACCACCCCACCATATCCCTCAATCCCAACCACCCCACCATATCCCTCAATCCCAACCACCCACCATATCCCTCAATCCCAACCACCCACCATATCCCTCAATCCCAACCACCCACCATATCCCTCAATCCCAACCACCCACCATATCCCTCAATCCCAACCACCCCACCATATCCCTCAATCCCAACCACTCACCATATCCCTCAATCCCAACCACCCATCATATCCCTCAATCCCAACCACCAACCATATCCCTCAATCCCAACCACCCCACCATGTCCCTCAACCCCACCTCCTCATATCCCTCAATCCCTCCTCCCCATATCCCTCAATCCCAACCACCCCACCATGTCCCTCAACCCCACCTCCTCATATCCCTCAATCCCTCCTCCTCATACCCCTCAATCCCAACCACCCCACCATGTCCCTCAATCTCTCCTTCTCCCCATAACCCTCAATCTCACCTCCTTATATCCCTCAATCCCTCCTCCCCATATCCCTCAATCCCAACCACCCCACCGTATCCCTCAATCTCTCCTTCTCCCCATATCCCTCAATCTCACCTCCTTATATCTCTCAATCCCTCCTCCCCTTATCCCTTAATCCCAACCACCCCACCATATCCCTCAATCCCTCCTTCTCAGCATGTCCCTCAATCCCACCTCCCCATATCCCTCAATCCCACCTCCCCATATCCCTCAACTTCATCTTCTCCCCACATCCCTCAATCCCTCCTTTTCTCCACATCCCTCACTCCCACCTTGATTCTTCAGTTGCCTCGTCACGGCCCCTGTTGCCTTGCGCCATCGTCCCTTTTGACTGCCCTCCTCCCCTTCCCCACTTCTCCCGGGCTCTGTCCCAGTTCGGACAAGCTGACCTGAAAAGTTGACGCGTGCTGCTCTCCCCACAGACGCTGCCCAGGCCCGGCTGATGGATCCCCCCCCCAGCCTTTTCCGATGCACCCTCCGCGTCGTTCTCCTCCTGTCCCGCGGGCCAGGTTTCTCCGGATTCCGCTGCTGCCGGAACACTTCAAAGCCCCACCCCACCCCGCCCACCCACCCTGCCACTGCTGTGACCCCACCCGCTCCCCCAACCCTCTGCCTCTCCGAAGCTGGTCCCCCCCCCCACCCCCTCCCTCACCTGAAGTGCTTGAGCGGCGATCTCCTCTCGCTGAAGGTCAGCAGGCGGCCAGAGCAGTAGCCGGGGAACAGCAGAAGGTTCCAGCTGGCCGAGTGCCAGGCCATGAAGAAGGGAGACTCAAAGTCCCGCAGCGCCGCCTTCGCCAGCTGCGTCATGCCCGCCCAGGAGGCCGCCAGGCAGGACGCCACCACCAGGCCCGCGAGCAGCCTCCCCAGCACTGCGAGAGGGCGACACCGACAGCAAGCTGCCGCACAGCCCTTGTCAGCCTTCTGCTCCGCTGCCGGTACTGCCTGCGCCAGAGTGTCTGCAGACTCGTCGCTGCCTTTGATGGGTAAGTGGGAAGAGAAGGATAGGACGATGAGTTGCATCACGTTCATCGTTCTGTGTCATTTTGGCATGAAGAGTCAGCAGAGGCAATACACTAATGTTTGGGGGGGATGGTGGTGTAGTGGACTGGTAATCCAGAGGCCCAGGCTAATACCCTGGCGCACATGGGTTCAAATCCCCCCACAGCAGCCGACGGAATGTAAATTCATTTCATAAAATCCGGTCTCGGTGACGGTGACCATGAAACTATCATCGATTGTTGTAAAAACCCTCCTGGGTCACTAATGCCCTTTAGGGAAGGAAATCTGCCCTCCTTACCCGGTCTGGCCTACGTGTGACTCCAGACCCCACAGCCAATGTGGTTGACTCTGAACTGGTCTTGGAAATGGCTGAACAAACCCACTCAGTTCAAGGCCAACTAGGGATAGGCAACCAATGCTGGCCTTGACAGTGATGCCCACATCCCATGAAAAAGTAAAGGAAAAAATATAAACTAAACGGTACAATATCAATAAGGGGCTAGAGGAACAGTGAGACCTTGTTGGCGGGGTGGTGTAAGGTAGCAGGACACTTCAATAAGTTGGTTACAAAGGTATTGTTAATAGAGGCATAGTCATGCCAAAACCTTTATAAAACACTGGTTAGTTATCAGCTGGAGGACTGTGTCGCACTTTAGGAAGGATGTGAAAGCCTTGGAGAGGGTATGGAGGAGATTTACTAGAACGTTCCCAGGGATGAGGGACTTCAGTTAATGTGGAGAGACTGGAGAAGCTGGGGATTGTTTCTCCTTAGAGCAGAGAAGGTTAAGGGGGAGATTTAATCAAGGCGTTCAAAATCAGGAGGGTTTGGATAGAGTGAATAAGGAGAAAGTGTTCCCAGTGGCAGGAGGGTCGGTAACCAGAGGGGACGCAGATCGAGGAGAATTGGTAAGAGGGGGAGATGAGGAGAATGTTTTTTTTACACAGCGAGTTGTTGTGATCTGGAAGGCGCTGCCTGAAAGGGCGGCGGAAGCAGATTCAATAGGGACTGTCAAAAGGGGGAATCGGATAAATACTCAAAAAGGAGAAATTTGCAGGGCTGTGGGGGAGGAAGCGGGTGGGGGGGTGGTGGGGGGGGGGGGGAAGCGGGGGAGAGAGGGGGGAAGGAGTGGGACTAATTGGATAGCTTTTTCAAAGAGCCGGCACAGACGCGATGGGCTGAATAGCGCCTGTATGATCCCATGGTTCGAAATGTGTGGAAAATAGTAGGTAGCACTCTCTCTTTCTCTCCTGCTCTCTCTGTCTCTCCCGCTCTCTCTTGCCTCTGAGACAGCAGGTTGTGGGTTTGAGTCCCACTCCAGAGACTCGAACGCAAAAAGGCAGACTGGCACTTCTGCCTCAATGCTGAGGGAGTGCCGCACCGGGGCAGGCGATCCGGCCGTTATCACATCGCTGCCCGCGGGGCCTTGCTGTGCGCAAATTGGCTGCTGTGTTTACACCACCACCCCACCCCCCCCCCACCCCAACCCCCTCCCCAGTTACGAGGTTTGAGGGCGCCATACCTTCTGCCCAGGTCAGTGACAGCACGGGGCCATTGCACGCGGTGAGAGGGGAGACTCTCGTCGTGTATTTCTTCATCTTGCACAGATCCACTGGCCGCCAGCCCTGGCTGGATAAGTCTCCTGCATCAGATCGTCCGAAGAAGTGCTCATCCCCCAGCTCCGGGGAACCTTAAAAGGGCAATGCCCCATCACCACCTCATCCGCCCCCACACTGAACACTGATCCCGCCGCAGGCAAACCCAGTCCCGATGCATCGGGCGACTATCCTTAGCCAGCATTCGTGCCCGCGCCAAGGGGCACACGGCACTTAGTAACCGTACAGCAAGATAGACCTTGGAAGTGACCACTGAATCAGCTTTCACCCTCTCAGGCAGCGCATTTCCAGTTTATAACAGCTCGCTACATAAAAAAAAACCCTCCTTGCCTCAGCTCTGCTGCTTTCACCTTAAACCCACCACTGGGGAATTTACTGTGTCAAATCGCTCAGGATTTCGGACCTCTCTGTTAAATCTCCCCTACACCTCTGCTCTCTGGGGAACAATCCCAGCTCCTCCAGTCTCCCCACGTGAACTGAAGTCCCTCACCCACCACCCCCCCCCCCGGCGCCCCTTCGGTAAAGCTCCTCCGCACCATCTCCAAGGCCTTGACGTGCTCCCCAAAGCCTGGGGCCTAGGGTTAGCACAACATACCAGCCCGGGGCTTAGCCAGGGATCCACACGGGTTTGGCATAGCTCCCTGATCTGTACAGGGTCCCCTCAGTTTTATTAACAGCCCTGCCATCTTCTTCTGCCACCCTCCAAGATTGGGGTACGTGAACAACACCAAGCTGCCCCCACCCCAATGCCCCCTCTAAAAGCAAACTCGCTGCCCGCGGGGGTCGTGGAGGTGGAGTGAATGGTTTCCGAGGGAAACCAGATGGACGTTTGGGGGGAATAAAATTGTAGGGGCTATGGGAATAGGTCAGGAGAATGGGATTGACTGGGTTACTGTACAGAGAGCTAGCATGGACTCGAAGGGCCAAATGGCCTCCTTCAGTGCCAGAATGACTCTTTCACCCAGATATTAATGAGGTCACCTGCTCTTGCAGCGGTTATGCTACTGTCTGATGCTTGGGTTCCAGGGGCTGCACCTGTAATAGTCCAGCGATCCGTAATCTCCACACCTCAATGGTGGAGAGATTGTTGGAAGCACATTCCATGTTCAAGAAAGTGTGGGATTTCTTCAGGCGCTTTGATGGGAATACCCGCCATCATGAACAGAAACCTGAACAGTGTCCTCAACATATTCCTGGGAAAAATACAGGGATTGATCAGACCTGACCATTAACCTGACCCAAAGAGAGATGGAGAAGTACTGCAGATTGTACATATTAACCCCGTGCTGTACCTGTCCTGGGTGTTTGATGGGGACGGTGGAGAGGGAGCTTTACTCTGTATCTAACCCCGTGCTGTACCTGTCCTGAGAGTTTGATGGGGACAGTGTAGAGGGAGCTTTACTCTGTATCTAACCCCGTGCTGTACCTGTCCTGGGAGTGTTTGATGGGGACAGTGTTGAGGGAGCTTTACTCTGTATCTAACCCCATGCTGTGCCTGTCCTGGGAGTGTTTGATGGGGACGGTGTAGAGGGAGCTTTACTCTGTATCTAACCCCGTGATGTACCTGTCCTGGGGGTGTTTGATGGGGACAGTGTAGAGGGAGCTTTACTCTGTATCTAACCCCGTGATGTACCTGTCCTGGGGGTGTTTGATGGGGACAGTTTAGGGGGGTGCATTACTCTGTATCTAACCCTGTGCTGTACCTGTCCTGGGAGTGTTTGATGGGACACAATGTGACACTCTCATACTGCACGTACAGCACGGGGTTAGGTATAGAGCAAAGCTCCCTCTGCACTGTCTTTCTGAGCGTTGGCTCCAAGTGTAGAGAATTGCCCTCTCTCTTCCTGGGGTGCCTTATGACCAAGTGCTTCCTAGACTGTGATTAGTTCAGTGTGTAGAACCCAGGGAGCGAATCTGGAACTCTGGGGGGCTGCAGGTCCCAGCAGCTGGTGATGCAATGCTCCCTTTTAAGTCACTAGGCAAGGGCAGTCCCCCTCTCAAGGTGGAATGGACGTTCACTGGTCTGTATATTTTTTATAATCAGCTTTCATCCATTTAGCTTATTGCTGCAGTCACCATTGGAAACGCTCATGGCTCTCTTCCCAAGCAGCCAGTCATTCTTAAGAATACTGCAGCTTAATCTTCACTTGAATCTGGCTTGAAGCACGTTGGCAAATCTGCCCCTCTCTGTCCAGAGGGGTCACTGAGTGACAGTGTGAGGGAGCTGGATTAACATCAGTAGAGACATAGTCAGTAACACAGGGAGCTGGGGGGAGAGGGGTTACTGAGTAACAGTGTGAGGGAGCTGGATTAACATCAGTAGAGATACAGTCAGTAACACAGGGAGCTGGAGGGAGAGGGGTTACTGAGTGACAGTGTGAGGGAGCTGGATTAACATCAGTAGAGATACAGTCAGTAACACAGGGAGCTGGGGGGAGAGGGGTTACTGAGTGACAGTGTGAGGGAGCTGGATTAACATCAGTAGAGATACAGTCAGTAACACAGGGAGCTGGGGGGAGAGGGGTTACTGAGTCACAGTGTGAGGGGGCTGGATTAACATCAGTAGAGATACAGTCCAAACACAGGGCACTGGGGTAGAGGGGTTACTAAGTGACAGTGTGAGGGAGCTGAATTAACATCAGTAGAGATACAGTTAGTAAGACAGGGAGCTGGAGGGAGAGGGGTTACTGTGTGACAGTGTGAGGGAGCTGGATTAACATCAGTAGAGATACTGTCTGTAACACGGCACTGGGGGGAGAGGAGTTACTGAGTGACGGGGTGAGGGAGCTGGATTAACATCAGTAGAGATACAGTCAGTAACACAGGGAGCTGGGGGAGAGGGGTTACTGAGTGACAGTGTGAGGGAGCTGGATTAACATCAGTAGATATAGTCACTAACACAGGTAGCTGGGGGGAGAGGGTTTACTGAGTGACAGTGTGAGGGAGCTGGATTAACATCAGTAGAGATACAGTCAGTAACACAGGGCACGGGGGGAGAGGGGTTAGTCAGTGACAGTGTGAGGGAGCTGGATTAACATCAGTAGAGATACTGTCAATAATGCAGGGCACTGGGGTGAGGGGTTACTGAGTGACAGTGTGAGGGAGCTGCATTAACATCAGTAGAGATACAGTTAGTAACACAGGGAGCTGGAGGGAGAGGGGTTACTGAGTGACAGTGTGAGGGAGCTGGATTAACATCAGTAGAGATACTGTCTGTAACACGGCACTGGGGGGAGAGGAGTTACTGAGTGACGGGGTGAGGGAGCTGGATTAACATCAGTAGAGATACAGTCAGTAACACAGGGAGCTGGGGGAGAGGGGTTACTGAGTGACAGTGTGAGGGAGCTGGATTAACATCAGTAGATATAGTCACTAACACAGGTAGCTGGGGGGAGAGGGTTTAATGAGTGACAGTGTGAGGGAGCTGGATTAACATCAGTAGAGATACAGTCAGTAACACAGGGCACGGGGGGAGAGGGGTTAGTCAGTGACAGTGTGAGGGAGCTGGATTATCATCAGTAGAGATACTGTCAATAATGCAGGGCACTGGGGTGAGGGGTTACTGAGTGACAGTGTGAGGGAGCTGCATTAACATCAGTAGAGATACAATCAGTAACACAGGGAGCTGTGGGAGAGGGGTTACTGAGTGACAGTGTGAGGGAGCTGGATTAACATCAGTAGAGATATAGTCAGTAACACAGGGCACTGGGGGAGAGGGGTTACTGAGTGACAGTGTGAGGGAGCTGAATTAATATTAGTAGAGATACTGTCAGTAACACAGGGCACGGGGGGAGAGGGGTTAGTTAGTGACAGTGTGAGGGAGCTGGATTAACATCAGTAGAGATACAGTTAGTAACACAGGGAGCTGGGGGGAGAGGGTTACTGAGTGACAGTGTGAAGGAGCTGAATTAATATTAGTAGAGATACTGTCAGTAACACAGGGCACGGGGGGAGAGGGGTTAGTTAGTGACAGTGTGAGGGAACTGGATTATCATCAGTAGAGATACTGTCAGTAACACAGTGCGCTGGGGAGAGCGGTTACTGAGTGACAGTGTGAGGGAGCTGGATTAACATCAGTAGAGATACAGTCAGTAACACAGGGAGCTGGGGGAGAGGGGTTACTGAGTGACAGTGTGAGGGAGCTGGATTAACATCATTAGAGATACAGTCAGTAACACAAGGAGCTGGGGGGAGAGAGGTTACTGAGTGACAGTGTGAGGGAGCTGAATTAACTTCAGTAGAGATACAGTCAGTAACACAGGGTGCTAGTGGGAGAGGGATTACTGAGTGACAGTGTGAGGGGGCTGGATTAACATCAGTAGAGATACACTCAGTAACACAGGACACTGGGGGAGAGGCGTTACTGAGTGACAGTGTGAGGGAGCTGAATTAACATCATTAGAGATACTGTCAGTAACACAGGGAGCTGGGGGAGAGGGGTTACTGAGTGACAGTGTGAGGGAGCTGGATTAACATCAGTAGAGATACAGTCAGTAACACAGGGAGCTGGGGTGAGAGGGGTTACTGAGTGACAGTGTGAGGGAGCTGGATTAACATCAGTAGAGATACTGTCAGTAAGACAGGGCATGGGTGGAGAGGGGTTACTGAGTGACAGTGTGAGGGAGCTGAATTAACATCAGTAGAGATACTGTCAGTAACAGGGCACTGGGGGGAGAGGGATTACTGAGTGACAGTGTGAGGGAGCTGGATTAACATCAGTAGAGATACAGTCAGTAACACAGGGCACTGGGGGAGAGGGGTTACTGAGTAACAGTGTGAGGGAGCTGAATTAACATCAGTAGAGATACAGTCAGTAACACAGGGTGCTGAGGGGAGAGGGATTACTGAGTGAGGGAGTTGGTTTAACATCAGTAGAAAGACAGGTGCAGCTCTCGGTATAACAGGACACCATGCATGTGGGAAAGTCCTATCAGTAACAGAGAGGAGACTGCAGCATCCTTGAGGAAACCCATGGTAAAGTTTATTATTTATATATATATATATATATATATATATATATAATTTCACACAATATTTAATGCAATAAAAAAGAGGCTCTAGTTTGAGAAATCTGGGATAAGCAATTCCCACATAAGGCCCACTAAAATAACTGTTAGAGGACTCATAGAAGAGAGAAAGGGGGTTTGATGGACGCTCTCCCCAGATGTGGCACCACTGGGAGTCTCCGTAACTCCACCCTCGGCCGCAAGGTGCTGGCTGTGCCGTGGCTGTGAGGAGTTGGGGACAGGGAAGCAATGGTGAAGTCCGCCGGCTTTCGTGGTGTTGCTTGGATTTGGTGGTGGGTGTGGGGGGTGGGGGGGGTGGGGGGGGGGGGTGGGGGGGGGTGCAGTGGACTGGGTTGGGCATCATTTTTCTGGTGAGATTTCGGCTGTTGTGCAGGGTGAAGCCTCCTCAGGATTGCTGGCCCCTTTTTCATCGTTTTCGAGGCTGCCGCCAGCGTCCAGCTTCGGGGCAGTAATGGCCACTTCCTGTTCAGTGAGGTATAGATGGCTCTCCTTGTCTGGGTGGCCCATAATGAGTTTGACAAAATGTTGCAGCTCCTGGAGTTCATAGAAGGTCTCTAGCACGATCAGCAGACCGACCAGGCCAATCACCATGTAACCTGCGTACAGGCAAAAGTACATAATCAGGCAACATCAGAACTAATTAACCGTGCCAACACCTACCCCGTCAAACACTCCCAGGACAGGTACAGCACGGGGTTAGATACAGAGTGAAGCTCCCTCTTAACTGTGCCCATCAAACACTCCCAGGACAGGTACAGCACGGGGTTAGATACAGAGTGAAGCTCCCTCTTAACTGTGCCCATCAAACACTCCCAGGGCATGTACAGCACGGGGTTAGATACAGAGTAAAGCTCCCTCTACACCGTCCCCATCAGACACTCCCAGGGCAGGTACAGCACGGGGTTAGATACAGAGTAAATCTCCCTCTACAATGTCCCCATCAAACACTCCCAGGACAAGTACAGCACGGGGTTAGATACAGAGTAAATCTCCCTCTACACTGTCCCCATCAAACACTCCCAGGACAGGTACAGCACGTGGTTAGATACAGAGTAAAGCTCCCTCTGCACTGTCCCTATCAAACACTCCCAGGACAGGTACAGCACAGGGTTAGATACAGAGTAAGGCTCCCTCTACACTGTCCCCATCAAACACTCCCAGGACAGGTACAGCACGGGGTTAGATACAGAGAAAAGCTCCCTCTACACTGTCCCCATCAAACACTCCCAGGACAGGTACAGCACGGGGTTAGATACAGAGTAAAGCTCTCTCTACACTGTCCCCATCAAACACTCCCAGGACAGGTACAGCACGGGGTTAGATACAGAGTAAAGCTCCCTCTACACTGTCCCCATCAAACACTCCCAGGACAGGTACAGCACGGGGTTAGATACAGAGTAAAGCTCTCTCTACACTGTCCCCATCAAACACTCCCAGGACAGGTACAGCACGGGGTTAGATACAGAGTAAAGCTCCCTCTACACTGTCCCCAACAAACACCCGCAGGACAGGTGCAGCACGGGGTTAGATACAGAGTAAAGCTCCCTCTACACTGTCCCTAACAGACACTCCCGGGGCTGGTACAGCACAGGGTTAGATACAGAGTAAAACATTCTATGAAGTAGGACCAAGATTTCTCCCAATACCTTGGCCAACACTCCTGTCTCAACCAACACCAAGTGGGGAGCTGAAGAATGCTCAGCTTGGGATCTTGCTGTGCAGTGAAGAGACTGCCGCCTCTGCCTAAACAAAGACACAGTCTGCAACTGAATCATTATCTCAGTCTGCTTTGAAATATTTCTGGGAGATGTGGGTCAGTCCAACATAAATGCTATTCTTTCTTGTTTTTAAGTCCATGCCCCCCAAACCTCCACCTCTGACCCAGAAGGTAAATAGGCCAAACTTAGGCCCTTTCCAAACAGTCCGGTTTCGTGGGCTGGTGACCATCTTTCCACAGAAGGGATTTAAACACAAAAGGAGTTACATCTAAGGCTTACGCTTTAAACTGCATTCACTCAAATTTTAAAAATAAACTGAGACCGAGCTGGTGAAAGAAAAACTGTGCTCTGCTGTTACTGTAAGCATTAAGCAATTTAATAATCAGTCTCGGCAAATAATAAATGCCTCACGCCCACTGTGTTAGAGGGTCCCTCGCTTTGGGAACCGGCAAAGATTGCCTGGCAATAGTTGCCTCCTTCGGATTGTGGACAGAAGGGGCGAATAACAGAGGTCGAGACTCTGAGTCCTGTCTTTAAACAGAAAGTTCCCAGGCTTAGAAATTTTAGTATATAGGTGAGCATGTTAATGGTTCTATTTATTTGTCAGATGGACCACGGATGTGGTTCCTCAATACTGACACTCAGTAGTGACCCTCCAACAGTGCGGCGCTCCCTCAGCACTGACCCTCCGACAGTGCAGCACTCCCTCAGTACTAACCCTCTGACAGTGCGGCGCTCCCTCAGCACTGACCTTCTGACAGTTCGGCGCTCCCTCAGCACTGACCCTCCAACAGTGCAGCACTCCCTCAGTACTGACCCTCTGACAGTGCAGCAGCCCCTCAGTACTGACCTCTGACAGTACAGCAACCCCTCAGTACTGACCCTCTGACAGTGCGGCACCCCATCAGTACTGACTCTCTGACAGTGCAGCACCCCCTCAGTAATGACCCTCCTACAATGCAGTGCTCCCTCAGTACTGACCCTCCAACAGTGCAGCGCTCCCTCAGTACTGATCTTCCAACAGTGTGGCGCTTCCTCAGTACTGATCCTCCAACAGTGCGGCGCTCCATCAGTCGTGACCCTCTGAAGTACGGCGCTCCCTTAGTACTGACCCTCCAACAGTGTGGCGCTCCCTCAGTACTGACCCTCCGACAATGCGGCGCTCCCACGGCGCTGACTCTTTGACAGTATGGCGTACCCTCACTACCGACCCTCTTGCAACACAGTGCTCTCTCAGTACTGACCCTCTGACAGCACAGTGCTCCCTCAGTACTGACCCTCTGACAGCACAGTGCTCCCTCAGTACTGACCCTCTGACAGCATAGTGCTCCCTCAGTACTGGCACCATGAGTGTCAGCCTGGATTATGGGCTGAAGTGTCTGGAGCGCAGACCCAAGCCCGTCCCGTTCTGACTCAAGAGGTGAGGCTGTTCCCCTCGGAGACCTGAGATGTGATGGCCCTTCGAAACTCACATGCGATGCCGACCTTGTAGAGGTGCTGAAGGTTCGGGTGGCGGCTGCTCTTCCCTGGGACGTAGTTCCCAAGGCCAATTGTGCTGAGGGAGATGAAGCAGAAATAGAGAGACTGCAGATAGTCCCAGTCGTTCTCCATGGCCATGATCGCAATGGCTGGGATCAGGAAGAAACAGCTGACCACGATGCTCCCGATGACAAGAGCGTGAATCCATGCCACCAGCGGCAACGAGAGGCCCCACTGGGTGTGGATGTAGTTGATGGGCACCCTGTGCACATAAAACATGAGGCGTTGCACCAGGCTGGTAAGGAGCAGGAAGGTGATGGGGATCCCCAGCACAGAGTAGAGCATACAGAAGGCCTTCCCTCCACTGGTAAAGGGGACGCTATGTCCGTATCCTAGAGACAACCCAGAGGATAATAGTTTAGGAAGGGTTTGCCCACCTCCAGCAGCTCGGAACGGGTTGTTCAACGCCAGTGAAGCGCTGTCAAAGGGTAGTCACTGTTGGAATCACACATGACCGTAAGGCCATTCATCCCATTGTTTCCATGCTGGCCCACTGAAAGACCTATCTGATTGGCTCCACTACCCTGCTCTTTCCCCACAACTCTGCAAATATTTCCTTCTCAAGTAATATTGGAAACACGCCACTCAATCAACCCTCAGCAAGGTCCTATAACCAAAAGGGGGTTAATTTACGGACACAGAAACAGGCCATTCGGCCCACCTGCTCCGTGCTGGTGTATATGCTTTAGATGAGGCTCCTCCCATCCCCTCTTCATCCCCCCCCTATCACCATATCCTTCTATTCCTTTCTCCCTAATGTGCTTATCCAGCTTCTCCCTTAAATGTATCGATACTATTCACCTCAACCGCTCCCTGTGGTAGCGAGTTCCACATGCTCCCCACTCTGGATAAAGAGGTTTCCCCTGAATTCTCACTTAGTGGTTACCTTATATTTGTGGCCCTTAGTTTTCACCTCCCTAACAAGTGGACAGAAGCTCTCTATACCTACATTATCAAGCTCCTTCACTAACATCCGCAAGACATCTCTACTTCGCAATGTTGGTTGAGGATAAATTTTGGTCGGGATATCAGGGGGGGCAGGTGTGGGGTTGAGGAGTGGTCTTAGTCTTCGGTATCCAATCAGGAGCCACTCAGCCCCTTAAGCCTGCTCCTCCATTCAGTTAAATCACAGCTGATCGGCATCTTAACTCCAATTTCCTACCTTAACCCCCTCACTCAACAAAAATCTATCAACCTCTGTTTTGAAATTTCCAGTTGACCCCTCAGTCTCGACAGCGCCTGTTCGGCGGCGGTGGGGGTGGCGGGGGGGGAGTTCTAGATTTCTGCTCCTCTTTTTGTGAGGAAGTGGTTCCTAACATCATCCCTGAACAGCCTGGCTCGAATTTTAAGATTACGCTTCCCCCACCACATGAGAGGAAATAGTTTCTCTCTACTTATCACCTCCTTCAATCATCTTAAACCCTTCAGTTAGATCACTCCTTAATCTCCTAGACTCAACAGAATACAAGCCAAGTTTGTGCAACCTGGCCTCATAATTTAGCCCTGGTACTATTCCGGGGAATCTATACTGTACCCACGTCTGTGTGAAGGTTGGTCTGACCCACGGCACCATGACCTCCACCACAATCAGGGCAAGGAAGCAGGTCCCAAAATCCACCCCGGCTGGAAGGAGGATCAAACACCATTGCTGTTGGTATCAATCTGATCCAAACCAGCCATCCAACCAACATCTCCCTCCCCCACCCCCCAACAAGGAGTCCGAGTTGACATGGCAACATTCGCATGTTGTAGTGCAGAGCTATGCATAGTGACTGTCTTATGAGAAAAGGTTGGACAGGTTAGGCTTGTATCCGCTGGAGTTTAGAAAAGTAAGAGGTGACCCGATTGAAACGTATAAGCTCCTGACTGGTCTTTTTTTTTCACATTCGTTCTTGGGATGTGGGCATCACTGGCTAGGCCAGCATTTATTGCCCATCCCTAACTGCCCTTGTTTATAGGGCATTTAAGAGCCAACCACATTGCTGTGGGTCTGCTGTCATGTGTAGGCCAGACCAGGTATGGATGGAAGATTTCCTTCCCTAAAGGGCATTAGTGAACCAGATGAGTTTTTACGACAATTGGCAACAGTTTCATCATTAGACTTATAATTCCAGATTTTTTATTGAATTCAAATTACACTATCTGCTCTGGTGGGATTCGAACCTAGGTCTCCAGAGCACCACCCTGGGTCTCTCTGGATTAGCAATCCAGTAGTAATTTCACGACACCATCTTGTTGGGCGTGGTTGTGGAAAGGATGGTTCCCCTTGTGGGAGAACCTAGAACTAGGGGTCACTGTTTAAAAATAAGGGGTCGCCCATTTAAGACAGAGATGAGGAGAATTTCTTTTCTCTCAGAGGTCGAGAGTCTTTGGAACTCTTTCTTAAAAGGCAGTGGAAGCAGAGTCTTTGAACATTTTTAAGGCAGAGCTACACAAATTCTTGATAAACAAGGTTATTGGGAGCAGGCAGGAATGTGGAGTTGAGGTTATAATCAGATTAGCCCATGATCTTACTGAGTGACAGAACAGGCTCGAGGGGCTGAATGGCCTACTCCTGCTCCAGATTTGTACAGGCTCCAAATTCTTTACATACCCACCTTCCGTGGCCTTTGAGTCCTGAAGTGGGACTTGAACTTGGTGCTGCTGGCTCAAAGGCAGGGACACTAACCACTGTGCCATAAATCCTCCCTACTGTATCCTGTACAAGGCCAATATATCATTTCAGAGGACTATGAGCACTCATAGAATTATACAGCCCAGGAGGAGGCCACTTGGCCCATCACCCCCTTGTTGGGTCTTTTGAAAGATCTATCCAACTGGTCCCATTCCTGCCCCTGCTCTTTCCCCCACAGTCCTGCAAATTTCTCCTTTTCGAGTATTTATCCAGTTCCCTTTTGAAAGTTCCTATTGAATCTGCTTCCGCCGCTCTTTCAGGCAGCACCTTCCAGATCACAATAACTCGCTGTGTAAAAAAAAAACATTCTCCTCATCTCCCCCTCTTACCAATTCTTCCATCTGTGTCCCTTTGGTTACCAACCCTCCTGCCACTGGAAACAGTTTCTCCTTATTTACTCTGTCCAAACCCCCTCATGATTTTAAACAACTCGATTTAATCTCCCCCTTAACCTTCTCTGCTCTAAGGAGAACAATCCCAGCTTCTCCAGTCTCTCCACTTTAACTGAAGTCCCTCGGCCCTGGTATCAACACATTGTGCAAAAGTTGAACTCATTATCTGCTGAATCAGAACAAACTGAGATTAGGGAAGAAACAAGGATTAATCAATCCCTCATGTCAAGAAATGCCACGGATGGAGAGGATGTTTCCTAAGTTGGGAAGGGATCTAGAGGGTAAGAGAAAGAGGGGTGTGAGAGAGAGGGGGAGCTGGGGACGAAATAGAAAGTCTTTTTCAACAGCACCTTCCAAACCTGCGACCACTACCACCTAGAAGGACAAGGGCAGCAGATGCATGGGAACGCCACCAACTGCAAGTTCCCCTCTGAGCCACACACCATCCTGACTTGGAAATATATCGGCCGTTCCTTCACTGTCGCTGGGTCAAAATCCCGGAACTCCCTCCCTAACAGCATGGTGGGTGTGCCTACACATGGACTGCAGTGGTTCAAGAAGGCGGCTCACCACCACCTTCTCAAAGGGCAATTAGGGATGGGCAACAAATGCTGGCCTAGCTAGCAATACCCAGATCCCAGCAATGATTAAAAGGGTGGGGTGAGACAGAGACAGACAGAAGGCAGACAGAGGTGACAGAGAAGATGGGTAAGAGATAGTAGGCTGAAGGAGGGGTGTAAGGGGGCATGATAGGGAGGGGTGAGAAAGAGGTGAGAGAGCGCGGGTGGGCGAGAGAGAAGGGATGAGGAAGAGGATGAGGGCAGAGAGAGAAGAGGTGATAAAGAGGAGAAATAAGCGGTGAAAGAGCAGGAAAGGGGACAGAGAGGGGTGAGAGAGAGAGAGAAGGGGTGAAAAAGAGAGGGAGGGCAGAGAGAAGGAGTGAGAGGGGAGGATGAGAAAAAGAAGGCAGAGAGAGAGAGGAGGGGTGAAAAAGAGAGCAAGGGGACTGATAAAGGCAGAGAGGAAACAGGTTGAAAAAAGAGGGGACTGAGCGAGGGAGAGAAGGGGTGAAAAAGAGAGGGGAATGGGGGGTGCAGAGAGAGAGAATGGATGAGAGGGCAGAGGGAGAAGGGGTGAAAGAGATGGGGACTGAAAGAGGGGCAAAGAGATAGAGGGGACGGAGAGAGGGGCAGAGAGAGAGAAGGGATGAAAGAGAGAAGAGACTGAGACAGGGAAGAGAGAGAGAGAAGGGGTGAGAGAGGGGATTGTGAGAGAGGACAGAGAGGATGAAAAAAGAGGGGACAGAGAGGGAGAGAAGGGGTGAAAAAGAGAGAGAGGGGAGTGAGGGGAGCAGAGAGAGAAAAGGGATGAAAGAGAGAGGGAGCGAGAAGGGGACGAGAAATGGGGGACTGAAGGGCAGAGAGAGAGAGAGACTGAGAGAGGGGCAGAGAGAGACTGAGAGAGGGGCAGAGAGAGAGAGAGACTGAGAGAGGGAGAGAGAGAGAGACTGAGAGAGGGGCAGAGAGAGAGAGACTGAGAGAGGGGCAGAGAGAGAGAGAGAGACTAAGAGAGGGGCAGAGAGAGAGAGAGAGAGGGGAGTGAGAAAGAGGAGGTGCTGGCAGAGGGACGCTATCCTTTACCAGTGGTGGTAAGCACTGTGCTGACAAAGAACAGAGAGGAGGGCAGGTCCCAGTTCTGATCATCAGAAACATTTCTCAAGGCGGAGACACCGTAATTACTGGCATCCAGCACAGTGCGCAGGAAGGCGTCCAGCTCCACCTCCACCAGGCAGCCGTGCCTCCTCAAAAACCTGAACTTCATGGCTTCCAGCTCCTCCCTCATCTTGATTTCCCAGGGCAGCTCGATAGCAGAGAAAACGATGGTGCCGAAGAGGACGTAAACCATAAAACAAGCCATCAGTTTCCAGAAATAGCTATTGCTGCCGCAACATAGGGAGAGCTCCACCATGACAGGGGAGGGAGGGGGAACTCTCTCACAGTCCAGACCTCTTCCTTTTAGTCCAAGTGGACTGGCCACGAAATCTAGGCTGAAACCCCATGTAGAGAACCGGTAAGGAGATGTGGTCGACGATTAGCCCCATCTCCCAGGTGCCCCTCACCAACCAGAAGTGGGGGGGAGGGGGGGGAAATGACAAAAAAAAAGTTCTGTCACAACTTTGGCAAAAAGTTTCTTACTGTTAACAAAAAAGTTTGTTTTCACCCCCCACCCCCCCACCCCCCCCCCCCCCCCCCCCCCCCCCCCACCCCCCCACCCCCAACAGAGATCTCTGTGTCTCTGAGGAACGTCACAAAGGGACCAGCTCAAATACATGATGGGGGTGGGGGGAGGGGGGGACAACTGTGGTCTAGCCCTGGACAAGAGACATGTGGAGCCAGGTATAAGGCTACACTCCGCACCTTCCACACAGTTCCCCTGCATGGTGCAGGAACTTAAAACACTGGAAACACTGCTATGATTTTTCTCCTCCTGACTGCTCATTAAGTTTTTTTCTCTCTCCTCCTCCTCCTCCTCATTTTAGTTCTTATACTGCAACAGGAAGAGACCACTCGGCCTGTGCTACCATCTTTTTTTCCAGCATCTATCCTGCCAAGCCCTTTAAGGATTTGATGTTTCAGTGAAATCACCAATCATTCTTCTAAACTCCAGAGAATGTAGGTCCTGTCTACTCAAATCCCAGGAACCAGTCTAGTATACAGTTGTTACACTCCCTCTAGGGTAAGGACACCCTTCCTTCGTTAAGAACCTAACAGCACACACCACCTCCAAGTGTGACCTCGCCAATGCTGTGTACAATTGCAATAAGATTTCTTTACTCTTCTATTCCAATTCGCTTGTAATAAAAGTGAACATGCCATTTGCTTTCCGAATCGCTTGCTACTGTGCCTGCCTATTAACTCCATCTACATTGTGTTTAGTTATGGTGGTGCGCAAGATAGTGAGGGGCTGGGATGGGTAGATAGGAACAGGAGTCAGCCATTCAGCCCATCGAGCCTGCAGCTCCATTCAATTAGATCATGGCTGATCATCTGCAGACTGGGCTTGTTTCCACTGGAGTTGAGAAGAGTGAGGGGTGACTTGACTGAAGTGTATAAGATCCTGAGCGGCCTTGACAAGGTGGACGTGGAAAGGATGTTTCCTCTTGTGGGTGAGTCCAGGACGAGGGGGCACTGTTTCAAAATTAGGGGGTCGCCCTTTTAGGGACAGAGATGAGGAGAAATGTTTTCTCTCAGAGGGTTGTGCGACTTTGGAACTCTCGGCCTCAGAAGGCGGTGGAGGTGGAGTCACTGAATATTTTTAAGGTGGAGGTGGATCGATTCTTGTTAGGCAAGGGGATCAAAGGTTATCGGGGGTAGACGGGAATGTGGAAATCGAAACACACGTTCAGCCACGATCTTATTGAATGGCGGAGCAGGCTCCAGGGGCCGAATGGTCTACTCCTGTTCCTATTTCTAATGTATCTTCCCTTTGCTACCTCCATATCCCTTGATGTCATTAGCCTCCTGAAATCTGCTGATTTCTGTCTTGAACTGAGCTGGAGGTAGAGAAGTCCAGCAATTCATCACCTTCGAGTGAAAGAATTCCTCCTCATCTCAGTCTTAAATGGCCCGCCCCTTATTCTGAGATTATGTCCCCTGGTTCTGGACTCACCAGCCAGGGGAAACATCTTGTCTACATCCACCCTGGAAGGCCAAGTTCATCAGCTGAACCCACCAGGAATGCACTCCAGCCGAGTTGGCGACCTTACCTAGGCCTTTGGAGAGGCAAGCAGTGCAAGCAGAACTCTCCCCCCAGGTCAGGCTGGACACCTTCTGAACTGAGGTGGTGCCGACATCATTGGGTCTCGGCTGAGTGTGAGATCAGGAAGCTCATCCCGAGGAGCTGCACCATCTGCATCCATGTTGTTGCCACAGCCTCCAGGCTACGGTTAGTGGAAGACCAGGGCGATCCTAGGATGTGTTGGCAACCGCTTACCTGCAGTTCCCTCTTTTACCACTGGGGGCAGGGTTTATAAAGCTCATTAAAACGCACCATTTTGGCTTATGAAATTAACACTGGGTTTAAGAGGCCAGTGTCAGGGTCAAGATGGTCTGTGACTGGCCACTCCAATAGAGAAAAGCAACTAGCAGGTCAGAAACCTCTTAAAGGGGCTGTTTTTTTATTCTTCATTCATTCATTCATGGGATGCAGGCGTAACTGGCCAGGCCAGCATTTATTACCCATCCCTAGTTCAGAGGGCATTTAAGAGTCAGCCACATTGCTGTAGGTCTGGAGTCACATATAGACCAGCCCAGGTAAGGACGGCAGATTTCCTTCCCTAAAGGACATTAGTGACCCAGATAGCTTTTTACAACAATCGACAGTGGTTTCATGGTCATCATTGGGTTGATGACTATGTGGGGGGTAGGATTAGTAAGTTTGTGGATGACACAAAGATTGGCCGGGTGGTTAATAGTGACGTTGAGTGTCTTGGGCTACAGGAAGATATAGACGGGATGGTCAAATGGGCAGATGGAATTTAACCCTGAAAAGTGTGAGGTGATACACTTTGGAAGGAGTAATTTGACAAGGAAGTATTCAATGAATGGCATGACACTAGGAAGTTCTGAGGAACAAAGGAACCTTGGCGTGTGTGTCCATAGATCTCTGAAGGCAGAGGGGCATGTTAGTGGGGTGGTGAAAAAGGAATATGGGACACTTGCCTTTATCAATCGAGGCATAGATTACAAAAGTAGGGAGGTTATGTTGGTGTTGTATAGAACCTTGGTGAGGCCACAGCTGGAGAACTGTGTGCAGTTCTGGTTGCCACATTATAGGAAGGATGTGATTGCACTGGAGGGGGTGCAGAGGAGATTCACCAGGATGTTGCCTGAGATGAAACACTTAAGTTATGAAGTGAGGTTGGATAGACTTGGGTTGTTTTCATTAGAGCAGAGAAGACTGAGGGACGACCTGATCGAGGTGTACAAGATTATGAGGGGCATGGACAGGGTGGATAGGGAGTAGCTGGTCCCCTTAGTTGAAGGGTCAGTCACAGGGGACATAAGTTCAAGGTGAGGGGCAAGAGGTTTAGGGGGGATGTGAGGAAAAACTTTTTTACCCAGAAGGTGGTGAGGGTCTGGAATGCGTTGCCTGGGAGGGTAGTGGAAGCAGGTTGCCTCACGTTCTTTAAAAAGTACCTGGATGAGCACTTGGCACATCATAACATTCAAGGCTATGGGCCAAGTGCTGGTAAATGGGGTTAGGTAGGTAGGTCAGGTGTTTCTCATGTGTCGGTGCAGACTCGATGGGCCGAAGGGCCTCTTCTGCACTGTGTGATTCTGTGATTAGACTTTTAATTCCAGATTTTTATTGAATTCAAATTCCACCATCTGCCGTGGTGGGATTTAAACCTGGGTCCCCAGAGCATTACCCAGCAACAATACCACTACGCCATCACCTGCCTCACATGTGTGTTCCTTTGTTGGACACCTTCATTCCAGGTAAGGTTACAACTTCCATACCCAAAAGATCAGCACACATTAAGGATTGGGTGAACCATTTCCCCAAGTGGTGGCAACTCCTCACATCCTGAGTCACCAGGTGGCACCTTCACCTCCGAGTCAGAAAGCTGTGGGTTCGTGTCCTACACCCGAGACTTCAGTGCAAAACCAAGGCCGACACGCCCAGTGCCAGTTCTGAGGGAGTGCAGCACTCTCAGAGGCGCTGTCTTTTTGGGTGAGCTGTTAAACCGAGCTGGTTGCAATCTCCCCAGTTCTCCCCACTGTCCTGAGGCCAATATTTATCCCTCAAACAACATCATGAAAACAGATGATCTGCTGATTGACACTTTGCTATTGGTGGGAGCTTGCTGTGCCCATCCTGTCATGTTTCCTACAGCACAGCAGTGGCTGTACTTCAGAGAGTACTTTGGGAACTCTGAAGGTGATGAAAGGGGCTATACCAATGCAAATCCTTCATTCTCACAGGAGTGATTGGCGCAGTAGTGCGATGGTTGAGTCCCTGGATGACGTAGTTGTTACCGTTAGGAATGTTGGAATGAAAATTGGCTGACCCTGCTGTACCATTGCTCGCAGTTGCAGTGCACAGCTAATATGGAAAACGTGTTTGACCTCACGTGCCCCTTCCAGGCGACTCATAAGATGTTCCCTGCAATAAAGGGCGGGAGTCGGGAGTCAGAATCTATGCACCCCGTGGTCATTTAGACATTAATCGCTGAGTTACGTTTTGTAAACTAGCGGCTGCTGAAAAATATCAAGCTATCCTTTTTGGGAAGCAGCTGGGTGCTCATGCTCAGACCAGAAACACCAGTCAATGACTGACTTAATTTACTTTTTAATTCTTTAGCGTTATGCTCTCTACAGAATGGGTTAGATATAGAGTAAAGCTTCCTCTACACTGTCCCCATCAAACACTCCCAGGACAGATACAGCATGGGATTAGATACAGAGTAAAGTTCCCCTACACTATCCGTATCAAACACTCCCAGGGCAGGTACAGCACGGGGTTAGATACAGAGTAAAGTTCCCTCTACACTGTCCCCATCAAACACTCCCAGGACAGGTACAGCACGGGGTTAGATACAGAGTAAAGTTCCCTCTACACTGTCCCCATCAAACACTCCCAGGACAGGTACAGCACGGGATTAAATACAGAGTAAAGCTCCCTCTACACTGTCCCCATCAAACATTCCCAGGCCAGGTACAGCATGGGGTTAGATACAGAGTAAAGTTCCCTCTACACTGTCCCCATCAAACACTCCCAGGACAGGTATAGCATGGGAAACAAAAACAGAATTACCTGGAAAAACTCAGCAGGTCTGGCAGCATCGGCAGAGAAGAGTTGACGTTTCGAGTCCTCATGACGCTTCAACAGAACTGACTGAATGTTAGAAGAGGGGTGAAACTGGTTTAAGGTGCAGGGGGGAGGGGGGGGGGGGTGGTGGGCGGGGGCGGTGTGGGTGTGGGTGGGGGAGGTGTGGTTGTTGGGACAAGCCAGCAGTGATAGGAGCAGATAATCAAAAGATGTCACAGACAAAAGAATACAGAGGTGTTGAAGGTGATGATATTATCTAAACGAATGTGCTAATTAAGAATGGATGGCAGGGCACTCAAAGTACAGCTGTAGTGGGGATGGGGTGGAAAGACTAGCCCAGCATACAAGATTTAAAAATAATGGAAATAGGTGGGAAAAGAAAAATCTATATAAATTATTGGAAAAAACAAAAGGAAGGGGGAAGAAATGGAAAGGGGGTGGTGATGGAGGAGGGAGTTCAAGATCTAAAGTTGTTGAATTCAATATTCAGTCCTGAAGGCTGTAAAGTGCCTAGTCGGAAGATGAGGTGCTGTTCCTCCAGTTTGCGATGGGCTTCACTGGAACAATGCAGCAGGCCAAGGACAGACATGTGGGCAAGAGAGCAGGGTGGAGTGTTAAAATGGCAAGCGACAGGGAGGTTTAGGTCTTTTTTGCAGACAGACCGCAGGTGTTCTGCAAAGCAGTCGCCCAGTTTACGTTTGGTCTCTCCAATGTAGAGGAGACCGCATTGGGAGCAACAAATGCAGTAGACTAAGTTGGGGGAAATGCAAATGAAATGCTGCTTCACTTGAAAGGAGTGTTTGGGCCCTTGGACGGTGAGGAGAGAGGAAGTGAAGGGGCAGGTGTTGCATCTTTTGCGTGGGCATGGGGAGGTGCCATAGGTAGAGGTTGAGGAGTAGGGGGTGATGGAGGAGTGGACCAGGGTGTCCCAGAGGGAACGATCCCTACGGAATGCCGCCAGGGGGCTGAGGGGAAGATGTGTTTGGTGGTGGCATCATGCTGGAGTTGGCGGAAATGGCGGAGGATGATCCTTTGAATGTGGAGGCTGGTGGGGTGATAAGTGAGGACAAGGGGGACCCTCTCATGGTTCTGGGAGGGAGAAGAAGGTATGAGGGCAGATGCGCAGGAGATGGGCCGGACACGGTTGAGGGCCCTGTCAACGACCGTGGGTGGAAGACCTCGGTTAAGGAAGAAGGACATGTCAGAGGAACTGTTTTTGAAGGTAGCATCATCAGAACAGATGCGATGGAGGCGAAAGAACTGAGAGAATGGGATGGAGTCCTTACAGGAAGCAGGGTGTGAGGAGCTGTAGTCGAGGTAGCTGTGGGAGTCGGTAGACTTGTAATGGATATTGGTGGACAGTCTATCGCCAGAAATTGAGACAGAGAGGTCAAGGAAGGGAAGGGAAGTGTCAGAGATGGACCATGTGAAAATGATGGAGGGGTGGAGATTGGAAGCAAAATTAATAAATTTTTCCAAGTCCCGTCGAGAGCATGAAGCAGCACCGAAGTAATCATCGATGTACCGTAGAAAGAGTTGTGGAAGGGGGCCGGAGTAGGACTGGAACAAGGAATGTTCCACATACCCCATAAAGAGACAGGCATAGCTGGAGCCCATGCGGGTACCCATAGCCACACCTTTTATTTGGAAGAAGTGAGAGGAGTTAAAGGAGAAATTGTTCAGTGTGAGAGCAAGTTCAGCCAGACGGAGGAGAGTAGTGGTGGATGGGGATTGTTTGGGCCTCTGTTCAAGGAAGAAGCTAAGGACCCTCAGACCATCCTGGTGGGGGATGGAGGTGTAGAGCGATTGGACGTCCATGGTGAAGAGGAAGCGGTTGGTGCCAGGGAACTGGAAATCGTTGATGTGACGTAAGGTGTCAGAGGAATCACGGATGTAGGTGGGAAGGGACTGGACAAGGGGAGAGAGAAGGGAGTCAAGATAACGAGAAATGAGTTCTATGGGGCAGGAGCAAGCTGACACGATCGGTCTACCGGGGCAGTTCTGTTTGTGGATTTTGGGTAAGAGTTAGAAGCGGGCCGTCCGACGTTGGGCGACTATCAGGTTGGAAGCTGTGGGAGGAAGATCTCCAGAGGAGATGAGGTCAGTGACTGTCCTGGAAACAATGGCTTGATGTTCAGTGGTGGGGTCATGGTCCAGGGAGAGGTAGGAGGAAGTGTCATCCTCCGCCATTTCCGCCAACTCCAGCATGATGCCACCACCAAACATATCTTCCCTTCACCCCCCCAACGGCATTCCGTAGGGATCGTTCCCTCCGGGACACCCTGGTCCACTCCTCCTTCATCCCCTACTCCTCAAACCCCACCTATGGCACCACCCCATGCCCACGCAAAAGATGCAACACCTGCCCCTTCACTTCCTCTCTCCTCACCGTCCAAGGGCCCAAACACTCCTTTCAAGTGAAGCAGCATTTCACTTGCATTTCCCCCAACTTAGTCTACTGTATTCGTTGCTCCCAATGCGGTCTCCTCTACATTGGAGAGACCAAACGTAAACTGGGCGACCACTTTGCAGAACACCTGCGGTCTGTCCGCAAGAACGACCCAAACCTCCCTGTCGCTTGCCATTTTAACACTCCACCCTGCTCTCTTGCCCACATGTCTGCCCTTGGCTTGCTGCATTGTTCCAGTGAAGCCCAACGCAAACTTGAGGAACAACACCTCATCTTCCGACTAGGCACTTTACAGCCTTCTGGACTGAATATTGAATTCAACAACTTTAGATCTTGAACTCCCTTCTCCATTCCCACCCCCTTTCTATTTCTTCCCCTTTTGTTTTTTCCAATAATTTATATAGATTTTTCTTTTCCCAAGTATTTCCATTATTTTTAAATCTTGTAAATCTAGCCTTTCCACCCCACCCCCACTAGAGCTATACCTTGTGTGTCCTGCCATCCATTCTTAATTAGCACATTTGTTTAGATAATATCACCAACTTCAATACCTCTTTGTTCCTTTGTCTGTGACATCTTTTGATTATCTGCTCCGATCACTGCTTGCTTGTCCCTACAACCACACTGCCCCCCCCGGCCCCACTTCTCTCCCCCACCACTCCCCCCACCCCCCACCTTAAACCAGCTTATATTTCACCCCTCTTCTAACATTCAATCAGTTCTGTTGAAGGGTCATGAGGACTCGAAACATCAACTCTTTTCTTCTCTGCTGATGCTGCCAGACCTGTTGAGTTTTTCCAGGTAATTCGTTTTATGTTTTGGATTTCCAGCATCCACAGTTTTTTGTTTTTATCTCTCGGTATAGCACGGGGTTAGATACAGAGTAAAGCCCCCTCCACAGTGTCCCCATCAAACACTCCCAGGACAGGTACAGCACGGGGTTAGATACAGAGTAAAGCCCCCTCCACAGTGTCCCCATCAAACACTCCCAGGACAGGTACAGCACGGGGTTAGATACAGAGTAAAGCCCCCTCCACAGTGTCCCCATCAAACACTCCCAGGACAGGTACAGCACGGGGTTAGATACAGAGTAAAGCCCCCTCCACAGTGTCCCCATCAAACACTCCCAGGACAGGTACAGCACGGGGTTAGATACAGAGTAAAGCTCCCTCTACACTGTCCCCATCAAACACACCCAGGACAGGTACAGCACGGGGTTAGATACAGATTAAAGCTCCCTCTACGCTGACCCCATCAAACACTCTAGGGACGGATGCTGTCCAGCAGTTCCGATGAAAAGTTATTGAATTAAAACTTTAACCCGGGATTTCTCATCCAGCAGAAGCAACTGACCTGCTGAGCACTTCCATTATCCTCTCAGAATGCCAGCATCTGCAGTGTTTTGCTTTGTTACAGTTTGGGTTGGACAGTCAAAGGAAACCAGTACTGTAGAAAACATGCGATCAGAGATGTAAGGTGTGCTATGGCCATGTATATTCGTCAGGGCCAAAGCACCAGTTTCTATGCACGTGATAATGAACCCGTCTGGCAATCTGCTGCAATTGCAACACAGAAATTGCAGTAAATCTCAATCTCTGCCCCTGAAAGACGTGCACTTTTTCAAAAAAGTAATTGGAAGACGAACAGGTACAGCTTTGTCAGTGTGGTTTTCTCTGTGTTTAGAGGCAGTCCTGCTTCATCCCCTGATGTCACTTACTATCCTCCCAGCCTCTCCCCCTTCATTTCTCCCTCCAAGGGTGGAACATGTCCCTATGTTACCCCAACATCCTACCTGTTCATGAGCAGCAACTCCAGGCCCGGACTGTTATTAGGGTATTCGATTCGGAGGAAGTATCAGATCCTGCTCCCACATTCACCAATAGGCGCACAGGGGTGTACACAGTCACATTCATGCAAACATACACTGTACGTATCTCACAACAACACACACACACACACACACACAATTCCCTATGTGCACACACACTCACCAGTCTGAGCCCACAATATCCCTGAGAAAGGGACTGAGAGACACCAGTCATTGTACTGATATCTCTCTGAGAGAGGGACTGAGTGACACCAGTCAGTGTACAGGTATCTCCCTGAGAGAGAGAAATTGAGAGACACCAGTCAGTGTACAGATATCTCCCTGAGAGAGAGAAATTGAGTGACACCAGTCAGTGTACAGGTATCTCCCTGAGAGAGAGAAATTGAGAGACACCAGTCAGTGTACAGATATCTCCCTGAGAGAGAGGGGACTGAGAGACACCAGTCAGTGTACAGATATCTCCCTGAGAGAGAGAGGGACTGAGAGACACCAGTCAGTGTACAGATATCTCCCTGAGAGAGAGAAATTGAGAGACACCAGTCAGTGTACAGATATCTCTCTGTGAGAGAGGGGACTGAGAGGGGCCTGAGACACACCAGTCAATGTACAGATATCTCCTAGATAGAGAGGGACTGAGAGACACCAGTCAATGTACAGATATCTCCTAGATAGAGAGGGACTGAGAGACACCAGTCAGTGTACAGATATCTCCCTGAGAGAGAGAGGGACTGAGAGACACCAGTCAGTGTACAGATATCTCCTAGATAGAGAGGGACTGAGAGACACCAGTCAGTGTACAGATATCTCCCTGAGAGAGAGAGGGACTGAGAGACACCAGTCAGTGTACAGATATCTCCTAGATAGAGAGGGACTGAGAGACACCAGTCAGTGTACAGATATCTCCCTGAGAGAGAGGGACTGAGAGACACCAGTCAGTGTACAGGTATCTCCCTGAGAGAGAGAGAGGGACTGAGAGACACCAGTCAGTGTACAGATATCTCCCTGAGAGAGGATTGAGATTAGCTGCCTGCTCCTGTCTAACCCCCAACCTGATGCGCGCTTTATGATCTACGATACAGACACCCGTAGAGATATTGGAAGGTTTTATTTATTAATAATAATAATAATAATAATAATTTTTTTTAACCTCTTTTAAAAACATTCTTTTCCCTACAAAATGGCAATATGCTCAGACAGGGCCAGCTCAGTAAAGTCTGCGTGTCCTGTTTGACCCCGAGCGCCCTTTGCCTGACCGGGAGCTGGCCGGAAAGGGTCATGCCGGGCGACACGGGCCAGACGGCAGGCGAGGAGCCCACTCGTTCTGCCTCCTCAGCAGTCATCGCACGTTTACAGGCACAGAGTTCACGTGGGTAGGAGCCTCTTCCGGTCAGCGGCTGATCTCAGCGAGGCGTGGGTCCCCAGCCGCCATTCACCGTTCTGGCTTCTCCCCTCCCCGCCCCCCCCACCCCCCCCCACCCCACCCCCCCCCACCCCCCCTCCACCCGCAGCTCGGTTGGCGTGGACGGCGACGATGAGACGTAACGTTGCCAGCCGTTCAGGGTCGCCCCAGGGGTCCACAGGAACGAGAAAAAGAAATCGACCTCCGGCGCCAGGCTGCGAACGGAACCACTCGTGGAGGTAAAATCCTGGGCGGTGAAGGGAGAGGAGGGTGCGGTTGTAAAATAAGTAGGTGATTTTACTTTCTTTTCGCTATTTGGTATAAAATGGCTTTTCGACCGAGTGGGGCGGTTGCAGGCGGAAGGTCAATCCTCCAGGAACACAGCCACAAGGAGTTAGTAACCCACCTTAGCATCGACTTGCCGCATACCGCCCGCGCATCCTAGCTCGGTGGGGTGGTGACGATTTTGGTCCATATCTCTGTGTCCAAGTCAATCAGGCTCTCGTCTTTCGTTCCTGGCGACGGCAGCCGCTCGGCGGAGGGGTCAGAGGTCAGTCCGGGAGGCGGGCAGCTGGAGAAACCGGCTCTTTCCACTGCGGTGCTGAAGGGGTCGGAGGTGGGGGGCGGGAACGGGCAGAAGGCGGCTGCGTCTCCGGGGCTGGCGAAAGGGTTGTAGGGCCCCGGGGGGCACAGCCGGGTCGAGGGCACCGCCCTCGGAAGGGGGTCGGCGAAGGGGTTCGTCGGGTGGGGGCGTGCCCGCAGCCCCGGGGTGCTGAAGGGGTCGGGGGTGAGCGGCGGGCTGCCCGCAGTCCGGCCCAGATCACACGTGCCAGCGGAGACGAAGCTCCAGGGGTCGATCCTGGCTCGTGTCCGGGAGGGCCGAGGCCTGGGGAGGGCGCTGGTCTTGGGATGCTCCGTCCGGAGCCAGGGCCTCCGGTGGGGATGGTCGGAGGCAGGCGGTAGTCCGGCGCCATCCCGATCCTGCGCGGTCCCGGAAGCGAAAGGGTTTCCTGAAAGGAACGGAGGGAACGTTAGAAACAGGAGCCCACTTGGCCCCCTCGAGCCTGCTGCCCCATTCGGTATGATCACGGCTGACCTTCGACCTCAATTCTACCATCCCGCCCTATCCCTTAAATATCAAAAAAAAAATCATTCGATCTCAGTCTTGAACACACCCAATGACGGAGCGTCCACAGCTCTCTGCGGGAGAGAATTCCAAAGGTTCACTACCCTCGGAGTGAAGAAATTTCTCCTCGTCTCCATCCAAAATGGCTGACCCCGTTATCCTGAGACTACGCCCCCATGTTCTAGAGTCTCCAGCCAAAGGGGCGGGGGAATTGGGGGTGGTGCGGTGGCGGGGTGGGGGGAACAGTCTCTTATCTACCCTGTTAAGCCCCTTTCAACTAGATCATTTCTCATTCTTCTAAACTCCATAGAATATAGGCCTGGCCTACTTAATCTCTGCAATAGGAAAATCCGCTCGCCTCAGGAACTCAGTTGAGTGAACCTTTGTTACACTCCCTCTGGGGCAAGTGTATCCTTCCTTAGTTAAGGAGACCAAAGCTGCACAGTACTCTAGTTGTGGTCTCGCCAGTGCCCTGCGTAATTGTAGTAAGACTTCTTTATTCTTGTACTCCAATTCCTTAGTAATAAGAGCTAATGTCCCATTTGTCTTCCTGAATGCTCATTCTCCCTGCAATAGAAAGGGAGGGAGATGAGGCTTGGACTGACCATTGCTGATTTATATCCCATCCTGTCCCCCGCCCCCCCCCCACAGATCCGATTCCTGCCTCTCAAAGAGTGTTGGGCGGCTTCACTACCCCACCCCGGTGCCTGGCGGCCATGTGTGAGCCCAGAGGGCGAGGTTAATCGACCGTGGAGGCCATTGCAGCTTGCTGCCCCTCACCCAATGCGCTGACTCTCCTGGCGGGTCTCACTGGGACTATGATCCCTGAGGGAGATTCGTCCCTCAACCCCAACAATCCGCCACTCCCGAACATCTCCACATGGGACCTTTTGGGGTGTAGGACACAGCGACTGAGGCCCCTTCCATGAGCAGATTGTGGTGCTACCCCCGACCCCCACCCCTCCCCCCACTCACCTGCAGCCTCGGTGCAGATCTCCGCCAGCCTCACTCCGCCGCCATGTTTCCTGTCCCTCCGCGGAGTCACCGGGGGTCCTGACAGCAGCTCGCCGGCCACCGCCAGGCCCTGGCCTCTGACCCGGCCGGCCTCCGGACTGACCGGGAGCTCCGGCCGGCCGCCCTGGGCCGGGCCCTGGTCTCCCCCGGCCTGGGGGGGCTCGGGGCCCCTCAGATCCACCGGCGTCCCGGCGGGGAAGCAGATCAGGTCGCCGCCATCCTGCTCCTTGCGCGCCTTCTTGCGGTGCGTGACCTGGGGCGAGCTCTGGCTGCTGCGGGAACCCCCAGCCTCGGCCTCCGGCAGGCGCAGCCTCGCCAGGTCCCATCCCAGCGCCACGGACGCCAGCACGGCGGCGCCGCCCAACAGCGCCCGGCCCGCGGTCTTAAACTCCTGCCGAGGGGGCTCGTCCAAGTCATCGCCGCTCCTGGCATCCTTGTACCCGTCGTGGCTGGCGTGAGGTAGGCAATCGGCAGAGCCGCTGTCGATGGAAACCAGGACCCCGTTCCTGGCGTGGTCACCTACAGTTTATTTTCAAGGAAGGAGACAGGAAGTCAAAGGAACGAACTTGGAGAGCAGCGGGTTGGCCTGTTACTGTCACAGATGCTCCCCTGGCCTCTCTCTCCACCCCCCACCTCCCCCGCACCCCCCCCAACCACCACCCCCCCGCCCCCCCCACCCCACTCCCTCCACCGGTTTAAAGTCACGCCAAACCCCGCTTCCCAACGCGCACCGAGTCCCGTTCCCCTTGCGGCTGCTGGGCTACACCGGCTCCCAGGCCCACAACGGCCTGCCTCGCTTTTCGCTAGGCCGAAGCCTTTGGCTGACTGGGCCCTGAACTCTGGAATTCCCGCCGCAAAACTTCCTCCCTTCGAGGTGCTCCTTTAAAAGCTCACTCGTCGTCACCTGGTCCCACGGTCACCTCACGGGGCTGAGACAATGTGGTCGCAGTGAGGCTGTGGGGATGGCGGAGGGGTGGTGGGTGCGGTGTTGTGTGGGGGGGCGGGCGGCGGTGGGATAAATATTGGCCGGCAGGTCCAGTGAGAACACCCCGGAAATAGCGGCCCTGGCACCTTCCGCATCCACCCAGCCGGGCGGACGGGGCCTGGGCTTAAAAGTTTCGTTCAAAGGTTGGCACTTCGGCGAGGGCGGCGCCCCCCTCTCAGGTCTGCGCTGGCAGGGCCGGCTCTGGATTACGCGAGTAGAAGCCGCGATTTTCCTGCTTGGGCGCGGCGTTCAGACTCCGCGACCCACACTGAACCGCGGCTGGCAAAGAGGGCCCAGCCAGGACCCAGATTTGATGCCTTTTCCGCGGCTCAACGTACCTGAGATAGTGCCTGCAATCAAGCTTGCTAAGGAGAGAGTCGGCCCTTCATTCTCAGTCTCTGCGCTCCAAATGTCCGGTCGGGGTCTTAGCCTGAGGGTGAAACACTTCAGTTAGACTCAACACCGTAAATGACCAAAACACCGCAGGCAGCACCACTGTTCAAAGGTGCGCTCTTTTATCTTGAACTCTAGGCGTGGGACTTGGTTGGCAGACGTACTCTGGTATCTGCTTAACACTTGTTTATTAGTACTCATTTAAAGAGGTTAGAGAGTAGGCATGTTACTCCCAGTCCAACCTCTCCCCCTCTCTCTCAAGAGTCTAACACTGATGTCAGTGACATATCATCATCTATGTCATACATTAGCATATCCCATCTCTTAACCCTTTATACCACCACCGCCACCATATTTCTACCTGAAGCTGGCAGGATGGTGTCACAAAATGGCCACATTCGCCCAGATACAGATAAATAATTTAACCTAACTTTTGCAGATTATTTCGATTCTATAGGGATCAAAGAGTATGGGGAGAAAGCGGGAGCAGGCTATTGAGTTGGATGATCAGCCATGATCATAATGAATGGCGGAGCAGGCTTGAAGGGCCGAATGGCCTCCTCCTGCTCTTAGTTTCTATGTTTCTAAGTATTGATGTACAATCTCATTCTCGATACAAGTTCGTGGCAGGATCTATTGTGTTGTTGATTTAACCCAGTTGTGGAACACATCTTGCTTCCCTTGCATCTCTAACAGTCAGCTTCTCCTCCCGCTGTTTTCCAACTTAATTCCAAATATTCCCAATTGTTTACCAACAGGGAATGCCCACCTTTCGTCAGCTGGGACTTCCCAGAGTTTGGCCGAGTGGTTTCCCCAGGTGCATCCCGGTCCCCTCTCTCCTTTCCCACATTCGTCCATATCGGAATTTTCAGGGCCCCAGGCCGGACTCCTGCTCCATGCCCCATTGGGCTGGTTGGGAATCACTGCAACAAAATAAGGACAGAAGTCATTTATGGGAATGGGGAGACGGGAGACAGAGAGAAAGAGATAGAGAGAAAGAGATGGATGGAGTGCATGAGAAACAGAATGTGAGCAAGAGAGGAATGGAGGCCATGAGGCCATGCAGGCAAACAGATGGAGAAAAAGAGACTGAATTGAGTTGGGGAGGGGGATGAGTGAGTTAACGGGACACAGTGAGTGTTTGAGTTGACGGGACACAGTGAGAGTGTTTGAGTTGACGGGACACAGTGAGAGTGTTTGAGTTGACGGGACACAGTGAGTGTGTTTGAGCCGACAGGACACAGTGAGAGTGTTTGAGTTGACGGGACACAGTGAGTGTTTGAGTTGACGGGACACAGTGAGTGTGTTTGAGCTGACAGGACACAGTGTGAATGTTTGAGTTGACGGGACACAGTGAGAGTGTTTGAGTTGACGGGACACAGTGAGAGTGTTTGAGTTGACGGGACACAGTGAGAGCGTTTGAGTTGATGGGACACAGTGAGAGTGTTTGAATTGACGGGACACAGTGAGAGTGTTTGAGTTGACGGGACACAGTGTGAGTGTTTGAGTTGACGGGACACAGTGAGTGTTTGAGTTGACGGGACACAGTGAGAGTGTTTGAGTTGACGGGACACAGTGAGTGTGTTTGAGCTGACAGGACACAGTGAGAGTGTTTGAGTTGACGGGACACAGTGAGTGTTTGAGTTGACGGGACACAGTGAGAGTGTTTGAGTTGACGGGACACTGAGTGTTTGAGTTCACGGGACACAGTGAGAGTGTTTGAGTTGACGGGACACAGTGAGAGTGTTTGAGTTGACAGGACACAGTGAGTGTTTGAGTTCACGGGACACAGTGAGAGTGTTTGAGTTGACGGGACACAGTGAGAGTGTTTGAGTTGACGGGACACAGTAAGTGTTTGAGTTGACGGGACACAGTGAGTGTTTGAGTTGACGGGACACAGTGAGAGTGTTTGAGTTGACGGGACACAGTGAGTGTTTGAGTTGACGGGACACAGTGTGAGTGTTTGAGTTGACGGGACACAGTGAGTGTTTGAGTTGACAGGACACAGTGAGAGTGTTTGAGTTGACGGGACACAGTGAGTGTTTGAGTTGACAGGACACAGTGTGAGTGTTTGAGTTGACGGGACACAGTGAGTGTTTGAGTTGACGGGACACAGTGAGAGTGTTTGAGTTGACGGGACACAGTGAGTGTGTTTGAGCTGACTGGACACAGTGTGAATGTTTCAGCTGACAGGACACAGTGTGAGTGTTTGAGTTGACGGGACACAGTGAGAGTGTTTGAGTTGACGGGACACAGTGAGTGTGTTTGAGTTGACGGGACACAGTGAGAGTGTTTGATTTGACGGGACACAGTGAGTGTTTGAGTTGACGGGACACAGTGAGTGTTTGAGCTGACAGGACACAGTGAGAGTGTTTGAGTTGACGGGACACAGTGTGAGTGTTTGAGTTGACGGGACACAGTGAGAGTGTTTGAATTGACGGGACACAGTGAGTGTTTGAGCTGACAGGACACAGTGAGAGTGTTTGAGTTGACGGGACACAGTGAGTGTTTGAGTTGATGGGACACAGTGAGAGTGTTTGAGTTGACGGGACACAGTGTGAGTGTTTGAGTTGACTGGACACAGTGTGAATGTTTGAGTTGACAGGACACAGTGAGAGTGTTTGAGTTGACTGGACACAGTGAGTGTGTTTGAGTTGACTGGACACAGTGTGAATGTTTGAGTTGACGGGACACAGTGAGAGTGTTTGAGTTGATGGGACACAGTGAGAGTGTTTGAGTTGACGGGACACAGTGAGTGTTTGAGTTGACGGGACACAGTGAGAGTGTTTGAGTTGACGGGACACAGTGAGTGTGTTTGAGCTGACAGGACGCAGTGAGAGTATTTGAGTTGACAGGACACAGTGTGAGTGTTTGAGTTGACGGGACACAGTGAGAGTGTTTGAGTTGACGGGACACAGTATGAGTGTTTGAGTTGATGGGACACAGTGAGAGTGTTTGAGTTGACGGGACACAGTGAGAGTGTTTGAGTTGACTGGACACAGTGTGAATGTTTGAGTTGACAGGACACAGTGAGAGTGTTTGAGTTGACTGGACACAGTGAGTGTGTTTGAGTTGACTGGACACAGTGTGAATGTTTGAGTTGACGGGACACAGTGAGAGTGTTTGAGTTGACGGGACACAGTGAGAGTGTTTGAGTTGATGGGACACAGTGAGAGTGTTTGAGTTGACGGGACACAGTGAGAGTGTTTGAGTTGACGGGACACAGTGAGTGTGTTTGAGCTGACAGGACGCAGTGAGTGTGTTTGAGCTGACGGGACACAGTGAGTGTTTGAGCTGACAGGACACAGTGAGAGTGTTTGAGTTGACGGGACACAGTGAGAGTGTTTGAGTTGACGGGACACAGTGTGAGTGTTTGAGTTGACGGGACGCAGTGAGTGTTTGAGCTGACAGGACACAGTGAGTGTTTGAGTTGACAGGACACAGTGAGTGTTTGAGTTGACGGGACACAGTGAGAGTGTTTGAGTTGACGGGACACAGTGAGAGTGTTTGAGTTGATGGGACACAGTGAGAGTGTTTGAGTTGACGGGACACAGTGAGAGTGTTTGAGTTGACGGGACACAGTGAGTGTGTTTGAGCTGACAGGACGCAGTGAGTGTGTTTGAGCTGACGGGACACAGTGAGTGTTTGAGCTGACAGGACACAGTGAGAGTGTTTGAGTTGACGGGACACAGTGAGAGTGTTTGAGTTGACGGGACACAGTGTGAGTGTTTGAGTTGACGGGACACAGTGTGAGTGTTTGAGTTGATGGGACACAGTGAGTGTTTGAGCTGACAGGACACAGTGAGTGTTTGAGTTGACGGGACACAGTGAGTGTGTTTGAGCTGACAGGACACAGTGAGAGTGTTTGAGTTGATGGGACACAGTGAGTGTGTTTGAGCTGACAGGACACAGTGAGAGTGTTTGAGTTGACGGGACACAGTGAGATATTTGAGTTGACGGGACACGGTGAGAGTATTTGAGTTGACGGGACACAGTGAGAGTGTTTGAGTTGAGTATTCTGACTCCATATTGGATTAGCTGTCAGCATTTCTGCGAGTTCTGCTTACACTGAATCGCCCTGAGCCGTGGGACGAAGGATGAGATGTTGGGTGAACTGGAGCCGACTTCAAACAAGCCTTTCTTCTTGTTGAGCACTGGAGATGCTTGGACAGTGAGCTTGTGCTGGAAATCTGTCTCGGATAGATCACCAGAAGGTGGGTGAGAATCTACAAACACCACTTAAAAGGGAAAGTCAACATTAAACAGTCTTTTAAAAGGAACAAGCACCAGCGCAGGGACTGATGACGTTTGAGGGCAATTACCAATTGCAGCCATACCAGAATGAACTGGTAACACGGTCAGTCCACTGAACCACACCTGGCATACCCAGGAGACTGTGGTTTGGCACAGACAGATTGGATGCTGTCCAGGTTTGGCACTGACCAATTGGAAGTGACCTGTGGTTTGGCACTGACTAATGGGAAGGTGTCCGTGGTTTAGTACTGACCAAAGGGAAGCTGTCTGCAGTTTGGTACTGAGCAATGGGAAGCTGCTTGCCATTTGGTACAAACCAATGGGAAGGTGTTTGCAGGTTGGTGCTGACCAATGGGAAGGTAACTGTGGTTTGGTACAAACCAATGGGATGTTGTCTGCAGTTTGGTACTGTCCAATAGGAAGGTGTCTGCAGTTTGGTACTGACCAATGGGAAGGTGTCTGCCGTTTGGTGCTGACCAATAGGAAGGTGCCTGCAGTTTGGTGGTACTGACCAATGGGAAGGTGTCTGCAGTTTGGTACTGACCAATGGGAAGGTGTCTGCAGTTTGGTATTGACCAATGGGAAGGTGTCTGCAGTTTGGTACTGACCAATGGGAAGGTGTCTGCAGTTTGGTACCGACCAATGGGAAGGTGTCTGCAGTTTGGTACTAACCAATGGGAAGCTGTCTGCAGTTTGGTACTGACCAATGGGAAGGTGCCTGCAGTTTGACACAGACCAATGGGAAGGTGTCTGCAGTTTGACACAGACCAATGGGAAGGTGTCTGCAGTTTGACACTGACCAATGAGAAGGTGTCTGCAGTTTGGTACTGACCAATGGGAAGGTGGCTACAGTTTGGCACCGACCAATGGGAAGGTGTCTACGGTTTGGCACTGACCAATGGGAAGGTGTCTACTACAAAAACAAAAACAGAAATACCTGGAAAAACTCAGCAGGTCAGGCAGCATTGGTGGAGAACAGCACAGTTGACGTTTTGCATCCTCATGACCCTTCAACAGAAGTAAGTAAAAAACTTTTTTTTTAAAACTTACTTCTGTTGAAGGGTCATGAGGACTTGAAATGTCAACTTTGCTCTTCTCCGCCGATGCTGCCTGACCTGCTGAGTTTTTCCAGGTATTTCTGTTTTTGTTTTTGTTTTGGATTTCCAGCATCCGCAGTTCTTTGTTTTTATCAGGAAGGTGTCTACGGTTTGGCACTGACCAATGGGAAGGTGTCTACGGTTTGGCACTGACCAATGGGAAGGTGTCTACAGTTTGGCACTGACCAACGGGAAGGTGTCTGCAGCTTGACACTGACCAATGGGAAGCTGTCTGCAGTTTGGTACTTACCGATTGGCCGGCTGATGCGATGACCGTCTTTCACCTTCAGTTTGTTCTTCTTAAACGTGCCCTTCCTTTTCTTCACGTTGGGCTTCTCTGCGTTCATCTGGTAGATGAGGAGACTGAGCTCGCGCTCGAAGACATCGCGCTCCCACTGCAGCAGGGCGTGCTCCCGTTGTCGCAGAGACTCCTCGTGTGACTTCTGCTGCAGGGCCGCCCTCTTCAACTCCTCCTCCCGACACAGCAGCTCCTGGAACACAGGACGGAGTCGGGGGAGAGGGGTCAGCGCTGCGCACTCACCCACGCACAAGCACTGCTGTCGTACAGCACCCCTTTCACACCCCCCCCCCCCACCCCCGCAACCGACTTCACCCTCTGGGTCGCTCGGCGGGATATTCAGCCACGGAGTGCATCGCGGCCTGATGCAGCCATGGCGACCAAGTGCATCCACGCAACGCCTTTAACAGCGGACGCATCCCTATCCGACATCAGCACCGGTTCACCGACGGGTTCCACCGGTGCGCTGTGCGCTCTCTCGTCACCCCTCCCTCTCAGGGTCGCCAACCCTCCAGGACTGGCCCGGAGCCTCTGGGAATTGAAGATCAGTCTCCGGGACACTGCTGGGCGCAAACCCTGGAGAAAAATCATCGGGGGCGAGGGAGGGGCATGAAAAAAAATTGGGGTTTTTTTTCCCTTTAAATTGTCTTTGAACATTCCTCTGTACCAGATATAAAAATATCAAAAATGGGTGAGGGGGTGTAGTGGGGGGGCGGAAGGCTTCTTGGCCAACAGTCGAGCGTCACCCAGTTAGGGTGATGAGTCTTTTTGCTTTCCAGTTGGCGGAGGGAATGGCAGGACATCAAGAGGACGGCCGACTAATGGCTGGAGCATGGGAGGCAAGCCATGTCTCAAAGCCTCCAGGAACAGGTTTGATCACAGTCGGCGTCCCTGAGCGCTATGGGCCATGAATGGCGGTCCACTACGCAGCACGCACCCCCTTCCCTCCCTTCCCCCACCCCAAACACCACCCCCCCCCACCCCGCCCAACCCCGGTACCTTCTCCTTGGCCCGCAGCTCGTTGAACATTTCTTGGATCTCCAGCTTCCAGTCTTCCTGCATGGAGTGAAAGGATTCCTGGGGTACCTCCAGCAGCACCTGCTCCTCGATGGCCGTCAGCTGCTCCAGGATGGAGGCAAACTGCGGCCGACGGTGAGGGTCCTCATCCCAGCATTCTGCAGGCGGGGGGGTGGGGGGGCGGGGTGGGGAGGAGGAGCGGGTCGGGGGAGGAATGAGAATTTTAGTTTGTTTTCTCTCCGGCTCCCCATTCCTGTCAGAGTGCAGCAACAACTTGCCTTTAAACGGCACCTCCAGTGGACTGAAACGTTCCAGGGCTCCCAGGCAAAGATATTTTTTATATATACATATTATTCATTCATGGGATGTAGGTGTCGCCGGCCAGGCCAACATTTATTGCCCATCCCTAATTGCCCTTGTTCCGAGGGCATTATTTAAGAGTCGACCACATCGCTGTGGGGTCTGGAGTCACATGTAGGCCAGACCGGGTAAGGAGGGCAGATTTCCTTCCCTAAAGGGGACATTAGTGAACCCGATGGGCTTTTTACGACAATCGGCGACGGTTTCGTGGTCGTCATCAGACTTTTAATTCCAGATTTTTACCGAATTCCAATTTCACCACCTGCCGTGGTGGGAGACACTGGGTCTCCGGGATACGAGTCCAGTGACAATACCACCACCGCCTCCCCCAAAAGGTGGAGAAAGCTAGAAGGACTTGCCCTGATGTGGCTCCTTTCACAGCCGCCGGGCGTCTTGAAGCTCTTTACAGACCAAGTAAGGACTTTTTTTTTTTGTCGTCCCAGGGTTGTAGTCGACCTCGCAATGCAGCAAGGGCCGCGGCTGTAAAGTGCACAGCAGGATCCCACAAGCTGCAATGTGATAATCACCAGATGACTGGGGTTTATTTTTTTTTCCTCTTGCTACGTTGACTGAGGGGCAACTGCCGGCCCCAGAATAGTGGGGAGAACTCCCAACACCACCCCCACCACCCCCCCACACCCCCCAACTTTTCTTTGAAATAGTGCTGTGGGAGCTTTTACATCCACCTGACCATACAGTCGAGGGCCTCAGTTTAGCATTTCATCCGAGAGACGGCTCTAACTGAGGACGGAGTGCACCCCCCCCCTCAGTACTGCTCTGAAGTGTCAGCCTCGAATTTTAGGCTCAAGCCCCCCCACCGGTGTGGGACTTGAACCCCGACCCTTGTGATTCAGAGGTGAGAGTGCAACCCACTGAGCCATGGCTGACACTCCATCGAACCAAATTTCATGCCCAAGGAAATCTTAGGGACCGCTGGCCAAAGGTTTGGTGAAAGAGCTAAAATTTTAAGGTGTGTCTGAAAGGAGAGAGGGAGGTGGAGGGGTTTAGGGAGGGAATGCCAGAGCTCAGGGCCCCCAGGCAGCTGAAGGCACGGCCGCCAATGGAGGAGCGATGGGGAATCGGGGGTGGGGGGAGGGGCAAGCGGCCAGATTTGGAGGTACGCAGAGATCTTTTTCTGTATTCTTTCATGGGATATGGGCGTCGCTGGCAAGGCCAGCATTTGTTGCCCATCCCTAAATGCCCCTTGAACTGACAGGAAACCCGCTTCCCCTAGCAGAGAGGTTGGGGGGGGGGGGGATTGGGCACAGATTTAAGATGATTGGTCGAAGGATTAGAGGGGACATGAGGGAAAACTTCTTCACCCAGAGGGTGGTGGGTGTCTGGAACTCGCTGCCTGGTTTGGTGGTGGAGGCAGAAACGCTCAACTCATTTAAAAAGTACCTGGACCTGCAGCTGAAATGCTGTAAGCTGCAAGGCTACAGACTGGGTGCTGGAAGGTGGGATTCGAATGGGCGGCTAGTTTTTATTATTTTTTGGCTGGCGCAGGCACAATGGGCTGAATGGCCTCTTTCTGTGCTGTAAACTTTTCTGTGGTTCTTGCTTGGCCATTTCAGGGGGCAGTTAAGAGTCAACCACATTGCTGGGGGGGGGTGGGTCTGGAGACACATGTAGGCCCAGACCGAGTAAGGATGGCAGATTTCCTTCCCTAAAGGGGCGTTAGTGACCCAGATGGGTTTTTACAACAATCGATAACGGTTGTCATGGTCACCATCACTGAGACTAGCTTTCAACTCCAGAGTTATTAATTGAATTTAAATTCCACCAGCTGCCGTGGTGGGATTCGAACCCGTGTCCCCAGAGCATTGGTCTGAGCCCCCGGATTACTGGTCTGGTGACGTTACAACTACGCCACCGTCTCACACTAGAGGGTTTCAGAGGGTTGTAGAGCTGGAGGAGCTGGGGTGGTGAGGGGGCCATAGGGAGGATTTGAAGTTCGAGGACGAGAATTTTAAATCAGGGTGTTGCTGGACTGGGAGCCAGCATAGGTCAGCGAGCATGGTGGGGTGGGGTGATAGGGGGAACGGGACTTGGTGCAAGTTAGGACAGCGGGCAGCAGAAAAGATACCAGGTCAAAAATTCTGGGACAAAATCCTGGAGCCCCCTCCCTAACAGCACGGTGGGTGTACCTACACCACACGAGGACTGCAGCGGCTCAAGAAGGCGGCTCACCACCCACCTTCTCAAGGGGCAATGAGGGATGGGCAATAAAGGCTGCGGCCTAAGCCAGCCATGTCCAAGTCCCCGTGAATGAAGGAATGAATTAATGTAAAAAAAAACTGGGCTGCCACACTCCCGGCTGGTGCTGTACGCCCTGTGGCCCTCACATGTACACGCCTCCTGTGTGTAAACCTTTCACGCCAGCTAAAAGGTTGCGACTGACTCCCACGGAGTTGGGGACCAGAGAATTGGGGCAACACCCTCCCCCCCCCACCCACCCACCCCCAACCCCACCCACCGCCGCAAGCGAAGCAAGAACCAGGGGCCTTGCCTCCCGGTTTGGAAATGGGACAGTTTTTGCTTTGCGTGCACTCACCTGCCATTAGCTGAGCAAACGGTTCCGGGCAGGTCGAGGGAATGGGCAGGGTCAGCTTGTTGACAGCCACTCCGTAGGCGACTGCTAGTCCATCGATCCCCCTGTAGGGGACCTCTCCAGTTAACAGCTCCCACAGCAGCACCCCGTAGCTGCAGAGAGAACAAGAGGCAAGCCATCAACAAGAACGGACTTTACAAGAACTGGCATTCACCTGCGGCCTTCAACCGCAAGTAAAAAAGTCCCCGAGGTGCTTCGGCTGGAGGGTAAATCGGACAGATTTTGACCCCGAGCCGCATAAGGAGGGACCGGCGACCAAAAACTCGGTCAAAGAGGTCGGTTTTAAGGAGCATCTTCAAGGAGAGGGGTGGAGGGAGGTTTAGGGAGGGAGTTCCAGAGCTTTGGGCCCCCAGGCCGCTGAAGGCACGGCTGCCAACGGTGGAGCGATGGGAAATGGAGGATGCCCAAGAGGCTGGAATTGGACTGAACACCCCTCTGCAAGACCCTGCCCAGAAAACCACAGAAATACCCCAGCTGGAATCAGCTACCAGCTCAACATGGCTGCCCAGCTTATCCCGACAATATCCCCTCCGCCCCTCCCCCATACAACTCATTCTCACCCTCTCCGCGTGCGCGTGAGCTTCCTTCACGTTGTCTCACCCTCCCCGCAACATAGGTTCAAACACCCATGCCAGAGATTTGAGAGTCCCTTTATCCAGGCCAATACCCTCCTCTGCCCCGGTACAGTACTGAGGGAGCGCTGAGGTGGTGCCTAAGCTCCTTTACAGACTCATAGACGTCAACAGTACAGAAGGAGGCCATTCAGCCCATCGTGTCCTCGCCGGTCAAGAAAGATCCATCTACACGAATCCCATTTTCCAGCGTTTGGCCCATAGCCCTGGAGGCTATGGCAACGCAAGTTAATATCTAAATACTTCTTAAATGTTACGAGAGTTTCTGAATCAACCACCCTTTCAGGCAGTGAGACCCAGACTCCCACCACCCTCTGGGTGAAAATATTTATCCTCAACTCCCCTCTTAGCCTTCTACCTCTTATCTGAAATCTATGCCCCCCTGGTTATTGACCCCTCGGCTAATGGAAAAAGTGCCTTCCCATCCACCCTATCTATCCTCTACATAATCTTACACTCCTCTATCAGGTCCCCTCTCACTGCTCCAAAGAAAACAGCTCCAGCCTATCCGATCTTTCCCCATAGCTCAGACCCTCCAGACCAGACAGCATCCTGATAAATCTCCGCTGCACCCTCTCCAGTGCAATCACATCCTTCCTGTAACGTCGTGACCAGAACTGCACACAGTACTCCAGTTGTGGCCTAACCAGCATTTTATACAGTTCCAGCATAGCCTCCCTGATCTTGTATTCAATGCCTCGGCTGATAAAGGCAAGTATCCTATATGCTTTCTTAACCACCTTATCTATCTGACCTGCCACCTTCAGGGATCTGTGGATATGTACACCTCTGATCTTCAGTACTTTCCAGGGTCCTACCATTCATAGTGTAATCCCTTGCCTTGTTAACCCTCCCCAAGTGCATTACCTCACACTTTTCCAAGTTGAATTCCATTTGCCGCTCTGCCCACCTGACCAGTCCATTGATAACCTCCTGCAGTTTATAGCTATCCTCCTCAGTATTTACCACCCTGCCAATTTTCGTATCATCCGTGAACTTCTTGATCACACCCACTACATTTAAGTCCAGGTCATTTATGTACACAACAAACAGCAAGGGCCCCAGCACTAAGCCCTGTGGAACCCCATTGGAAACAGACTTCCAGTCACAGAAACATCCCTCTACCATCACCCTCTGCTTCCTGCCTCTCAGACAATTTTGGATCCAACATGTCACTTTGCCTTGGATCCCATGGGCTCTTACTTTCTTGACCGGTCTGCCATGAGGGACTTTATCAAAAGCCTTGCTAAAGTCCATGTAGACCACATCAAATGCATTACTCTCATCAACACTCCTGGTTAACTGTTCAAAAAATTTGATCGAATTTGTCAAACATGACCTTCCTTTAACAAATCCATGCTAACTACCCCTGATTAATCCGTGTCTCTCCAAGTGCAGATATACTCTGTCCCTCAGAATTCTTTATAGTAACTTCCCCACCACCAAGGTTGGCCTATAATTTCCTGGTCTATCCCTTCCTCCCTTTTTTAATAATGGGACAACGTTAGCAGTCCTCCACTTCTCTGCCACCTCACTTGTGGCCAGAGAGGGTTTGAAAATTACTGCCAGGGCCCCTGATATCTCTTCCCTTGCCTCCCTCAACAGCCTGGGATGCATCTCATCTGGGCCTGCTGATTTATCCGCTTTTAATTTTGCTAAACCCGCTAGTACCTCCTCTCTCTCTCTATGTTAATTTCCTGTAATATCTCACAGTCCTCCACCCTGATGTCTATACCTGTGTTGTCCTTTTCCATTGTGAAGACCGACACAAAGTATTCACTGAGGACTGTACCCACGTCTTCTGGGTCCACACACAGGTTACCTGTATGGTACTTAATTGGCCCCACTCTTTCCCTAGTTATTCTCTTGCTCTTTATATATTTTTTAAAAACCCTTTGGGTTTTCCTTTATTCTACCCACCAATGCTTTCTCATGCATTCTCTTAGCTTTCCTAATTTCCTTTTCAAGTTCCTCTCAGCACTTTTTATGCTCCTCTAAGGACTCTGCCGCATTGAGCCCTCAGTATCTGCCATAAGCTTCTCTTTTATTCTTAAGCCTAACCTTTATGTCCCTTGATATCCAGGGTTCTTTGGACTTGGTCCCCCCCTTTGTTTTTACGGGAACATATTTGCCCTGTACTCTCGCTATTTCCTCCTTGAATGCCTCCCACTGCTCTGACACAGTTTTATCTGCAAGTAGCTGCTCCCAGACAACTTGGGCCAAATTACACCTCATGTTAGTAAAAATTAGCCTTTCTCCAGTTTAGAACTTTTATTCCTGGCCCAACCTTATCCTTTTCCACAACTATCTTAAATCTAACTGAGTTATGGTCACTATCTCCAGAATGCTCCCCTACTGATACACCTTCTACCTGCCCAGGCTCATTTCCGAATATTAGGTGCAGAACTGCCCCCTCCCTTATTGGGCTTTCTACGCACTGGCTAAAAAAGTTCTCCTGGATGCAACTTAAGAATTTTGCTGCCTCCCTACCTTGCATCTAAAACTATCCCAGTTAATATTTGGGTAGTAAAATTCCCTACTATTACTGCATATTATTTTTACACTTTGCTGAAATTTGATTAAATATTTGATCCTCTATCTCTCCCTGACTGTTTGGGGGCTTACAGTACACACCCAACAGTGTGTTTGCCGCTTTTGTGTTTTTTATTTCTACCCATATGGTCTCATTTGATGATCCTTCCAAGATAACATCCCTCCTCACAGCTATAATTAACTCCTTGATCACTATTGCAACCCCTCCCCCCACTCTTCTATCCCCCTCTCTATCTCATTTGAATATCCTATAACCAGGAATGTTGAGCAGCCAATCCTGCCCTTTTAACCAAGTCTTGGTCATAGCTATGATGTCGTACTCCCACATGCTTATCTGTGCTCTCAGCTCGTCTGTCTTATTCCTCAGGCTCTTTGCATTAAAATATATTCAATTTAGCCTTGCTAAGCTCACTTCTTTCTTTTCTAGCCTATGTTTCCTCTGCCTTCCAGACTCACTTACCAGCGTTTTAACTTCTAATTCCATCTCAGCTTCTCTCCCCTCTGACCTACTTTTCAGGGGTCCTACCCCCCCACTGCCAACTTAGTTTAACTCCACCCCAACAGCATTGGCAGACCTCCCCACAAGGATGTTGGTCCCGTTCCTGTTCAGATGTAACCGGTCCCACTTGTACAGGTCTCACCTCCCCTGGAAATGGTCCCAATGCCCCAGGAATCTAAAGCCCCCCTCCCCCCACTCCTGCACCGTCTCTCCAGCCATGCATTCATCTGCTCTGTCCTTCTGTTCCTATACTCACTACTGGTGTGGCACCAGGGGTAAGCTGGAGATTACTACCTTTGAAGTCCTGCATTTCAATTTCCTACCTAACTCCCCAAAGTCTGCTTGCAGGACCTCATTCCTCTTTCTTCCTATGTCATTGGTCCCAACGTGGACCACGACATATGGCTGTTCACCCTCCCCCCTCAGAATATCCTGCAGTCGTTCTGTAACATCCCTGACCCTGGTCCCCTGGAGGCAACATAGCGTCTTGGAGTCAAGTCTATGGCCGCAGAAGCACCTGTCTACTCCCCTCGCGAACGAATCCCCTACCACTATTGCCCTTCCACACTTCTTCCTCCCCCTCTGAGCAGCTGGACCATCCACAGTGTCATGGCCTTGGCTCTGGTTGGTCTCCTCAGAGGAACCGTCACTCTCACCGTTTTCCAAGGCTGAAAAACAGTTTGTGAGCGAGATGCACTTGGGGAATTCCCTCACTACCTGCCTGGTCCCCTTCTTCTGTCTGGTGGTCACCCATTCCCCTCTCTGCTTGCACTTCCTTAAGCTGCGGGGTAACCACATCCTGAAACGTGCTATTCAGGAGCCTCTCGGCCTCGTGAGTGCCCCCTGGTGCCCCCAGCTCCCGCTCAAGCTCCAAAGCCCGGAGCTCGAGTTGCTCCAGTCAGAGGCAGCTCCTGCACACATGGTCATCCAGACCGCCAGGAGTGTCTAGGGTTTCCCACGTAGCGCAGGATGTGCAAATCATGGTACTGAGCTCCCCAGACATATCTTAATTAAATAAGACATGGACCCTTGCTTTTATCTTACCCTTACTCCTACTTGAGCATAGACTAGACGCTAGATCTTCTAGATAGACTAGATCCTCTAGGTGCTGCTGACTGCCTGTCCCAGAGTCCTCCTCTCACACTCTCCTCTAGGTGCTGCTGACTGCCTGTCCCAGAGTCCTCCTCTCACACTCTCCTCTAGGTACTGCTGACTGCCTGTGCCAGGGTCCTCCTCTCACACTCTCCTCTAGGTGCTGCTGACTGCCTGTCCCAGAGTCCTCCTCTCACACTCTCCTCTAGGTGCTGCTGACTGCCTGTCCCAGAGTCCTCCTCTCACACTCTCCTCTAGGTGCTGCTGACTGCCTGTCCCAGAGTCCTCCTCTCACACTCTCCTCTAGGTGCTGCTGACTGCCTGTCCCAGAGTCCTCCTCTCACACTCTCCTCTAGGTGCTGCTGACTGCCTGTCCCAGAGTCCTCCTCTCACACTCTCCTCTAGGTGCTGCTGACTGCCTGTCCCAGAGTCCTCCTCTCACACTCTCCTCTAGGTGCTGCTGACTGCCTGTCCCAGAGTCCTCCTCTCACACTCTCCTCTAGGTACTGCTGACTGCCTGTGCCAGGGTCCTCCTCTCACACTCTCCTCTAGGTGCTGCTGACTGCCTGTCCCAGAGTCCTCCTCTCACACTCTCCTCTAGGTGCTGCTGACTGCCTGTCCCAGAGTCCTCCTCTCACACTCTCCTCTAGGTGCTGCTGACTGCCTGTCCCAGAGTCCTCCTCTCACACTCTCGTCTAGGTACTGCTGACTGCCTGTGCCAGGGTCCTCCTCTCGCACTCTTTAGGCTGGACATTAAGGATCACCAAGGCTCCTTAGGCAGCACCTTCCAAACCCACGAGTGTGACCACCGAGAAGGATAAGGGCAGCAGAAACATGGGGACGCCATCACCTGGAAGTTCCCCTCCAAGCCACTCAACATCCCGACTTGGAAATATATCGCTGTTCCTTCACTGGCTTCACAACAAATGCCAGTGGTCTTTGAAAAGTCGGAGATAAATATTGACCAGGGACACTGGAGGAGGAATTCAACTGGGTTCTTCCAGAGGGTGACTGTTGGATCTCTGTACACCTGAGAGAGGAGGCAGGGATGGCCACTGGGTGATGGTTTGCTAATATGCTCGGCCATTTCAGAGGGCAGTTGAGTCAACCACATTTGCTGTGGGTCTGGAGTCACATGTAGGCCAGACCGGGTAAGGACGGCAGATTTCCTTCCCTAAAGTGAACCAGATGAGTTTTTACGACAATCGATGATGGTTTCACGGTCACCATTACTGAGACTAGCTTTATATTCCAGATTTATTAACTGAATTTAAATTCCACCAGCTGCCCGTGGTGGGATTTTAACCCATGTCCACCAAGCCTTAGCCTGGGCCTCTGGGTTACTACACCAGTGAAATTACCACTATACAACCATCTCCCCTAAAAGATACACTGCAGCGACTCACCAAGGCTCCTTCGACAGCACCTCCCAAACCCACGACCACTACCATCTAGAAGGACAAGGGCAGCAGACACATGGGAACACCACCACCTGGAAGTTCCCCTCCAAGCCACTCACCACCCTGACTTGGAAACATATCACCCGCCGTTCCTTCACTGTCGCTGGGCCAATTCCTGGAACTCCCTCCCTAACAGGACTGTGGGTGTACCTACACCACATGGACTGCAGCGGCTCAAGAAGGCAGCTCACCCCCACCTTCTCAAGGGGCAATCAGGGACGGGCAATAAATGCTGGGCCCAGCCAGCGATGGCCGCGTCCCGTGAACGAATAAATAAAAAATCCCCTGCCCCCCACAGTACTCTCTCGGTACTGGCCCTGTGAGCAATGGAAGGGGCTGCCTTTGCAGAGCAGGGCCCGAACCCTCAATGTTTGGGCAGGGAGGTGCTGGTAACACGCGCCAATGTCTCACCTCCACACATCGCTTCCTTTCGAAAAGGTAGAAGTCTTGATGACCTCGGGGGCCATCCAGGCATAGGTGCCCGCCGTGCTCATCTTGGTCGTCTTGTGCCACTCACGGGCAAGGCCAAAATCTGTGATCTTCAATGTGTTGCCTTCCATGTTGTCGTCATCGATGGGCTGTGACAATAGGACTGGAGACACAGAGTGCGAATGATTGTGAGCAGTAGCCTCAGCTACTTACACTCTATATTAATGACTTAGACAAAGAGTAACGTAACTAAGTTTGCTGACAACACAAAGCGAGGTGGGATGGTAAGCTGTGGGGAGCACACAGAGAGGCTGCAAAGAGATGTAGACAGGTTAAGGTTTCTTATTATTTATTCATGGGATGTGAGTATTACTTGCTAGGCCAGCATTTATTGCCCATCCCTAACTGCCCTCATTCAGAGGGCATTTAAGAGTCAACCACGTTGCTGTGGGTCTGGAGTCACATGTAAGCCAGACCAGGTAAGTTTCAATGGTTTCGTCAAATTCCACCATCCGCCGTGGTGGGATTTGAACCCTGGTCCCCAGAACATTACCCTAGGTCTCGAGTACTAGTCCAGCGACAGTACCACTACGCCAAGTGAGTGGGCAACAAGATGGCAGATGGAGCATAACATGGGGAAGTGTGAGGATATCCACTCTGGTCGTAAGAATAGAAAAAGAATATTTTTTAAAAGGCGTGAAACGTGTTGGTGTTGATATTCAGAGGGACTTGGGTGTACCTGTACACGGAACCCAAAAGGTTAGCATTCAGGCACAGAAAGCAATGAGGAAGGCAAATGGCGTGTTGGCCTTTATTGCAAGCAGACTGAAGTACAAGAATAAGGAAGTCTTGCTACGATTGTAAAGGTCTTTGGCGAGACCACACCTGGAACACTTTGCACACTTGTGGTCTTCCACATTTAAGGAAGGACATACTTACATTGGAGGCTGTACAGCACAGGTTACACTAGATTAGTCCCTAGCTTGAGGGGAGTTGTCCAATGATGAGAGGCTGAACAAATTGGGTCTATATTCTCTGGAGTTTAGAAGAATGAGAGGGGATCTCATTGAAACGTACAGGATTCTGAGGGGCTTTGACAGGGTGGTTGCTCAGAGAGTGTTTCCACTGGCTGGAGGAATCTAAAACACAGGGACCTAGTTTCAGGATAAGGGGCTGAGATGAGGAGAAATTACTTCACTCAAAGGGTTGTGGATCTTTGGAATTCTCTACCCCAGAGAGTTGTGGATGCTCCAGCGCTGAATACGTTTAAGGCTGTGGGATAGACAGAATTTGCTGTCTCAGGGAATTGAGGGATATGGGGGAGCGGGTGGGAACGTGGAGTTGAGGCAGCAGATCAGCCATGATCGTATTGAATGGTAGAGCGGGCTGCATGGGGTATCCAACTGTGTGGAGCATCACCATCAAACCCAATCCTGTCCTTGCTCTTGCTCAGCTTGTGTAATAGCCCACTCTCTTGGTCTGTCATCGGGAGGGACATGAGTTTTTAAAAAAAAAGTTTTATTCCTCTTCCCCCATTTGCCCGGGGTAAACTTCAGTTTCAGGGAGCAGATATTAACAGTGGGCCATGAAACGACTTGTTACAGCCCACGCAGTTTGCAGTTCTGCCACCAGGCGTCACTCTCCCACATCCTTGGGACTCTCCAGCTCCAAGCCTGAACTATCCCAGGAACAGGAGGAGGCCCATTCTGCTGAACAGGCTTTTCTTCCTCTCCCTTACTCAACCAAATGGGTCAAGCGGCTGCGATTGAACATCGCAGATAGGAATCCCATGCAAATTGCATCCTACAAACAGAACGCACAGCACAGAAACAGGCCATTCGGGCCAACTTGTTCCTGCTGGTGTTCCCTCTCCCTTCCAACCTCCTCATCACCATTTCAGTCGAAATAAGACCACTCAGCTGGCAAACTCTTCAGGCAGAGACCAACCGGGCTCATCGTCAACAGACAACTTGTTTTTAAAACCCACACAAGATGACATCCGAGTAACGCCCATCCATTTGGGAGTGGACATATCTCTCTTCACTCCATGTGCTGCAGATTTTTACCCCACCTCAGGTCTAATTCCAGGATAGCGGTCTCGATAGGTCACCCACAGATGCTTGTTTTACAAAGAACAGTAAGAGTTTGTATCAGATTTGTCTCTTTCTCTCTCTCTGCACCTCACTCTCTGGTCCCAACCCCCCTTTCTCAAGATGGCTCCCGATTCTCTTCCCCACCCCCACTTTTTATGTTCCTTCCCCTCTTTTCTCTGTTCCTCTTTTCTCCCACTCCCCTCTCCCCTTCTTCCCCTGGTCTCACGTTCCTTCTCCCCCATTCCACCCCCTCTCTCTCTTCCCTCTGTCCCCATCTTCTCTCCCCACTCTCACTGTCTCTCGCCCGCCTCTTTCCCCCATCCCCTGTCTCTCTCTCTCTTTCTCTCCCTTCACCGCTCCCTGTTGTGGTTCTGACTCAGGGAGGCCAACTGGAAAACTGACACAGGCCCCAAACACTCAGGCATGGCCAAGTGCGAGGCAGGGACATGTGAAAACATGCATCAACGTGGAGTGTTTCTCAGCCTAGTCTGACACTCCTCCAACATGCACTGGTAAAAAGGAAAAAGCCGTGCACCAGAATCAGAAGGAAGTACAAATGATTTATCATTTTTCAGAGTCTGGGGAGAGAGAGCCCTTCGAAACATGTCTATTTTGGACACTTCATCGATAGCTGCAACGCAAGGGGCGAGGACATCCCAGTTTTATTCATGCAGCAATAGACAATAGCTGGATTGTGTTGCAGTCAATGGAGATTGAGTATATGGGTGCTCTAATCGAGGGGTTTAAGATGATTCAATAGGGTCGATGGAGAGAAACTAGTTCCTCTGGTTGTGGGGGTGGTGGGGGGCGCGGGGGGTGGTGGGAGGTTGGGGGGGGTGGGGTGGAGGGGGGTGGCGGAGTCCAGAACAAGGGCGCCAAGTTTCAAAATGAAAGCCAGGCCATTTAAGGTGAGGTCAGAAAGCCCGGAGGGGAGTGGAAATCTGGATCTGGGGTTCAATCGATAGTTTCAAAGCTGGGATTGCTAGATGTTTGCTGGGTAAAAGGGATATTAAGGGATATGGAACCGAGGTGGGGTTAAGGCAGAGATCGGCCAAGACCCGACTGAATGGCAGAACAGACCCCAGGGGCTGAAAGGCCTCTTCCTAGTCCTGAGGCAATTAGATCATGCTGCTTAAACTGTCCCAGATACAGGGGCCGAATTGTTTTAAATTTATTTGTCCTCTTCTCTACGCCTTCCCCTCACTCTCCTACATCCCCTATCGGCCTCCCTCCCCTTCACCGACCCCTACCCACCCGGCCCCTCTCCACCTTCCTCTACACTTGCTGCTGCTGTGAACTGCGTGACAAGCCAAACGCCAACATCTGGAACAGCTGATGCAGATTCCCGAGGGCGGTGGGGAGCGGGCAGGGGGTTAGGGTGGGGGAAGCTGTGCCAGTTGTTAGAGATCTGGCAAAATGCTGCTGTTTGGCCAGATTACTGGGCTCGGTGGAACCTTACAGCGCCTGAGAAAAGGAGTTTCGGTCAAACAGGCAGAGTGAGTTTCAGTTAGCTCCAGACCTGCCCTAAAGGGGATTCCAGGCTCCACAAATAAATCTGGCAAACAACAGCTTCCTGTTTTTCTCACTGAAGGAGGAGGATTTAAAAGGTCACTACAGAGGAGGGAGAATGGGACCCTCACAGACCTGGATCACAATGAAACACTCGGGTACAGTACTAGTGGGAACAGGTCTGTCAATGTATAACACTAGGGTACAGTACTAGTGGGAACAGGTCTGTCAATGTATAACACTGGGGTTCAGAACAGGTGGGGATGGGTCTGTCACTGTATAACACTGGGGTACAGTACTGGTGGGGACGGGTAGTCAGTGTGTAACACTGGGGTACAGTACTGGTGGGGACGGGTAGTCAGTATGTAACACTGGGGTACAGTACTGGTGGGGACATGTCTGTCACTGTATAACACTGGGGTACAGTACTGGTGGGGACAGGTCTGTCACTGTATAACACTGGGGTACAGTACTGGTGGGGACAGATCTGTCACTGTATAACACTGGGGTACAGTACTGGTGGGGACAGATCTGTCGCTGTATAACACTGGGGTACAGTACTGGTGGGGACAGGTCTGTCGCTGTATAACACTGGGGTACAGTACTGGTGGGGACAGATCTGTCACTGTATAACACTGGGGTACAGTACTGGTGGGGATGGGTCTGTCAGTGTATAACACTGGGGCACAGTACTGGTGGAGACAGGTCTGTCACTGTATAACACTGGGGTACAGTACTGGTGGAGACAGGTCTGTCACTGTTTAACACTGGGCTACAGTACTGGTGGAGACAGATCTGTCACTGTATAACACTGGGATCCAGTACAGGTGGAGACAGGTCTGTCACTGTGTAACACTGGGGTACAGTACTGGTGGAGACAGGTCTGTCACTGTATAACACTGGGGTACAGTACTGGTGGGGACAGGTCTGTCACTGTATAACACTGGGGTACAGTACTGGTGCGGACAGGTCTGTCACTGTATAACACTGGGGTACAGTACTGGTGGGGACGGGTCTGTCAGTGTATAACACTGGGGTACAGTACTGGTGGGGACAGGTCTGTCACTGTATAACACTGGGGTACAGTACTGGTGGGGACTGGTCTGTCTGTGTATAACACTGGGGTACAGTACTGGTGGGGACAGGTCTGTCACTGTATAACACTGGGGTACAGTACTGGTGGGGACTGGTCTGTCTGTGTATAACACTGGGGTACAGTACTGGTGGGGACAGGTCTGTCACTGTATAACACTGGGGTACAGTACTGGTGGGGACGGATCTGTCAGTGTATAACACTGGGGTACAGTGCTGGTGGGGATAGGTCTGTCACTGTATAACACTGGGGTACAGTACTGGTGGGGACAGGTCTGTCACTGTATAACATGGGGTACAGTACTGGTGGAGACAGGTCTGTCACTGTATAACACTGGGGTACAGTACTGGTGGGAATGGGTCTGTCATTGTATAACACTGGGGGACAGCACTGGTGGGGACAGGTCTGTCAGTGTATAACACTGGGGTACAGCACTGGTGGGGACTGGTCTGTCACTGTATAACACTGGGGTACAGCACCAGTGGGGACGGGTCTGTCACAATATAACACTGGGGTACAGTACTGGTGGGGACAGGTCTGTTACTGTATAACACTGGGGTACAGTACTGGTGGGACGGGTCTGTCACTGTATAACACTGGGGTAAGTACTGGTGGGGACAGGTCTGTCAGTGTATAACACTGGGGTACAGTACTGGTGGGGACAGGTCTGTCACTGTATAACATGGGGTACAGTACTGGTGGAGACAGGTCTGTCACTGTATAACACTGGGGTACAGTACTGGTGGGGACAGGTCTGTTACTGTATAACACTGGGGTACAGTACTGGTGGGACGGGTCTGTCACTGTATAACACTGGGGTAAGTACTGGTGGGGACAGGTCTGTTACTGTATAACACTGGGGTACAGCACCGGTGGAGACAGGTCTGTCACTGTATAACACTGGGGTACAGTACTGGTGGGGATGGGTCTGTCACTGTATAACACTGGGGTACAGTACTGTTGGGGATGGGTCTGTCACTGTATAACACTGGGGTACAGTACTGGTGGGGACAGGTCTGTCAGTGTATAACACTGGGGTACAGTACTGGTGGGGACCGGTCTGTCAGTGTATAACACTGGGGTACAGTACTGGTGGGGACAGGTCTGTTACTGTATAACAATGGGGTACAGTACTGGTGGGGATTGAAACAAAAACAGAAACAGAAATACCTGGAAAAACTCAGCAGGTCTGGCAGCATCGGCGGAGGAGAGCACAGTTGACGTTTCGAGTCCTCATGACCCTTCAGCAGTACTAAGTAAAATTAGGGAAGGGGTGAAATATAAGCTGGTTTAAGGGGGAGAGGGTGGTTTCTGTTGGGACAAACAGTTAGTGAAAGGAGGAGATAACCATAAGCTGTCACAGATAAAAGAACAAAGAGGTGTTGAAGGTGGTGATATTATCTAAAGGAATGTGCTAATTAAGAGTATAAGACAGGACAGATAAGGTACAGATAGCTCTAGTGGGTGTGTGGGAATACTAAAAGGTAAAAATAAACAATGGTGAAAATGCACTTAAAATTAGTGGAAATAGGTGAGAAAAGAAAAAATCGATATAAATTATTGGAAAAAACAAAAAGGTGGGAGAAATGGGAAGGGGGTAGCGATGGAGGAGGGAGTACATGATCTAAAATTGTTGAACTCAATATTCAGTCCGGAAGGCTGCAATGTGCCTAGTCGGAAGATGAGGTGTTGTCCCTCCAGTTTGTGTTGAGCTTCACTGGAACAATGCAGCAGGCCAAGGACAGACATGCGGGCAAGAGAGCAGGGTGGAGTGTTGAAATGGCAAGCGACAGGGAGGTTTGGATCATTCTTGCGGACAGACCGCAGGTGTTCCGCAAAGCGGTCGCCCAGTTTACGTTTGGTCTCTCCAATGTAGAGGAGACTGCATTGGGAGCAACGAATGCAGTAGAATAAGTTGGGGGAAATGCAAGTGAAATGCTGCTTCACTTGAAAGGAGTGTTTGGGCCCTTGGATGGGTCCCTCTACACTGGAGAGACCAAACGTAAACTGGGCGACCGCTTTGCAGAACACCTGCAGTCTGTCCGCAAGAATGAGCCAAACCTCCCTGTCACTTGCCATTTTAACACTCCACCCTGCTCTCTTGCCCACATGTCTGTCCTTGGCTTGCTGCATTGTTCCAGTGAAGCCCAACACAAACTGGAGGAACAGCATCTCATCTTCCGACTAGGCACTTTACAGCCTTCTGGACTGAATATTGAGTTCAACAATTTTAGATCATGTACTCCCTCCTCCATCGCCACCCCCTTCCCATTTCTCCCTGCTCCTTTTTGTTTTTTCCAATAATTTATATCGATTTTTTCTTTTCCCACCTATTTCCACTAATTTTAAATGTATTTTCACCATTGTTTATTTCTACCTTTTAGTATTCCCCCACCCCCACTAGAGCTATCTGTACCTTAACAAAAACAGAATTACCTGGAAAAACTCAGCAGGTCTGGCAGCATCGGCGGAGAAGAAAAGAGTTGACGTTTCGAGTCCTCATGACCCTTCGACAGAACTGTTTTTTTGTTTCTATCTGTACCTTATTTGTCCTTCTTATACTCTTAATTAGCACATTCCTTTAGATAATATCACCACCTTCAACACCTCTTTGTTCTTTTGTCTGTGACAGCTTTTGGTTATCTCCTCTATCACTAGCTGCTTGTCCCTTCAGAAACCACCCCCTCCCCCTTAAACCAGCTTATATTTCACCCCTTCCCTAATTTTACTTAGTTCTGTTGAAGGGTCATGAGGACTCAAAACGTCAACTGTGCTCTTCTCCGCTGATGCTGTCAAACCTGCTGAGTTTTTACAGGTATTTCCGCTTCTGTTTTTGTTTTGGATTTCCAGCATCCGCAGTTTTTTGTTTTTATCACTGGTGGGGACAAGTCTGTCACTGTATAATACTGGGGTACAGTACTGGTGGGGATGGGTCTGTCACTGTATAACACTGGGGTACAGTACTAGTGGGACAGGTCTGTCAGTGTATAACACTGGGGTACAGTACTGGTGGGGACAGGTCTGTCACTGTATAACACTGGGGTACAGCACTGGTTGGGACAGGTCTGTCACTGTATAACACTGTGGTACAGAACTGGTGGGGACAGGTCTGTCAGTGTATACCACTGGAGTACAGTACTGGTGGGGACAGGTCGGTCACTGTATAACACTGGGGTACAGCAGTGGTGCGGAGACAGGTCTGTTAGTGTATAACACTGGGGTACAGTACTGGTGGGGACAGGTCGGTCACTGTATAACACTGGGGTACAGCAGTGGTGCGGAGACAGGTCTGTTAGTGTATAACACTGGGGTACAGCACTGGTTGGGACAGTTCTGTCACTGTATAACACTGTGGTACAGAACTGGTGGGGACAGGTCTGTCAGTGTATACCACTGGAGTACAGTACTGGTGGGGACAGGTCGGTCACTGTATAACACTGGGGTACAGCAGTGGTGCGGAGACAGGTCTGTTAGTGTATAACACTGGGGTACAGTACTGGTGGGGACAGGTCGGTCACTGTATAACACTGGGGTACAGCAGTGGTGCGGAGACAGGTCTGTTAGTGTATAACACTGGGTTACAGTACTGGTGGGTATGGTTCTATCAGTGTATAACACTGGGGTGCAGTACTGGTGGAGACAGGTCTGTCAGTGTATAACACTGGGGTACAGTACTGGTGGGTATGGGTCTGTCAGTGTATAACACTGGGGTGCAGTACTGATGGGGATGAGTCTGTCATTGTATAACACTGGGGTACAGTACTGGTGGGGATGGGTCTGTCAGTGTCCTTGGGGATGTGCATTTCAAGTGTATGGATTAAGAGTGTCAGATAGGTACATTACAGAATATTAAAGGCTTCTGGATTGAGTAAAAGTTTTGTTGTCTTGAACTGGATGTGATGCTGAATTAATCCATCTCCAGAACTTCTCTGGTATCTGATACTCTAACTTCATTGCAAAACTGACACATTCCTGTGATCTATTCCCTGGGTACAAACCCAGGACAGTCAATAATCATCCACTCCCTAGTTCTTGCTTTCAGCTCGAATATGCAGGTAGCATGGGCTGTGACAAATCCCACTCCAGAGGCTTGAGCACATCATGTAGGCTGACACCCTCTGGTTCCAGTACTGTGCGACTGCTACACTGTCTGAGGTGCTGTATCTGAACAGAGGCTCGCTTTGCTCTCGCAGGCGGATGCAAGAGATGCCACAAGCACTATTTTGAAGAAGAAAAGTGGGGTGAGTTCTCCCCACTGTCCTGGGGCCAATATTTATCCCGATGGAAAAAAACCAGATTGTTCTCATGTTGCTGTTTGTGGGAGTTTGCTGTGCACCCATTGGCTGCATTGTCTCCTACATTCTAATAGTGACTGCACTTCAAAAGTCCTTCGTAGGCTGTGAGGTGCATTGGGATGTCCTGAGGTGGTGAAAGGGGCTGTAGAAGTGGGAGTTCTTCCTGTGAGACTACTGGGGGGTGGGGGGGGGAGGGATAGGTGGGCATAAGATCCAAGTTTGCCCTCCCCTTCTCTGACGCGGTTTGAACACAAGTGGTGCACAGACAGGAAGGACTGCGTGGCTGCCTGTCTGAGGGTGGGAGTGACACCGGCTCATAAAAGAGGAAGATCCCCCCCCCACCCCAAACCCCCAAACCCGCCCCCCCCCACCCCCCCCGCCCCACCAGCCACCCACCAGCCAATTGCAGGATCTCTGTGTAGTGGGGACCCCATGGCGATCAGGCACTTCGGTGGAGGTGAACCTGTGGCCCTGCCCTCTGTACCCCGCCTGCCCCTCTCTTTCTCTCTCTCTCTCTGTCTGTCCTGCCCGCCCCACTAGCCCCAGGTCCGAGAGGGAGGAGCTCGAGAGTTGAAGTGGTCCGGCTCGGGGTGGGAATCGGGGTGATGCCACAGTCCCCAGTCCCCCATGCACCCAGCGAGTGGTTGAAGCGAATACTCTACATCCATTTAAGGGAAGCTAGACACAGATGGTTACAATGGTAGAACAATGGGGAACACCACCACCTGCAAGTTCTCCTCCAAACCACTCACCATCCTGACTTGGAAATATATCGGCCGTTCCCTCACTGTCGCTGGGTCAAACTCCCTCCCTAACAGCACGGTGGGTGTACCTACACCACAGGGACTGCAGCGGCTCAAGAAGGCGGCTCACCCCCCCCCCCACCACCACCTTCTCAAGGGGGCAATCAAGGACGGGCAATGAATGCTGGGCCCAGCCAGCGACGCCCACATCCGGTGAAAGAAAATCCCCAGCTCAGACAGGTTGGGCCGAGTGGTTATGTGTCTGTGCTGCAAATCACATCAGCTGCCAATGCTCACTGAGGGGCTGGGATGGGGCCAAAGGGATCCAGGCGAACTCAGGTCAACAGCGCAATCAGTGAGAGCCAGGCTCCCAAACTCTGCACCCCAAGCTGGGCTGTGGTCAGTGTCATGTGCACGGGGGTGGTTTCTGTTGGCGGGGTGGGTGTGGGGGGGGGCGGAGGCTGCTGCTGGGGCTATGGAACCATTGCCCAGGGACCAGTTCATCGTCCACAGAGGGTGGGTGGTGGGGGGGGCGGGGGGGGTCAAGGTAGGCAGTGTGAACGATGAAGAAACCCTGGGGAGTCCTCGTAGACCCCAGCGCCCTTTCCCTCGACAAGGTCCACCGTCCTGCCAAGGGCCTCCCACACAGCAGCAGCTCTGAGACGGAGCCATCCACAAACAGGAAGCAGTGAGGAAATGAAGAAACAAGATGGGAGGGGGTTGGGTGAGGGTGGTTGGTGGGGGGGTGGGGAGGGGAGTGGTGCGGCGATGGTGGTTGGGGGGAGGTGGTGATGGTGCGGTCAGGTCTCTGCTTTGTGCAGCTCAGCAAGTCAGGGTCGGAGGTCAAAACCAAACAAAAGCTGTTCCTTCCTGTCATAGTTGCATTTGGCTTAACGCTAGATAGGCTGTGTGCTCCTGCTGTATCTATCTCATTTAGACATACAGACACTGTAATAGAAGCAGAAACAAACAGGCTATGTGTGTTTATAGATTCCAACACCACCACCCCCCCCTTCCCTTCCCCCTCCAACGACACCCACACACGTCCTGCAGCTCCTTTCTGGGTGACCAGCGGTGATGCTATATTTACACAGCTTCCAGCTGTGTGCTGCTGCTCTATTTCTTTCAAATCTTTTCTCGGGCTGTGGGCGTGAATTCACTGCCGGGCTCAGGAGAACGATAAATAACAGTCAGGGTTCCTGCTTCTGATGGTTATCAGGGCCTGGGCTGCAGAGTGCGTGTAAGCACCGAGAGAAGACTGGTAAAATCACCAGTTTCTCCACTCTGTATCTAACCCCGTGCTGTACCTGTCCTGGGAGTGATTGATGGGGACAGTGTAGAGGGAGCTTTACTCTGTATCTAACCCCGTGCTGTACCTGTCCTGGGAGTGTTTGATGGGGACAGTGTAGAGGGACCTTTACTCTGTATCTAACCCCGTGCTGTACCTGTCCTGGGAGTGTTTGAAGGGGATGGTGTAGAGGGAGATTTGCTCTGTATCTAACCCCGTGCTGTACCTGTCCTGGGAGTGTTTGATGGGGACAGTGTAGAGGGAGCTTTACTCTGTATCTAACCCCGTGCTGTACCTGTCCTGGGAGTGTTTGAAGGGGATGGTGTAGAGGGAGATTTGCTCTGTATCTAACCCCGTGCTGTACCTGTCCTGGGAGTGTTTGATGGGGACAGTGTAGAGGGAGCTTTACTCTGTATCTAACCCCGTGCTGTACCTGCCCTGGGAGTGTTTGATGGGGACAGTGTAGAGGGAGCTTTACTCTGTATCTAACCCCGTGCTGTACCTGCCCTGGGAGTGTTTGATGGGGACAGTGTAGAGGGAGCTTTACTCTGTATCTAACCCCGTGCTGTACCTGTCCTGGGAGTGTTTGATGGGGACAGTGTAGAGGGAGCTTTACTCTGTATCTAACCCCGTGCTGTAGCTGTCCTGGGAGTGTTTGATGGGGACAGCGTAGAGGGAGCTTTACTCTGTATCTAACTCCATGCTGTACCTGCCCTGGGAGTGTTTGATGAGACATTCCCTTCCTCTCATTGTTGAGCAGAAACCGTTTAGAGACCAGGAACCACCACCACTGAGCCGTAGTTCAGTCAACAGCACAAAGCAGCATAAAGTTATTAGTGTCTGGTTGGGAGCTGAACTGAACTCCCCACAGCCAGGCCCACACTCTATCTGGTGCAGCCCCAGTCAGGAGACAAAGCCTCCCAGATCTAATTGTGAGCTAGGATGGCTGGTGAAAGATCAGAACAATAAATCGAACACAAAGGGAACCTTTATTTCAAGAGTTTGTTGGCCACATTCGACTTCCCCTTTGCAGCTCAAACGCACTTCCTGCCATTGTTAACATTGTGTTGCTTTGTTTGGGTCTCACTGTGTGAGGGTGGTGTTGTTGGAAATGTTCTGCCTGGAGGCACAGGCCTGTGCTTATTGTCACCACCTCCCCCCCCCATTCGTCCCTTCCATCCCATCCCCATCTTTTCTCTCGCAGCTAAGAAGAGGGCTTCCTTCCAGAAGAGCAAGAGGGTGTTTGTCAATAGTCCAGCCTGTAGGAAGGCCTCGGGCCTCAGGCCTCTCACCTCGCCTGAGGTGTCACCATCGCCCCTTGGTTGGATCAGGCACCTCTCCACCACTTTACAGGCATTTAAAAAAAAAAATGCCCTTGTGTTTTTCCTCCTGAGATTTTACTCCTGGTGCCTTGGAGATCGAGAACTGCTTGGAGACTTGTACTCGAGGGTGATTTGTAGTTGACAAGAACAATCTCTAGGCCTGGACTGAGGTCAAAAAACACCCAGAGGTGGGGGAGAAATAAAAAAAGGACAACTCCCCGGTAACCAAAGACGCAAACAAGTGCATATTACCACAAAGCCTTCAAGCTACACTGACAACAGGATTCATACTGTACTTGAAAGGGAAGTTGGAGTTTGAGTGGCAGATCACAAAAATAGAATCAGTGCAACACCCTCTCGTAAGTGGTCAGAGATTCGCAGCCTCAGCAGCAGTTAAGCCGCAGGGGAAAGGCCAATCACCCTCACCGTCTGGACGTAGTAAACAGTCCACTGGCTTTGTCTGTGATTCACTTGTGGCTGCCCCACAACCCACCTCGACTCTCTCTGCTTGCAGTCCTCACGGATTGACTTCCTCCTGTTCCTCCTCGTAGCTTGCTTGGATCCTGACAATATCGCCACAGCCCCCGACGACCTACCACCACCCAACCGCACCAGCCCCCCCTCCCCCCACCATCCCACCACCCCCACCCACCGCAACCCCCCCCACCCCCCACCGCGGACCCCGACATGTGGCCCCAGATTTTCCATTTGGACACCGATTAACCTCCTACCTCAACAGCGCACGCACTGATATAGCAAACGGACATTTGAAATTTGTCTCACACAGATTCGTGTAACACTGGGGTACAGTACTGGTGGGGACAGGTCTGTCACTGTATAACGCTGGGGTACAGTACTGGTGGGGACAGGTCTGTCACTGTATAACACTGGGGTATAGTACTGGTGGGGACAGGTCTGTCACTGTATAACACTTGGGTACAGTAATGGTGGGGACAGGTCTGTCAGTGTATAACACTGGGGTGCAGTACTGGTGGGGACAGATCTGTCACTATTTAACACTGGGGTACAGTACTGGTGGGGTCAGGTCTGTCACTGTATAACACTGGGATACAGTACTGGTGGGGACAGGTCTGTCACTGTATAACACTGGGGTGCAGTACTGGTGGGGACAGGTCTGTTACTGTATAACACTGGGGTACAGTACTGGTGGGGACAGGTCTGTCACTGTATATCACTGTGGTACAGTACTGGTGGGGACAGGTCTGTCATTGTTTAACACAGGGGTACAGTACTGGTGGGGATGGGTCTGTCACTGTATAACACTGGGGTGCAGTACTAGTGGGGACAGGTCTGTCATTGTCTAACACTGGGGTACAGTACTGGTGGGGATGGGTCTGTCACTGTATAACACTGGGGTACAGTACTGGTGAGGATGGGTCTATCACTGTATAACACTGGGGTACAGTACTAGTGGGGACCGGTCTGTCACTGTTTAACACTGGGGTACAGTACGGGTGGGGATGGGTCTGTCACTGTATAACACTGGGGTACAGTACTGGTGGGGACAGGTCTGTCAGTGTATAACACTGGGGTACAGTACTGGTGGAGGCAGGTCTGTCACTGTATAACACTGGGGTACAGTACTGGTGGGGACTGGTCTGTCACGGTTTAACACTGGGGTACTGTATTCGTGGGGATGGGTCTGTCACTGTATAACACTGGGGTACAGTACTGGTGGGGACAGGTCTGTCAGTGTATAACACTGGGGTGCAGTACGGGTGGGGACAGGTTTGTCACTGTATAACACCAGGGTACAGTACTGGTGGGGACAGGTCTGTCACTGTATAACACTGGAGTACAGTACTGGTGGGGACAGGTCTGTCACTGTATAACACTGGGGTACAGTATTCGTGGCGACAGGTCTGTCAGTGTATAACACTGGGGTGCAGTACTGGTGGGGGCAGGTCGGTCACTATATAACACTGGGGTACGGTACTTGTGGGGTCGGGTAGGTCATGTATAACACTAGGGTACAGTACTGGTGGGGACAGGTCTGTCACTGTATAACACTGGGGTACAGTACTGGTGGGGACAAGTCTGTCACTGTATAGCACTGGGGTACAGTACTGGTGGGGACAGGTTTGTCACTGTTTAACACTGGGGTACAGTACTGGTGGGGACAGGTCTGTCACTGTATAACACAGGGGTGCAGTACTGGTAGGGACAGGTCTGTCACTGTATATCACTGGGGTACAGTACTGGTGGGGTCAGGCCTGTCACTGTATAACACTGGGGTACAGTACTGGTGGAGACAGGTCTGTCACTGTTTAACACTGGGGTACAGTACTGGTGGGGACAGGTCTGTCACTGTTTAACACTGGGGTACAGTACTGGTGAGGACGGGTCTGTCACTGTATAACACTGTTGGACAGTACTGGTGGGGACAGGTCTGTCAGTGTATAACACTGCAGTACAGTACTGGTGCGGACAGGTCTGTCACTGTATATCACTGGGGTACAGTACTGGTGGGGTCAGGCCTGACACTGTATAACACTAGGGTACAGTACTGGTGGAGGCAGGTCTGTCACTGTATAACACTGTTGGACAGAACTGGTGGGGACAGGTCTGTCACTGTTTAACACTGGGGTATTGTACTGGTGGGGATGGGTCTGTAACTGGATAACACTGGGGTGCAGTACTGGTGGGGACCGGTCTGTCACTGTTTAACACTGGGGTACTGTACTGGTGGGGACAGGTCTGTCAGTGTATAACACTAGGGCACTGTACTGGTGGGGACAGGTCTGTCAGTGTATAACACTGGGGCACAGTACTGGTGGGGATGGGGCTGTCACTGTATAACACTGGGGTACAGTACTGGTGGGGATGGGTCTGTCACTGTATAACACTGGGGTGCAGTACTGGTGGGGACAGGTCTGTCACTGTATATCACTGGGGTACAGTACTGGTGGGGTCAGGCCTGACACTGTATAACACTGGGGTACAGTACTGGTGGGGACAGGTCTGTCACTGGTTAACACGGGGGAACAGTACTGGTGGGGACGGGTCTGTCACTGTGTAACACTGGGGTACAGTACTGGTGGAGGCAGGTCTGTCACTGTATAACACTGGGGTACAGTACTGGTGGGGACATGTCTGTCACTGTATTTCACTGGGGTACAGTACTGCTGCGGTCAGGCCTGACACTGTATAACACTGGGATACAGTACTGGTGGGGACAGATCTGTCACTGTTTAACACTGGGTTACAGTACTGGTGGGGATGGGTCTGTCACTGTATAACACTGGGGTGAAGTACTGGTGGAGGCAGCTCTGTCACTGTATAACACTGGGGTACAGCACTGGTGGGGACCGGTCTGTCAGTGTATAACACAGGGGTACTATACTGGTGGGGATGGGTCTATAACTGTATAACACTGGGGTGCAGTACTGGTGGGGACAGGTCTGTCAGTGTATAAAACTGGCGTGCAGTACTGGTGGGGACCGGTCTGTCACTGTTTAACACTGGGGTACTGTACTGGTGGGGACAGGTCTGTCAGTGTATAACACTGGGATACAGTAATGGTGGGGACAGGTCTGTCACTGTATAACACTGGGGTACAGTACTGGTGGGGACAGGTCTGTCACTATATAACACTGGGGTACAGTACTGCTGGGGACAGGTCTGTCACTGTATAACACTGGGGTACAGTACTGGTGGGGACGGGTGTGTCACTGTATAACACTGGTGTACAGTACTGGTGGGGACAGGTCTCTCACTGTATAACACTGGGGTACAGTACTGGTGGAGACAGGTCTGTCACTGTATAACACTGGTGTACAGTACTGGTGGAGACAGGTCTGTCAGTGTATAACACTGGGGTACAGTACTGGTGGGGACCGGTCTTTCACTGTTTAACACTGGGGTACAGTACTGGTGGGGATGGGTCTGTCACTGTATAACACTGGGATACAGTACTGGTAGGGACAGGTTTGTCACTGTATAACACCAGGGTACAGTACTGGTGGGGACAGGTCTGTCACTGTATAACAATGGGGTACAATACTGGTGGGGACAAGACTGTCACTGTATAGCACTGGGGTACAGTACTGGTGGGGACAGGTCTGTCAGTGTATAACACTGGGGTGCAGTACTGGTGGGGACAAGACTTTCACTGTATAGCACTGGGGTACAGTACTGGTGGGGACAGGTCTGTCAGTGTATAACACTGGGGTGCAGTACTGGTAGGGACAGGTCTGTCACTGTATAACACTGGGGTATAGTACTGGTGGGGACAGGTCTGTCACTGTATAACACTGGGGTACAGTACTGGTAGGGACAGGTCTGTCACTATATATCACAGGGGTACAGTACTGGTGGGGTCAGGCCTGACACTGTATAACACTGGGGTACAGTACTGGTGGAGACAGGTCTGTCACTGTATAACACTGGGGAACAGTACTGGTGGGGACAGGTCTGTCACTGTTTAACACTGGGGTACAGTACTGGTGGGGACAGGTCTGTCACTGTTTAACACTGGGGTACAGTACTGGTGGAGGCAGGTCTGTCACTGTATAACACTGTTGGACAGTACTGGTGGGGACAGGTCAGTCAGTGTATAACACTGGGGTCCTGTACTGGTGGGGACAGGTCTGTCACTGTATAACACTGGGGTACAGTACTGGTGGGGACAGGTCTGTCAGTGTATAGCACTGGGGTGCAGTACTGGTCGGGACAGGTCTGTCACTGTTTAACACTGGGGTACTGTACTGGTGGGGACAGGTTTGTCACTGTATAACACCAGGGTACAGTTCTGGTGGGGACAGGTCTGTCACTGTATAACACTGTGGTACAGTAATGGTGGGGACAGGTCTGTCAGTGTATAACACTGGAGTGCAGAACTGGTGGGGACAGGTCTGTCACTGTATAACAATGGGGTACAGTACTGGAGGGGACAGGTCAGTCAGTGTATAACACTGGGGTGCAGTACTGGTGGGGACCGGTTTGTCGCTGTTTAACACTGGGGTACTGTACTGTTGGGGATGGGTCTGTCACTGTATAACACTGGGATACAGTACTGGTGGGGACAGGTCTGTCACTATATAACACTGGGGTACAGTACTGGTGGGGACAGGTCTGTCAGTGTATAACACTGGAGTGCAGTACTGGTGGGGACAGGTCTGTCACTGTATAACACTGGGGTGCAGTACTGGTGGGGACAGGTCTGTCAGTGTATAACACTGGAGTGCAGTACTGGTGGGGACAGGTCTCTCACTGTATAACACTGGAGTGCAGTACTGGTGGGGACGGGTGTGTCACTGTACAACACTGGAGTACAGTGCTGGTGGGGATGGGTCTGTCACTGTATAACACTGGGGTACAGTACTGGTGGGGACCAGTCTGTCACTGTTTAACACTGGGGTACTGTACTGGTGGGGATGGGTCTGTCACTGTATAACACTGGGATACAGTACTGGTGGGGACAGCTTTGTCACTGTATAACACCAGGGTAAAGAACTGGTGGGGACAGGTCTGTCACTTTATAACACTGGGGTACAGTACTGGTGGGGACAGGTCTGTCACTGTATAACACGGGTACAGTACTGGTGGGGACGGGTCTGTCACTGTATAACACTGGGGTACAGTACTGCTGGGGACAGGTCTGTCATTGTTTAACACTGGGGTACAGTACTGGTGGAGACAGGTCTGTCACTGTATAACACAGGGGTACAGTACTGGTGGGGACAGGTCTGTCACTGTATAACACTACGGAACAGTACTGGTGGGGATGGGTGTGTCACTGTACAACACTGGGGTACAGTACTGGTGGCGACAGGTCTGTCACTGTATAACACTGGAGTACAGTACTGGTGGGGACGGGTCTGACACTGTATAACATGGGGTACAGTACTGGTGGGGATGGGTCTGTCACCGTGTAACACTGGGGTACAGTACAGGTGGAGACAGGTCTGTCACTGTATAACACTGGGGTACAATACTGGTGGAGAAAGGTCTGTCAGTGTATAACACTGGGATACAGTACTGGTGGAGACAGGTCTGTCAGTGTATAACACTGGGGTGCAGTACTGGTGGGGACAGGTCTGTCACTTTTTAACACTGGGGCACAGTACTGGTGGGGATGGGTCTGTCATTGTATAACATGGGCACAGTACTGTTGGGGACAGGTCTGTCACTGTATAACACTGGGGTACAGTACTGGTGGGGACAGGTCTGTCACTGTATAACACTGGAGTACAGTACTGGTGGGGACGGGTCTGACACTGTATAACACTGGGGTACAGTACTGGTGGAGGCAGGTCTGTCACTGTATAACACTGTTGGACAGTACTGGTGGGGACAGGTCTGTCACTGTATAACATGGGGTACAGTACTGGTGGGGATGGGTCTGTCACTGTATAACACTGGGGTACAGTACAGGTGGAGACAGGTCTGTCACTGTATAACCCTGGGGTACAGTACTGGTGGAGAAAGGTCTGTCAGTGTATAACACTGGGATACAGTACTGGTGGAGACCGGTCTGTCAGTGTATAACACTGGGGTGCAGTACTGGTGGGGACAGGTCTGTCACTTTTTAACACTGGGGCACAGTACTGGTGGGGATGGGTCTGTCACTGTATAACATGGGCACAGTACTGTTGGGGACAGGTCTGTCACTGTATAACACTGGGGTTCAGTACTGGTGGGGACAGGTCTGTCACTGTATAACACTGGGGTACAGTACTGGTGGGGACAGGTCTGTCAGTGTATAACACTGGGGTACAGTACTGGTGGGGACAGGTCTGTCACTGTACATCACTGGGGTACAGTACTGCTGGGGTCAGGCCTGACACTGTATAACACTGGGATACAGTACTACTGGGGACAGGTCTGTCACTGTTTAACACTGGGGTACAGTACTGGTGGGGCTGGGTCTGTCACTGTATAACACTGGGGTGCAGTACTGGTGGAGGCAGTTCTGTCACTGTATAACACTGGGGTACAGCACTGGTGGGGACCGGTCTGTCACTGTTTAACACTGGGGTATTGTACTGGTGGGGATGGGTCTGTAACTGGATAACACTGGGGTGCAGTACTGGTGGGGACCGGTCTGTCACTGTTTAACACTGGGGTACTGTACTGGTGGGGACAGGTCTGTCAGTGTATAACACTGGGGTACAGTACTGGTGGGGATGGGGCTGTCACTGTATAACACTGGGGTACAGTACTGGTGGGGATGGGTCTGTCACTGTATAACACTGGGGTACAGTACTGGTGGGGACCAGTCTGTCACTGTTTAACACTGGGGTACTGTACTGGTGGGGATGGGTCTGTCACTGTATAACACTGGGATACAGTACTGGTGGGCACAGGTTTGTCACTGTATAACACTGGGGTACAGTACTGGTGTGGACAGGTCTGTCACTGTATAACACTGGGGTACAGTACTGGTGGGGACAGGTCTGTCACTGTATAACACTACGGAACAGTACTGGTGGGGACGGGTGTGTCACTGTACAACACTGGAGTACAGTACTGGTGGGGATGGGTCTGTCACTGTATAACACTGGGGTACAGTACTGGTGGGGACCAGTCTGTCACTGTTTAACACTGGGGTACTGTACTGGTGGGGATGGGTCTGTCACTGTATAACACTGGGATACAGTACTGGTGGGGACAGGTTTGTCACTGTATAACACCAGGGTAAAGAACTGGTGGGGACAGGTCTGTCACTTTATAACACTGGGGTACAGTACTGGTGGCGACAGGTTTGTCACTGTATAACACCAGGGTACAGTACTGGTGGGGACAGGTCTGTCACTGTATAACACGGGTACAGTACTGGTGGGGACGGGTCTGTCACTGTATAACACTGGGGTACAGTACTACTGGGGACAGGTCTGTCATTGTTTAACACTGGGGTACAGTACTGGTGGAGACAGGTCTGTCACTGTATAACACAGGGGTACAGTACTGGTGGGGACAGGTCTGTCACTGTATAACACTACGGAACAGTACTGGTGGGGATGGGTGTGTCACTGTACAACACTGGGGTACAGTACTGGTGGCGACAGGTCTGTCACTGTATAACACTGGAGTACAGTACTGGTGGGGACGGGTCTGACACTGTATAACATGGGGTACAGTACTGGTGGGGATGGGTCTGTCACTGTATAACACTGGGGTACAGTACAGGTGGAGACAGGTCTGTCACTGTATAACACTGGGGTACAGTACTGGTGGAGAAAGGTCTGTCAGTGTATAACACTGGGATACAGTACTGGTGGAGACAGGTCTGTCAGTGTATAACACTGGGGTGCAGTACTGGTGGGGACAGGTCTGTCACTTTTTAACACTGGGGCACAGTACTGGTGGGGATGGGTCTGTCACTGTATAACATGGGCACAGTACTGTTGGGGACAGGTCTGTCACTGTATAACACTGGGGTACAGTACTGGTGGGGACAGGTCTGTCACTGTATAACACTGGGGTACAGTACTGGTGGCGACAGGTCTGTCACTGTATAACACTGGAGTACAGTACTGGTGGGGACGGGTCTGACACTGTATAACACTGGGGTACAGTACTGGTGGAGGCAGGTCTGTCACTGTATAACACTGTTGGACAGTACTGGTGGGGACAGGTCTGTCACTGTATAACATGGGGTACAGTACTGGTGGGGATGGGTCTGTCACTGTATAACACTGGGGTACAGTACAGGTGGAGACAGGTCTGTCACTGTATAACCCTGGGGTACAGTACTGGTGGAGAAAGGTCTGTCAGTGTATAACACTGGGATACAGTACTGGTGGAGACCGGTCTGTCAGTGTATAACACTGGGGTGCAGTACTGGTGGGGACAGGTCTGTCACTTTTTAAACACTGGGGCACAGTACTGGTGGGGATGGGTCTGTCACTGTATAACATGGGCACAGTACTGTTGGGGACAGGTCTGTCACTGTATAACACTGGGGTACAGTACTGGTGGGGACAGGTCTGTCACTGTATAACACTGGGGTACAGTACTGGTGGGGACAGGTCTGTCACTGTATAACACGGGTACAGTACTGGTGGGGACAGGTCTGTCAGTGTATAACACTGGGGTGCAGTACTGGTGGGGAAAGGTCTGTCACTGTTTAACACTGGGGTACTGTACTGGTGGGGATGGGTCTGTCACTGTATAACACTGGGATACAGTACTGGTGGGGACAGGTCTGTCACTGTATAACACTGGGGTACAGTACTGGTGGGGACAGGTCTGTCAGTGTATAACACTGGGGTACAGTACTGGTGGGGACATTCTGTCAGTGTATAACACTGGGGTACAGTACTGGTGGGAACAGGTCTGTCACTGTATATTACTGAGGTACAGTACTGCTGGGGTCAGGCCTGACACTGTATAACACTGGGATACAGTACTATTGGGGACAGGTCTGTCACTGTTTAACACTGGGGTACAGCACTGGTGGGGACCGGTCTGTCACTGTTTAACACTGGGGTACTGTACTGGTGGGGATGGGTCTGTAACTGGATAACACTGGGGTGCAGTACTGGTGGGGACCGGTCTGTCACTGTTTAACACTGGGGTACTGTACTGGTGGGGACAGGTCTGTCAGTGTATAACACTGGGGTACAATACTGGTGGGGATGGGGCTGTCACTGTATAACACTGGGGTACAGTACTGGTGGAGATGGGTCTGTCACTGTATAACACTGGGGTACTGTACTGGTGGGGACCAGTCTGTCACTGTTTAACACTGGGGTACTGTACTGGTGGGGATGGGTCTGTCACTGTATAACACTGGGATACAGTACTGGTGGGGACAGGTTTGTCACTGTATAACACTGGGGTACAGTATTGGTGGGGACAGGTCTGTCACTGTATAACTCTGGGGTACAGTACTGGTGGGGACAGGTCTGTCAGTGTATAACACTGGGGTACAGTAATGGTGGGGATGGAGCTGTCACTGTATAACACTGGGGTACAGTACTGGTGGGGATGGGTCTGTCACTGTATAACACTGGGGTACAGTACTGGTGGGGACCAGTCTGTCACTGTTTAACACTGGGGTACAGTACTGGTGGGGACAGGTCTGTCACTGTATTACACTGGGGTACAGTACTGGTGGGGACGGGTCTGTCATTGTTTAACACTGGGGTACAGTACTGGTGGAGACAGATCTGTCACTGTTTAACACTGGCGTACAGTACTGGTGGAGACAGGTCTGTCACTGTTTAACACTGGGGTACAGTACTGGTGGAGACAGGTCTGTCACTGTATAACACTGGGGTACAGTACTGGTGGGGACAGGTCTGTCACTGTATAACATGGTGTACAGTACTGGTGGAGACAGGTCTGTCACTGTATAACACTGGGGTACAGTACTGGTGGAGACAGGTCTGTCACTGTATAACTCTGGGGTACAGTACTGGTGGCGACAGGTCTGTCACTGTATAACATGGTGTGCAGTACTGGTGGGGATGGGTCTGTCACTGTATAACACTGGGGTACAGTACTGGTGGGGACAGGTCTGTCACTGTATAACACTGGGGTACAGTACTGGTGGGGACAGGTCTGTCACTGTGTATCACTGGGGTACAGTACTGCTGGGGTCAGGCCTGACACTGTACGACACTGGGATACAGCACTGGTGGGGACAGGTCTGTCACTGTTTAACACTGGTGTACAGTACTGGTGGGGATGGGTCTGTCACTGTATAACACTGGGGTGCAGTACTGGTGGAGGCAGTCTGTCACTGTATAACACTGGGGTACAGCACAGGTGGTGACTGGTCTGTCACTTTTTAACACTGGGGTACTGTACTGGTGGGGATGGGTCTATAACTGTATAACACTGGGGTGCAGTACTGGTGGGGACAGGTCTGTCAGTGTATAACACTGGGGTGCAGTACTGGTGGGGACCGGTCTGTCACTGTATAACACTAGGATACAGTACTGGTGGGGACAGGTTTGTCACTGTATAACACCAGGGTACAGAACTGGTGGGGATAGGTCTGTCACTGTATAACACTGGGGTACAATACTGGTGGGGACAGGTCTGTCACTGTATAACACTGGGGTACAGTACTGGTGGGGACAGGTCTGTCACTGTATAACACTGGGGTACAGTACTGGTGGCGACAGGTCTGTCACTGTATAACACTGGGGTACAGTACTGGTGGGGACAGGTCTGTCACTGTATAACACTGGGGTACAGTACTGGTGGGGATGGGTCTGTCATTGTTTAACACTGGGGTACAGTACTGGTGGAGACAGGTCTGTCACTGTATAACACTGGGGTACAGTACTGGTGGGGACGGGTCTGTCACTGTTTAACACTGGCATACAGTACTGGTGGAGACAGGTCTGTCACTGTATAACACTAGGGAACAGTACTGGTGGAGACAGGTCTGTCACTGTATAACTCTGGGGTACAGTACTGGTGGCGACAGGTCTGTCACTGTATAACATGGGGTACAGTACTGGTGGGCACAGGTCTGTCACTGTTTAACATGGTGTACAGTACTGGTGGGGACAGGTCTGTCACTGTATAACATGGGGTACAGTACTGGTGGGGACAGGTCTGTCACTGTATAACATGGGGTACAGTACTGGTGGGGACAGGTCTGTCACTGTTTAACACTGGGGTACAGTACAGGTGGAGATGGGTCTGTCCCTGTATAACACTGGGGTACAGTACTGGTGGGGACGGGTCTGTCACTTTATAACACTGGGGTACAGTACTGGTGGGGACAGGTCTGTCACTGTATAACACTGGGGTACAGTACTGGTGGAGACAGGTTTGTCAGTGTATAACACTGGGATACAGTACTGGTGGGAACAGGTCTGTCAGTGTATAACACTGGGGTACAGTACTGGTGGGGACAGGTCTGTCACTGTTTAACACTGGGGTACAGTACAGGTGGAGATGGGTCTGTCACTGTATAACACTGGGGTACAGTACTGGTGGAGACAGGTCTGTCAGTGTATAATACTGGGGTATAGTACTAGTGGGGACAGGTCTGTCAGAGTATAACACTGGGGTACAGTACTGGTGGGGACAGGTCTGTCAGTGTATAACACTGGGGTACAGTACTGGTGGGGATGGGTCTGTCACTGTGTAACACTGGGGTACAGTACTGGTGGGGACAGGTCCGTCACTGTATAACACTGGGTACAGTACTGGTGGGGACAGCTCTGTCACTGTATAACACTTGGGTACAGTACTGGTGGGGACGGGTCTGTCACTGTATAACACTGGGGTACAGTACTGGTGGGGACGGGTCTGTCACTTTATAACACTGGGGGACAGTACTGGTGGGGTCAGGCCTGTCACTGTATAATACTGGGGTACAGTACTGGTGGCGACAGGTCTGTCACTGTATAACACTGGAGTACAGTACTGGTGGGGACGGGTCTGACACTGTATAACACTGGGGTACAGTACTGGTGGAGGCAGGTCTGTCACTGTATAACACTGTTGGACAGTACTGGTGGGGACAGGTCTGTCACTGTATAACATGGGGTACAGTACTGGTGGGGATGGGTCTGTCACTGTATAACACTGGGGTACAGTACAGGTGGAGACAGGTCTGTCACTGTATAACCCTGGGGTACAGTACTGGTGGAGAAAGGTCTGTCAGTGTATAACACTGGGATACAGTACTGGTGGAGACCGGTCTGTCAGTGTATAACACTGGGGTGCAGTACTGGTGGGGACAGGTCTGTCACTTTTTAAACACTGGGGCACAGTACTGGTGGGGATGGGTCTGTCACTGTATAACATGGGCACAGTACTGTTGGGGACAGGTCTGTCACTGTATAACACTGGGGTACAGTACTGGTGGGGACAGGTCTGTCACTGTATAACACTGGGGTACAGTACTGGTGGGGACAGGTCTGTCACTGTATAACACTGGGGTACAGTACTGGTGGGGACAGGTCTGTCAGTGTATAACACTGGGGTGCAGTACTGGTGGGGATCGGTCTGTCACTGTTTAACACTGGGGTACTGTACTGGTGGGGATGGGTCTGTCACTGTATAACACTGGGATACAGTACTGGTGGGGACAGGTCTGTCACTGTATAACACTGGGGTACAGTACTGGTGGGGACAGGTCTGTCAGTGTATAACACTGGAGTGCAGTACTGGTGGGGACATTCTGTCACTGTATAACACTGGGGTGCAGTACTGGTGGGGACAGGTCTGTCACTGTATAACACTGGGGTACAGTACTGCTGGGGTCAGGCCTGACACTGTATAACACTGGGATACAGTACTATTGGGGACAGGTCTGTCACTGTTTAACACTGGGGTACAGCACTGGTGGGGACCGGTCTGTCACTGTTTAACACTGGGGTACTGTACTGGTGGGGATGGGTCTGTAACTGGATAACACTGGGGTGCAGTACTGGTGGGGACCGGTCTGTCACTGTTTAACACTGGGGTACTCTACTGGTGGGGACAGGTCTGTCAGTGTATAACACTGGGGTACAATACTGGTGGGGATGGGGCTGTCACTGTATAACACTGGGGTACAGTACTGGTGGAGATGGGTCTGTCACTGTATAACACTGGGGTACTGTACTGGTGGGGACCAGTCTGTCACTGTTTAACACTGGGGTACTGTACTGGTGGGGATGGGTCTGTCACTGTATAACACTGGGATACAGTACTGGTGGGGACAGGTTTGTCACTGTATAACACTGGGGTACAGTACTGGTGGGGACAGGTCTGTCACTGTATAACACTGGGGTACAGTACTGGTGGGGACAGGTCTGTCACTCTATAACACTGGGGTACAGTACTGGTGGGGATGGAGCTGTCACTGTATAACACTGCGGTATAGTACTGGTGGGGACGGGTCTGTCTCTGTATAACCCTGGGGTACAGTACTGGTGGGGACCAGTCTGTCACTGTATAACACTGGGGTACAGTACTGGTGGGGACAGGTCTGTCACTGTATTACACTGGGGTACAGTACTGGTGGGGACGGGTCTGTCATTGTTTAACACTGGGGTACAGTACTGGTGGAGACAGATCTGTCACTGTTTAACACTGGCGTACAGTACTGGTGGAGACAGGTCTGTCACTGTTTAACACTGGGGTACAGTACTGGTGGAGACAGGTCTGTCACTGTATAACACTGGGGTACAGTACTGGTGGGGACAGGTCTGTCACTGTATAACATGGTGTACAGTACTGGTGGAGACAGGTCTGTCACTGTATAACACTGGTGTACAGTACTGGTGGAGACAGGTCTGTCACTGTATAACTCTGGGGTACAGTACTGGTGGCGACAGGTCTGTCACTGTATAACATGGTGTGCAGTACTGGTGGGGATGGGTCTGTCACTGTATAACACTGGGGTACAGTACTGGTGGGGACAGGTCTGTCACTGTATAACACTGGGGTACAGTACTGGTGGGGACAGGTCTGTCACTGTGTATCACTGGGGTACAGTACTGCTGGGGTCAGGCCTGACACTGTACGACACTGGGATACAGCACTGGTGGGGACAGGTCTGTCACTGTTTAACACTGGTGTACAGTACTGGTGGGGATGGGTCTGTCACTGTATAACACTGGGGTGCAGTACTGGTGGAGGCAGTCTGTCACTGTATAACACTGGGGTACAGCACTGGTGGTGACTGGTCTGTCACTTTTTAACACTGGGGTACTGTACTGGTGGGGATGGGTCTATAACTGTATAACACTGGGGTGCAGTACTGGTGGGGACAGGTCTGTCAGTGTATAACACTGGGGTGCAGTACTGGTGGGGACCGGTCTGTCACTGTATAACACTGGGATACAGTACTGGTGGGGACAGGTTTGTCACTGTATAACACCAGGGTACAGAACTGGTGGGGATAGGTCTGTCACTGTATAACACTGGGGTACAATACTGGTGGGGACAGGTCTGTCACTGTATAACACTGGGGTACAGTACTGGTGGGGACAGGTCTGTCACTGTATAACACTGGGGTACAGTACTGGTGGCGACAGGTCTGTCACTGTATAACACTGGGGTACAGTACTGGTGGGGACAGGTCTGTCACTGTATAACACTGGGGTACAGTACTGGTGGGGATGGGTCTGTCATTGTTTAACACTGGGGTACAGTACTGGTGGAGACAGGTCTGTCACTGTATAACACTGGGGTACAGTACTGGTGGGGACGGGTCTGTCACTGTTTAACACTGGCATACAGTACTGGTGGAGACAGGTCTGTCACTGTATAACACTAGGGAACAGTACTGGTGGAGACAGGTCTGTCACTGTATAACTCTGGGGTACAGTACTGGTGGCGACAGGTCTGTCACTGTATAACATGGGGTACAGTACTGGTGGGGACGGGTCTGTCACTTTATAACACTGGGGTACAGTACTGGTGGGGACAGGTCTGTCACTGTATAACACTGGGGTACAGTACTGGTGGAGACAGGTTTGTCAGTGTATAACACTGGGATACAGTACTGGTGGGAACAGGTCTGTCAGTGTATAACACTGGGGTACAGTACTGGTGGGGACAGGTCTGTCACTGTTTAACACTGGGGTACAGTACAGGTGGAGATGGGTCTGTCACTGTATAACACTGGGGTACAGTACTGGTGGAGACAGGTCTGTCAGTGTATAATACTGGGGTATAGTACTAGTGGGGACAGGTCTGTCAGAGTATAACACTGGGGTACAGTACTGGTGGGGACAGGTCTGTCAGTGTATAACACTGGGGTACAGTACTGGTGGGGATGGGTCTGTCACTGTGTAACACTGGGGTACAGTACTGGTGGGGACAGGTCTGTCACTGTATAACACTTGGGTACAGTACTGGTGGGGACGGGTCTGTCACTGTATAACACTGGGGTACAGTACTGGTGGGGACGGGTCTGTCACTTTATAACACTGGGGGACAGTACTGGTGGGGTCAGGCCTGTCACTGTATAATACTGGGGTACAGTACTGGTGGGGAGAGGTCTGTCACTGTATAATACTGGGGTACAGTAATGGTGGGGTCAGGTCTGTCACTGTATAATACTGGGGTACAGTACTGGTGGGACAGGTCTGTCACTGTATAACACCAGGGTACAGTACTGGTGGGGTCAGGTCTGTCACTGTATAACACTGGGTTACAATACTGGTGGGGAGATCATTTTCCTGCCAGGATTTCTCAGGGAATTTGGGTTGACAGGGATTGCTGAATTGTGACTGGGTGGCACTGAGCGCTGCCTCTTGCTGTCTACGGTCTCTGCAGTTGTGCGGAAGTTGCTGCTGCGGCAGACCAGATGGTGTGGTTGTGATAAGGAGGGCTTGCTGCACAGTAAGATTAATCTTAACAACCACTTCGGAAAAAAATAATGCCCAACTCGAACAAACTAACCCATTTTTCCTGAGAACGCTACAGACGGCAGCATGAAACAACAGGAAACCAGCGCTTCCCTCACACTGGTCACAACCTCGGGATGTCCCAAAGGTGATAAATCTGCATCGTCATCTAAGAAACGTGGCAGCTGAGTTGTGAACAGCAAGTTCCCACAAATAGTAATGTGATCACGACCTGGATCACGTGATTTTTAGGGATGTTGGTTGAGAGGATAAGTATTGGTCCCAGGACTTGGGGCAGCATGTCTTTTTCAATCGTCATCTCAGGATGTCCTGCATCCACCTGTGAGGGCCCTCAGCTTTACCGGTTGTTGCAAAGATGGGCGCCTTTGGCAGTGCAGCACTCCCTCAGTCCTGATGTGGTAGGCCTTGGTTGTGGAGCTTGGTTCCAACTCTCAACCTTCTGACTCAGGAGAGGGAGGGAGAGAGACACTGCTACCCACTGAGCCCCGAGTGGAGGTGAAAGCCGGGCTGAACTCTGCCCCCAAAACCCCCCCCCCCCCCACCCACCCACCGCGCTCCATAACCAAAACACAATCTCTCATTTCGCAGGCAGCTCCAACATCGTCAGGAAGTGGTAGAGTTAAGGAGTACAGAGACGGGTTCAGCGCTGTGTCCGTAAAATATCCTTATGGGTTAAACCGCACAAATTGAATAGAGTGTAGGCTAACTCTGGAACAAACAGAGGCCTAGTGGGCAGCAGTTGCTAGTAGCAACGCTGCACTTTCTGACATCCCCGCCCACTCCCAATCTCTGCATGCGGTTTGAAATCTGGCTCTTGTACTTTTACGTTGAGATGAAGTGCTGCTTTTGAAGACCCTGTGATATGGCTATGTCCTTCATGCTGGTAGGGAGCTGTTAAACGGGGAAGCCTTGTCTGCTAGGCCTCGCATGGCAACACCATGAGGCTGGACTTAAGTGTACTCAACAAAGTGTGTGGGCCTTCTGAGACCTCTTGGCCAGTTACCATGGCAACAGCAGAAGCCCAAAGAGCCAGAGTTATTTCCCCCTCACCCCCCGGACATGTTCCCACCCCCACCCTACCCACCACCCCCCCCCCACCCCCCGAAGGTGCCGAATGCCGCCAGGAACCCAATCGCTATGATGTCCCTTCCTCAGTTGGCCATTCATCGCCTAGGCCAGGGCCGAGGCAGGGTGGGGCTGGCGAGAGGGCCTCAATTATCAGCTCAGACTGACTCAGCACAGACTGCTCTATATTTAAGAATTGCGAAGGAGGAAGTTGATTTGAACAGCATCGACCTTGTGGGAGGAGGGTTTGGTGAGGCCTTCATCACAAGCACTTCCCTCAACAGGAATTTTCCATGCAGACAATATCCACAATTTAACACTCTGGAACACAAGTCACTCAGCACAACACCCTCTGAAAGTCCAAACACTCCTCACTGTAACACTCTGATATACCCACACCCCTCACTGTAACACTCTGATATACCCACACCCCTCACTGTAACACACTCTGATATACCCCACACCCCTCACTGTAACACTCTGATATACCCACACCCCTCACTGTAACACTCTCTGATATACCCACACCCCTCACTGTAACACTCTGATATACCCACACCCCTCACTGTAACACTCTGATATACCCCACACCCCTCACTGTAACACTCTGATATACCCCACAACCCTCACTGTAACACTCTGATATACCCCACACCCCTCACTGCAACACACTCTGATATACCCCACACCCCTCATTGTAACACTCTCCGATATACCCCACATCACTCACTGTAACACTCTCTGATATACCCCACACCCCTCACTGTAACACTCTGAAATACCCCACACCCCTCACTGTAACACTCTCTGATATACCCCACATCACTCACTGTAACACTGTGATATACCCCACACCCCTCACTGTAACACTCTCTGATATACCCCACACTCCTCATTGTAACACTCTCTGATATAGCCCACACCCCTCACTGTAACACTCTCTGATATACCCCACATCCCTCATTGTAACTCACTCTGATATACGCCACACTCCTCACTGTAACACTCTCTGATATACCCCACTCCCCTCACTATAACACTCTGATATACCCCACACCCCTCACTGTAACACTCTGATATACCCCACACCACTCATTCTAACACTCTCTGATATACCCCACACCCCTCACTGTAACACTCTCTGATATAGCCCATACCCCTCACTGTAACATTCTCTGATATACCCCACACCCCTCACTGTAACACTCTGACATACACCACACCCCTCAGACACCGCTTCCTGTGTAACAGTTTGTACACATCCCAACATAGAGTTCTAGTGTCAGTTGTTACCATTTACTCATCTTTAAGCTGACCCCAGAGTGCAGGTTGACCTTCCCAGTAGCAGCGCCGCACTGTCGGAGGGTCAGCGCCGAGGGAGCGCCGCACTGTCGGAGGGTCAGAGCCGAGGGAGCGCCGCACTGTCGGAGGGTCAGCGCCGAGGGAGCGCCGCACTGTCGGAGGGTCAGCGCCGAGGGAGCGCCGCACTGTCGGAGGGTCAGCGCCGAGGGAGCGCCGCACTGTCGGAGGGTCAGCGCCGAGGGAGCGCCGCACTGTCGGAGGGTCAGCGCCGAGGGAGCGCCGCACTGTCGGAGGGCCTGTCTTTCGGATACAGTGTTAATTTGATGCTCCATCTGCTCTCACAGCTGGATAGAAACGATCCCTCAGCCACTATTAAAGCAGAGCGGGTTTTGGTGGGGAAGGGGGTGGGGGTGGGGGGAGGAGTTTCCCAAGGTGGTTTTGAGCCAACGTGGCATCCTTAACCAAACATCAACCCCCCTCGCCGTTTGTGGGATCTTGCTGTGCTTGGTCTGGCTGCAAGACCTCGGTGTCGACGGCTCCTCATCGGGAAAAGCGCCGTGGTCACCCCCTCATTGGGTCAGGGATTCCAGGAGCATCGGCCTTCCTTCCGCTGCCTCATGCCTCTGTGGCGCCCCGCCTGCCAAGCGTTCACCGAAACAGGAAATTCGACCAGGTGGGGCATCGCACCTGCGCCCAATCCCACCCCCCCACCCCAATCCAGACCCAACAGCAGGGGTTCGCCAGGCGCGAATGTGTTCAGGGAAGGGGCTCGGACGGGACAGCCACCCCGCTGAAGGGTTAACATTCGAGAGGAGCCAGGAGCTCTGCCCCTCCAGGCTGTCAGCTGGCTGCCTGTTCACCCAGTCCAACAACTCGTCAGCCCGTTCCCTCATGACGTGACTCGAGATCCCAACAACATCCTCCCTACAGTGCAGCTGCAGGCTACGCAATAACCTTTTCTTTTTGCAGCACAGCCTGTCTTGTCCTAGCTTCCTGTTTTTTTTTAAAAACAGAACTGGTGTAAAACAAAAAAAGACCCAGACAGACTCAACACACAAACATGCACACACACACACACACACACACACACAAGAGTGTACAAGCATACACGTGCAACATGCACGTACACGGGCAACGCACATGCAACATATACACAACAGAGGGGGAGGTAGTGGTACTGTCGCTGGACTAGTAATCCAGAGAGCCAGGGTGATGCTCTGGGGATCCGGGTTCCAATCCCGGATCCAATGCTGGGTGGAATTCGAATTCAATAAAAATCGGGAATGAAAAGTCTAATGGTGACCATGAAACCATTGTCAATCGTCGTTAAAAGAAACCCCCAGAGGGAAGGAAATCATGTGACTCCAGACCAACAGCAATGTGGTTGACTCTTAAAATGCCCTCTGGCCAAGGGCAATTAGGGACGGGCAATAAATGCAGGCCTAGCCAGCGACTCCCACATCCCATGACCGAAAAGAAAAACACACACACACACACACACACCAACTGACTGTTGGGAGCAGGGGTTTGTACTTCAATAGGTTGAGAGAAGACTTGGATTGAGTCCACTCAAGTTCTGTCGAAGGGTCATGAGGACTCGAAACGTCAACTCTTTTCTTCTCCGCCGATGCTGCCAGACCTGCTGAGTTTTTCCAGGTAATTCTGTTTTTGTTTTGGATTTCCAGCATCCGCAGTTTTTTTGTTTTTATCCATAAACCCGCCTTCATCCCATATCCCTCAATACCTTCAGTCGTACAGATTTAAAATTAACAATTGATTGCCAATTAAGTTAACAATTGATTGTTGGAGAGATTTCATTCTGGTCTCTCTCTCTCTCAAATTCTCTTTCTCCGAACTCCAATACTAACAATTAGCATTTATCAAAAAGAGTTCCAGACTTTTGTGTGTGTGTGTCTGTGGGGAAATGTTTCCTAATCTCATTCCTGAAAGGTCTGGCTGTAATTTTTAGACTCTGCCCCCTCGTCCTAGTCTCCCCAACCAGTGGAAAAAGTTTCCCTCTATCCACCCTCTGTTCTTCTTAATATCTTGAAAACTTCGATCATCACAGCCCTTAGCCTTCGAAATTCCAGGGAACTAAGGTGCAATTAGTGGTAGAAAATAAATGCTAGCCTACTCAGCGATGCCCACATCCCGTGAAAGAAGAAATAGAACAAATAAAAAACACAATCCTAGTTTGTGTTTAATCTCTCCTCGTCGTTTAACCCTTGGAGTCCAGGTATCGTTCTGGTAAATCTACACTGCGCTCTCGCCAAGGCCGATCCATCCTTTCTGAGGTGTGGTTGCCTTGAACTGCTCACGATAACTCCGGGTTGCTCGACCATGCCTCTCCCACCCTTGAAACGAGTTCCCACGTGGGACACCGGGAATCTCCGCCTGAGCGTTCCCCGTTTCCACACGGATTGACACTGTCCCGGGAAAACCATTCTTCCCGTTGGAGAGGAAGGCGGAGGCCTCCGCTCAGTGCTTCACCCGAGGAGGGTTGGTCGGGTGCCAGCCCGTTCGGACATTCGAGCATGGGGGGCATCACAGCTGAGCCTGATGCTGTGTTAACCCGACCCCCTCCCTTGCTCCATGACCCCCACATGACCCAAAAGGGCATTCAGACTAGTTTTAAACTCCTAAGACTAACTTTAAACAACCTGGGCAAGCTTTAACCATGTCAACTGCTCCTCCATCACTGGAATCCACTTAACCCAGCACAGACCACTCAAAGCTGGGCTCTCTCTGGTCTGGGAGCCTCAAGCGCTCACTAGATTAACTTATTGAGCCCCACTATGACTGTGTCTCCTCGGATAGCCCAGCCTACACAGTCCTCTCTTGCACTCTCATAACCCACTACGGGAAAACATCACCAAATCCTCCAACTTACTAAGGTAAGGGGAGAGAGCAAGAGACAGGACGAGAGAGAGAGACTATGAGAGAGCTCCCAAGAGAAATAGAGTGAGAGAGGAGAGAGAGAGAGACAGAGACAAACAGACAGAGAAAGGAATTGAGGGAGAGAAGAGAGAGAATGTGAGAGAGAAGAGAGAGAATTGCACAGAGGGAGAGAGAATGAGAGAGAGAGGGAGAGAGAAAGAAAGAGTGTGAGCGGAGAGAACTAGAGGGAGTCAGAGCCTCCGAGTGAGCTTGCAAGAGAAACAGAATGTGACAGAGGAGAGAGACATAATGGAGTTCAGAGAAAGAGAATTTGAGAGAGACAGAGAGAGAGACCAGAATGAAAGAGACATTGAGAGCGAGAGAGAGCAAGACCAGAATAAAAGAGAGAATGAGACAGTGATACCAGGAATGAAAGAGAGAAAGAACGAGAGAGAATTAGAGAGTGAGAAAGAGAATGAGAGATAATGAGAGAGCAAGTGTGAGAGAGGGAGAGAGAGAGAGCGCCAGAGAGAAAGTGAGAGAGCACAAGTGTCATTGTTAATCCCTGTGGCTCACATGAAAGACAGATGTTACCAGTTATAATCACATCACACTCAAGTTGCCAGCTGCTGGTTTATGGTCATTTATCTTGTTGCAGCTTGCGGGATCTTGCTGTGCAGCAGTTGGCTTCATGTCACCACATCACAGCAGCGAGGGCGCTTTCAAAACGAAAACGGCCGCCAAACGGTTTGGGATGTCCCACGGCGGTGAAAGGCACTATAGAAATGTAGGTCTCCGTCCTCCCCCCTGCTTTTGTTTTGAAGCTGCTGAGGGGGTAGGAAGAGCCTCTTCTCCAAAACACCCTCCCCCACCCCAATTCCTCCCCCCCCCACCTCCCCCCAACGCCTCCCCCACCCTCACGGGGACGAAAGGAGGTCCTGTTCCAGTCCTCATTTCGGAGCGCTCCCACTCGACAGCCGAGACGCCAGCCGGGGGTATCGGTCTCACCTCGGAGTCGGAAGGTTGTGGGTTCGAGTCCCACCGCAGAGACTTGAGCACAAAACCACGGCCTACACTCCCCGGGACCAGCACTGAGGGGAGTGCTGCACTGCCGGGGTTGTCGTTTGGCGGATAGGGCCTTAAAACCGAGGCTCCCCCCACCCGTCCCCCTCGGATGGGCGTAAAAGACCCCACGGCCACTATCGGGCAGAGATGAGGAGAAACGTTTTCTCTCAGAGGGCTGTGCCACTCTGGAACTCTCGGCTTCAGAAGGCAGTGGAGGTGGGGGTCACTGAATATTTTTAAGGCGGAGGTGGATAGATTCCTGTTAGGTGAGGGAGTCAAAGGTTAATTGGTGGTGGACGGCAATGTGGAATTTGAAACACATTGGCCATGATCTTATCGAATAGAGGAGCAGGCTCGAGGGGCTGAATGGCCTATGCCAGCTCCTATTTCGTATGTTCATAAAAGCAGTGGGGGGGTGGGGGTTCCGCCCAGCAGCCCGGGGCCAATATTTACCCCTCAATCAATATCACCGTGATCGGGTCGTTGTCACGTAGCTATTTGTGGGAGCTTGCTGTGCGCACGTTGGCCCCATTTCCCACAATTCAACAGCATTGACACTTCACAATTCCTTCCTTGGCCCGCAGAGCTCTTTGAGATATCTCGTGGTTGTTGCGAATCCCTCACTCTTCTGTATCTTTAAAACCATAAGGCGCTTTAAGACGATAAGTAAGGAAGCTAATCTTCAAACGAGGCCTGTTGCATCAGGCCCCCCCCCCCCCAAATGGGAAGGCCAACTTGCAACTTCTGGGGCCAGTTCATGAGCCGGAGGAGAGACGAGCAGAGCCTGTGGCGATTCCCTGGCTGGGCTGATTGAAGATTCCCACCCTTCTAGGATTTACCCAGGATTTCCAGGAGTGAACAGAGCATTTCAGAGAATTCCCAGGACAGAAACAGGCCATTTGGCCCATCTGCTTTTTTGCTGCTGTTTATGCTCCACACGGGCCTCCTCCTATCCCTTCTCCATCTCACCCTATCATCACATCCTTCTCTTCCTATCTCCCTCGTGTTTACCCAGCTTCCCCTTAAATCTGTCTAAGCTTTTTTTTCATTCATTTGTGGGGTGAGGACTTTGCTGGCTAGGCCAGCATTTGTTGCCCATTCCTAACTGCCCCTTGAGAAGGTGGGGGTGAGCCGCCTTCTGGAGCCACTGCAGTCCCTGTGGTGTAGGTACACCCACAGTCCTGTTAGGGATGGAGTTCCAGGATTTTGACCCAGCGACAGTGAAGGAACGGCCGATATATTTCCAAATCAGGATGGTGTGCGGCTTGGAGGGGAACTTCCAGGTGGTGGTGTTCCCATGTGTCTGCTGCCCTTGTCCTTCTAGATGGTAGTGGTCGTGGGTTTGGAAGGCACTGTCTGAGAAGCTGCAGTGCATCTTGTAGATGGTACACACACTGCTGCCACTGTGTGTTGGTGGGGGAGGGAGTGAATGTTTGTGGATGTGGTGCCAAACAAGCGGGGCTGCTTTGTCCTGGACGGTGTTGAGCTTCTTATGTTGTTTGAGCTGCATTCGTCCAGACAAGTGGGGAGTATTCCATCACACTCCTGACTTGTGCCTTGTAGATGGTGGACAGGCTTTGGGGAGTCAGGAGGTGAGTTACTCATCGCAGGATTCCCAGCCTCTGACCTGCTTTTGTAGCCACAGTATTTATATGGCTGGTCCAGTTCAGTTTCTGGTCGATGGTAACCCCTGGAATGTTGATATTGGGGGATTCAGCAATGGTAATGCCATTGAATATCAAGGGGTGATTGTTAGATTCTCCCTTGTTGGAGATGGTCATTGCCTGGCACTTGTGTGGTGTGGATGTTACTTCCCACTTATCAACCCAAGCCTGGATATCATCCAGGTCTTGCTTCATTTGGACATGGACTGCTTCAGTATCTGAGGAGTTGCGAATGGTGAACATTGTGCAATCATCAGCGAACATCCCCACTTCTGACCTTATGATGGAAGGAAGGTCATTGATGAAGCAGCTGAAGATGGTTGGGCCGAGGACACTACCCTGAGGAACTCCTGCAGTGACGTCCTGGAGCTGAGATAACCGACCTCCAACAACCACAACCACCTTCCTTTGTGCTAAGTATGACCCCAACCAGCAGAGTATTCCCCCTGATTCCCATTGACTCCAGTTTTGCTGGGGCTCCTTGATGCCACACTCGGTCAAATGCTGCCTTGGTGTCAAGGGCAGTCACTCTCACCTCGGGAGTTTAGCTCTTTTGTCCATGTTGTCCAAGGCTGTAATGAGGTCAGGAGCTGAGTGGCCCTGGCGGAACCCAAAATGAGCATCTGTGAGCAGGTTATTGCTAAACAAATGCCTTTTGATAACACTGTTGATGACCCCTTCCATGACTTTCCTGATGATTGAGAATAGACTAATGGGGCAGTAATTGGCCGGGTTGGATTTGTCCTATTTGTGTACAGGACATACCTGGGCAATTTTCCACATAGCCGGGTAGTTACCAATTTTATAGCTGTACTGGAACAGCTTGGCTAGGGGCGTGGCAAGTTCTGGAGCATAAGCCTTCAGTTTGCCTGAATATTGTCAGGGCCCGTCACCTTTGCAGTATCCAGTGCCTTCAGCTGTTTCTTGACATCATGTGGAGCGAATTGAATTGGTTTAAGACTGGCATCTGTGATGCTGGAGACCTCCGGAGGAGGCCAAGGTAGATCATCCACTCGACACTTCTGGCTAAAGATTGTTGCCTTATTTTTTGCATTGCTCCTCCATCATTGAGGATGGGGATATTTGTGGACCCTCCTTCTCCAGTGAGTTGTTCAATTGCCCACCACCATTCACAACTGGATATGGCAGGATTGCAGAGCTTATATCTGACCCATTGGTTGTGGAATCACTTAGCTCTGTCTATCACTTGCTGCCTATGCTGTTGGGCACGCAAGTAGTCCTGTGTTGTAGCTTCACCAGGTTAACACCTCAATTTTTTTTTTTAGGTACGCCTGGTGCTGCTCCTAGCATGCCCTCCTGCACTCCTCATTGAGCCAGGGTTGATCCCCTGGCTTAATACTAATGGTAGAGTGGGGGATGTGCTGGGCCATGAAGTTACAGATTGTGTTTGAGTACAATTCTGCTGCTGATGGCCCACAGTACCTCATGGTTGCCCAGTCAAGTTGCTAGATTTGTTCGAAATCTATCCCATTTAGCACAGTGGTAGTGTCACACAACATGACAGATAGTTTCCACAAGGACTGTGTGGTTGCCACTCCTACCAATACTGTCAAGGACAGATGCATCTGCAGCAGGCAGGTTGGTGAGGATGTTTTTCCCTCTTGTTGGTTCCCTCACCACCTGCTGCAGACCCAGTCTAGCAGCTATGCCAGCCAGCTTGGTTAGTAGTGGTGCTACTGAGCCACTCTTGGTGGTGGACATTGAAGTCCCCCCCACCCAGAGTACATTCTGCCCCCTTGCCACCCTCATTGCTTCCTCCAAGTGGTGCTCAACATGGAGGAGCACTGATTTCCATCTGCTTTCATTCCTTTTAGACCTGATACAACTGAGTGGCTTGCTAGGCCATTTCAAAGGTCAACAACATTGCTGTGGGTCTCGAGTCACATGTAGGTAAGGTTTCCTTCCCTAAAGGGCATTAGTGAATTGCAATCAACAATGGTTTCATGGTCATTATCAGTTTTCTAATTCCAGATTTTTATCTACTGTGGGGGGGATTCGAACCCAGGTCTCTGGATTACTAGTCCAGTGACAATACCACTGCCCCACCTATTAACCTCAATCGTATTCTATGGGAACAAGTCCCACATTCTCCCCACTCTCTGGGTGAAGAAGTTTCTCTTGAATTCCCCGTCAGATTTATTAGTGACGGTCACATATTGGTGGCCTCTAGTTCGGGTCTCGCCCCCAGCAAGTGGAAACATCTTTTCCACATCGACCCTCTATCGAAACCCCCTTCATCGTTTTAAAGACCTCTATCGGCTCGCCCCTCTGAAGGTGCTCAGCCCTCCTGGGTTGCGGTGGATCGCCCTGTAATTCGGGCGATTGTGCCATGTCCTGGGTTGTGTGTTGCTGGGACACTGTCTCTCGGACCCTTAACACTTGGCGCATGTGCAGTATGCTCCCAGCTGCCAAATCTGACCAGTTCACCTGCACCCACCAGCACCACACGCCCCAGCACACTCTCACATGTCCGCCAGCTGCCCATTGCCTACTTGACTCTTCATTTCTCTCCCCCACTGACAGTTGGTCACCCTGCCCCTCAACCTTCTCTTTTCTCGGGGGATTTGATAGAGGTGGACAAGATGATGACAGACTTGGATCAGGTAGACAAAGTAACGCTGTTCTCATTGGCTGATGGGTCAAGGACTGGCGGGAGTGGGGGACGGGGGGTGGGGGCGGCTGGGGGGGACACAGATTTAGGGTAAGGGCGGGCGGGGGAGGGTGAACATTTTAACATAGCGAGTGGTAACGACCTGGAACTCGCTGCCCACGAGAGTGAAGATGATGAATGATTTGAAAAGGAAATTGGATGGGTGCTTGAAGGAAATAAACTTGCAAGGGTCGGGGAGTGGGTGTGGGGGGAGTGTGGAATGGGACTGAAGGGATTGGTGTACAGAGGGCCGACACAGTCTCAATGGGCCGAAAAGCCTCCGTTTTTAAAAAAAATTCATTCATGGGATGTGGGCGTCGCTAGACCAGCATTTATTGCCCATCCCTAATTACCCTTGTTCAGGGGGCATTTAAGAGTCAACCACATTTGCTGTGGAGTCACGTGTAGGCCCAGACCGGGTAAGGAGGGCCGACTTCCTTCCTTAAAAGGGGCATTAGTGACCCAGATGGGTTTTTATGACAATCAGCAATAGGTTCATGGTCACCATTAGACTTTTAATTCCAGATTGTTATTGAATTTAAATTCCTCCTCCTGCCATGGTGCGATTCGAACCCGGGAGTCCAGAGCAGTACCCTGGGCCTCTGTAACATTAGTCCAGTGACAATACCACTATTCCACTGTCTCCTTCTGTGCTGTAATGACTCTATGTCACCCCACTTTTCGAGAGAAGAGAGCTCCAGGCTGTTCAATCTTTCCTGCGGGGTTATACCACTCAGTTCTGGCAGCATCCTTGTCAATGTTTTTTGTGCACATTCCCCAGTGCCTCTATAATCCTTTCTGCAGTATGTTGTACCAGGGCTGTGCACAGCAACACTAGGTGCAGCCTAACCAACGTTCGAGAGGAGCCTAACCTCCGGAGCACTGCTGCGCGGAGAACAAAACTCATAACGGCGTCCGGTTGGCTAGTGAGAAACCTACACACGTTCTGATTGGTTGGGCGGGCAGAATAGGGTGATGATGGGCGTTGTCAGGCAACCAATGGCAGACTGTGAGGTGGGTGGGGTGCAGAGCGACCCGGGATGTGCGGTGAAGCCATAGTTGGCAACCCCGGGTGTGCCTGCAGCCTCCGAGTCCGTGCGCTTGCCCAGTCTGCAGCCCTCCAGGTTGCCCGCCTGGGCTGGCCACCGTTCCCATGGTGACCCACGTGGTCAATCGCAGGCGAGCACGGTTGCCCTTTGACCTGGGTCCCAGCCAGCGGGACTGGAGACAAGAGGAGTGCTGGGGTTTTGGGGAATTGTAACAGGACAATCGTCACATTCCTGGAAAAATAGAGAGAAGTTCCTTTGCATTCCTCATCCTCGCACCCCTGCCTCCACCTGTTGATCCTAAACAGCCTGTTTCCAAAATATCACCAATCCACTGTCTGTCAGGTCTGTCACTGTATAACACTGGGGTACAGTACTGGAGGGACAGGTCTGTCACTGTATAACACTGGGGTACAGTACTGGTGGGGACAGGTCTGTCACTGTATCACACTGGGGTACAATACTGGAGGGACAGGTCTGTCACTGTATAACACTGGGGTACAGTACTGGTGGGGACAGGTCTGTCACTGTATAACATGGGGTACAGTACTGGTGGAGATGGATCTATCAATGTATAACACCGGGGTACAGTACTGGTGGAGATGGATCTATCAATGTATAACACTGGGGTACAGTACTGGTGGAGACGGATCTATCAATGTATAACACTGGGGTACAGCACTGGTGGGGACAGGTCTGTCACTGTATAACACTGGGGTACTGTACTGGTGGGGACAGGTCTGTCACAGTATAACATTAGGGTGCAGTACAGATGGGGAGAGATCTGTCAATGTATAACACTGGGGTACAGCACTGGTGGGGACAGGTCTGTCACAGTACAACAGTGGGGTGCAGTACAGATGGGGAGAGATCTGTCAATGTATAACACTAGGGTAAAGTACTAATGGGGACAGGTCTGTCACTGTATAACACTGGGGTACAGTACTAGTGGGGACAGGTCTGTCAGTGAAAAACACGGGTACAATACTGGTGGGGACAGGTATGTCACTGCATAACACTAAGGCACAGCACTGTTGGAGACCATTCTGTCACTGTATAACACTGAGGTACAGTAACTGGGGAGACAGGTCTGTCACTTCATAACACTGGGGTACAGTACCAGTGGGCACAGGTCTGCCACTGAATAACACTGGGGTATAGTACCAGTGGGCACGAGTTTGTCACTGTATTACACTGGGGTACAGTACTGGTGGGGACAGGTCTGTCACTGTATAAAACTGGGGTACAGTACTGGTGGGGACAGGTCTGTCACTGTATAAAACTGGGGTACAGAACTGGTGGGGATGGGTCTGTCACTCTATAACACTGGGGTACTGTACAGGTGGGGACAGGTCTGTCACTGTATAACATGGGTACAGTACTGGTGGGGACAGGTCTGTCACTGTATAACACTAGGGTACGGTACTGGTGGGCACAGGTATGTCACTGTATAATACTGGGGCATAGTACTGGTGGGGATGTGTCTGTCACTGAATAACACTGGCGTACAGTACTGGTGCGGACAGGTCTGTCACTGTATAACACTGGGTACAGTACTGGTGGGGACAGGTCTGTCACTGTATAACACTGGGGTACAGTACTGGTGGGGACAGGTCTGTCACTGTATAACACTGGGGTACAGTACTGGTGGGGATGGGTCTGTCACTGTATAACACTGGGGTACAGTACTGGTGTGGACGGGTCTGTCACTGTATAACATGGGGATTCAGTACTGGTGGGGACAGGTCTGTCATTGTATAACACCGGGGGACAGGTCTGTCAGTGTATAACACTGGGGTACAGTACTGGTGGGGACAGGTCTGTCAGTGTATAACACTGGGGTACAGTACTGGTGGGGACAGGTCTGTCACTGTATAACACCGGGGGACAGTACTGGTGGGGACAGGTCTGTCACTGTGTAACACTGGGGTACAGTACTGGTGGGGACGGGTCTGTCACTGTATAACACTGGGGTACAGTACTGGTGGGGACGGGTCTGTCACTGTATAACACTGGGGTACAGTACTGATGGGGACCGGTCTGTCACTGTATAACACTGGGGTACAGTACTGGTGGGGACTGGTCTGTCACTGTATAACACTGGGGTACAGTACTGGTGGGGACAGGTCTGTCACTGTATAACACTGGGGTACAGTACTGGTGGGGATGGGTCTGTCACTGTATAACACTGGGGTACGGTACTGGTGGGGATGGGTCTGTCACTGTATAACACTGGGGTGCAGTACTGGTGGCGTCGGGTCTGTCACTATATAACATGGGTACAGTACTGGTGGGGACAGGTCTGTCACTGTATAACATTGGGGTACAGTACTGGTGGGGACAGGTATGTCACTGTATAAAACTGGGGTAAAGTACTGGTGGGGATGGGTCTGTCACTGTATAACACTGGGGTACAGTACTGGTGGGGACAGGTCTGTCACTGTATAACACTGGGATATAGTACTGGTGGGGGTGTGTCTGTCACTGAATAACACTGGGGTGCAATACTAGTGGGGACGGGTCTATCACCGTATAACATTGGGGTACAGTACCGTTGGGCACGAGTTTGTCACTGTATAACACTGGGGTACACTACTGGTGGGCACAGGTCTGTCACTGTATAATGGTGGTGTACAGTAATTGTGGAGACAGGTCTGTCACTGTATAACACTAGGGTACAGTACCGGTGGGCACAGGTCTGTCACTGTATAAAACTGGGGTATAGCATTGGTTGGGACAGGTCTGTCACTGTATAACACCGGTGTACATTACTGGTGGGGACAGGTTTGTCACTGTATAACACTAGTGTACATTAATTGGGGAGACAGGTCTGTCACTGTATAACATGGGTACAGTACTGGTGGGGATGGGTTTGTCACTGTATAACATGGGGGTATAGTACTGGTGGGGACGTGTCTGTCACTGAATAACACTGGGATACAGTACCGGTGGGGACAGGTCTGTCACTGTATTACACTGGGGTACAGTACCAATGGGCACAGGTCTGAGTGTATAACACTGGGGTACAGTACCGGTGGGCACAGGTCTGTCACTGTATAACATTGGGGTACAGTACCGGTGGGGACGGGTCTGTCACTGTATAACACTGGGGTACAGTACCGGTGGGGACGGGTCTGTCAGTGTATAACACTGGGGTACAGTACTGGTGGAGACGGGTCTGTCAGTGTATAACACTATGGTACAGTACTGGTGGGGATGGGTCTGTCAGTGTATAACACTGGGGTACAGTACTGGTGGGGACGGGTCTGTCAGTGTATAACACTGGGGTACAGTACTGGTGTGGACATGTCAGTCACTGTATAACACTGGGGTACCGTACTGGTGTGGGCAGGTCTGTCACTGTATAACACTGGAGTACAGTACTGGTGGGGATAGGTCTGTCACTGTATAACACTGGGGTACAGTACTGGTGGGGACGGCTAGTTAGTGTATAACACTGGGGTACAGTACTGGTGGGGACGGGTCTGTCACTGTATAAAACTGGGGTACAGTACTGGTGGGGACAGGTCTGTCACTGTATAACACTGGGGTACAGTACAACTGAGGAGAGGTCTGTCACTGTATAACACTGGGGTACAGTACTACTAAGGACAGGTCTGTCACTGTATAACACTGTGGTACAGTACTGGTGGGGACAGGTCTGTCACTGTATAACACTGGGCTTCAGTACTGGTGGGGACAGGTCTGTCACTGTAGAACACTGGGGTACAGTACTGGTGGAGACGGATCTATCAATGTATAACACTGGGGTGTAGTACTGGTGGAGACGGATCTATCAATGTATAACACTGGGGTACAGTACTGGTGGAGACGGCTCTATCAATGTATAACACTGGGGTACAGCACTGGTGGAGACGGCTCTATCAATGTATAACACTGGGGTACAGCACTGGTGGGGACAGGTCTGTCACAGTATAACACTGGGGTGCAGTACAGATGGGGAGAGCTCTGTCAATGTATAACACTGGGGTACAGCACTGGTGGGGACAGGTCTGTCACAGTACAACAGTGGGGTGCAGTACAGATGGGGAGAGATCTGTCAATGTATAACACTAGGGTAAAGTACTAGTGGGGACAGGTCTGTCACTGTATAACACTGGGGTACAGTACTAGTGGGGACAGGTCAGTCAGTGAAAAACACGGGTACAATACTGGTGGGGACAGGTATGTCACTGCATAACACTAAGGCACAGCACTGTTGGAGACCATTCTGTCACTGTATAACACTGGGGTACAGTAACTGGGGAGACAGGTCTGTCAATTTATAACACTGGGGTACAGTACCAGTGGGCACAGGTCTGCCACTGAATAACACTGGGGTGTAGTACCAGTGGGCACGAGTTTGTCACTGTATAACACTGGGGTACAGTACTGGTGGGGATGGGTCTGTCACTGTATAACACTGGGGTACAGTACTGGTGGGGACAGGTCTGTCACTGTATAAAACTGGGGTACAGTACTGGTGGGGATGGGTCTGTCACTGTATAACACTGGGGTACAGTACCGGTGGGCACAGGTATGTCACTGTATAAAACTGGGGTACAGAACTGGTGGGGACAGGTCTGTCACTGTATAACACTGAGGTACAATACTGGTGGACACAGGGATGTCACTGTATAACACTGGGGTGCAATACTGGTGGGGATAGGTGTGTCACTGTATAACACTGGCGTATAGTACTGGTGGGGATGTGTCTGTCACCGAATAACACTGGGGTACAGTACTGGTGGGGATGGGTCTGTCACTGTATAACACTGGGGTGCAGTAGTAGTGGGGACAGGTCTGTCACTGTGTAACACTGGGGTACAGTACCAGTGGGCACAGCTGTGAGTGTATAACACTGGGGTACAGTTCTGGTGGGGACGGGTCTGTCACTCTATTACAATGGGGTACAGCACTGGTGGGGAAGAGTCTTTCACTGTATAACACTGGGGTACAGTACTGGTGGGGATGGGTCTGTCACTGTATAACACTGGGGTGCAGTACTGGTGGGGACGGGTCTGTCACTGTATAACACTGGGGTACAGTACTGGTGGGGACAGGTCTGTCACTGTATAACACCGGGGTATAGTACTGGTGGGATGTGTCTGTCACTGAATAACACTGGCGTACAGTACTGGTGGGGATGGGTCTCTCACTATATAACACTGGGGTGCAGTACTAGCGGTGACGGGTCTATCACCGTATAACATTGGGGTACAGTACCGGTGGGCACAGGTCTGTCACTGTATAACATTGGGGGACAGTACCGGTGGGCACAGGTCTGTCAATGTATAATACTGGAGTACAGTAGCGGTGGGCACAGGTGTGTCACTGCATAACACTGGGGTAAAGTACCAGTGGGCACAGGTATGTCACTGTATAAACGTGGGGTACAGTACTGGTCGGGATGGGGTTGTCACTGTATAACGGTGGTGTACAGTAATTGTGGAGACAGGTCTGTCACTGTATAACACTGGGGTATAGCATTGGTTGGGACAGGTCTGTCACTGTATAACACCGGTGTACATTACTGGTGGGGACAGGTTTGTCACTGTATAACACTGGTGTACATTAATTGGGGAGACAGGTCTGTCATTGTATAACACTGAGGTACAGTACTGGTGGGGATGGGTTTGTCACTCTATAACATGGGGGTATAGTACTGGTGGGGATGTGTCTGTCACTGAATAACACTGGGGTACAGTACCGGTGGGGACTGGTCTGTCACTGTATTACACTGGGGTACAGTACTGATGAGGACGAGTCTGTCACTGTATAACACTGGGGTACAGTACTGGTGGGGACGGGTCTGTCACTGTATAACACTGGGGTACAGTACTGGTGGGGACACGTCTGTCACTGTATAACACTGGGGTTCAGTACCGGTGGGCACAGGTCTGTCACTAACACTGAGGGACGTTACTGGTGGGGACAGGTCTGTCGCTGTATAACACTGGGGTACAGTACTGGTGGGGACAGGTCTGTCACTGTATAACGCTGGGGTACAGTACTGGTGGGGACGGGTCTGTCACTGTATAACACTGGGGTACAGTACTGGTGGGGACAGGTCTGTCACTGTAGAACACTGGGGTACAGTGCAGGTGGGGACAGGTCTGTCACTGTATAACACTGGGGTACAGTACTGGTGGAGACTGGTCTGTCACTGTATAACACTGGGGTACAGAACTGGTGGGGACAGGTCTGTCACTGTATAATACTGGGGTACAGTACTGGTGGGGATGGGTCTGTCACTATATAACACTGGGGTACAGTACTGGTGGAGATGGGTCTGTCACTGTATAACACTGGGGTACAGTACTGGTGGGGATGGGTCTGTCACTGTATAACACTGGGGTACAGTACTGGTGGGGACAGGTCTGTCACTGTATAACACTGGGGTACAGTACTGGTGGGGACGGGTATTTAGTGTATAACACTGGGGTACAGTACTGGTGGGGATAGGTCTGTCAATGTATAACACTGGGGTACAGTACTGGTGGGGACAGGTCTGTCAGTGTATAACACTGGGGTACAGTACTGGTGGGGACAGGTCTGTCAATGTATAACACTGGGGTACAGTACTGGTGGGGACAGGTCTGTCAATGTATAACACTGGGGATCAGTACTGGTGGGGACAGGTCTGTCAATGTATAACACTGGGGTACAGTACTGGTGGGGACGGGTCTGTCACTGTATAACATTGGGGTACAATACTGGTGGGGACAGGTCTGTCACTGTATAACACTGGGGTACAGTACTGGTTGGGACAGGTCTGTCACTGTATAACATTGGGGTACAGTACTGGTGGGGACTGGTCCGTCACTGTATAACACTGGGGATCAGTACTGGTGGGGACAGGTCTGTCACTGTATAACACTGGGGTACAGTACTGGTGGGGATGGGTCTGTCACTGTATAACACTGGGGTACAGTACTGGTGGGGACAGGTCTGTCACTGTATAACACAGGTACAGTACTGGTGGGGACGGGTTTGTCACCGTATAACACTGGGGTACAGTACTGGTGGGGACAGGTCTGTCACTGTATAACACTGGAGTACAGTACTGGTGGGGACAGGTCTGTCACTGTATTACACTGGGGTACAGTACTGGTGGGGACAGGTCTGTCACTGTATAACACTGGGGATCAGTACTGGTGGGGACAGGTGCTACTTGTGTAATGTTTACTGGGCAACTTTCCAAGTGTGGGAGGCATCTAGTTCCATTCTCACGCTATATTCCACGTGTATGTTTCTGGCAAAGCTAAAGGACAATATAAATCCCCCCACTTCCTAAGCACCAGCAGTGATAGGGACAGACCCTGTACTCCTGGTGAACTTTGGTCCTCTGTCCAATACACTGCTGGTCAACAGTAGTTGGCAAAATGGTTGAAGTATCTGTTGAGAGAGGCCCCTGTTGACTCAGTCCTAGCCACATCTCACATCCAACCAGTTCCCAAACAAGTCACTGGCTCCAACTGCACTGGGGGAGGCCAATCGGCCACTCTGCCTGTGCTGGCCCTTTAGGAGATCTAGCTCATTAAGTCTCCCTCCTTCCCCATTAGTCCTGCATCTTTTGTCTGTTTGAGATTTCTCCAATTCCCCATTTGAAAGTTCCTATTGAATCTGCTTCCAGATCACAACAACTCGCTTGCGTCAAAAGAAATAAAAATTCTCCCCCATCTCCCCCTCTGGTTCTTTTTACCAACCTGTCCCCCCCTCTGGTTACCGACCCTCCTGCCACTGGACGCAGTTTTGTCCATGCATTCTCCCTGACTTTGAATGCCTCAATTAAATCTCTCTCTCTTTGCTCTGGGGAGAAACAATCCCAGCTTCTCCGGTCCCTCCCTGACTGACGTGTCTCATCCCCGCGACTGTTCTGGTAAATACCCCCCCCCCCCCCCCCCCCCCCCCCCACCCCCCCCCCCCCCCCCCCCCCCCCCCACCCCACCCCCCCCCCCCCCCCCCACACACACACACACACACACACACACACACACACACACACCCTCTCCGAGGCCCTTGACATGACTTCCGTGGCTGGGGTTGCCCAGCCGCTGATGGGTGCGCCGGAGGGGTTTTTTTTTTTATAAACAGAGCGGTTATGGAGGGCAGGAAGGTTCACCAGACTCTTACCGTTGTTGGACTTGAGGTCGCGATGGATGACGGGTACGATGGCGCCATCGTGGAGGTACTGCATCCCCTTGCCAATCTGCACAGCCCAGTTGACCAGCACGTGGGGTGGGATCCGGCGTCCGGCCAGCGCCCGGTTCAGGGGTCCCCCGGACGCATACTCGATGATGAGGCAGAGGTTGGGCTCCTGCAGGCACACCCCCAGCAGGGCGATGATGTTGGGGTGCCCCAGCATGGCGAAGAGCCGGGCCTCCTGCTTGACGTTCTGAGCCGTGGCGCTGATGTCCTCGTCGGGGTCCTGCCGGGCCGCTTTCACTGCGACCAGCTGCCCCTTCCAGGTGCCCCGGTAGACCTTGCCGAAACCCCCCACCCCGATCACTTCCTGCAGGGTCAGCTCTTGGAAGGCCACCTCCGCCGGGGCTGCCAGCTCCTCTGCCCGGCCCGCCGGCAGCTTGGCGTAGCCGGCCGGCGGCTTGAGGGAGACGTAGTTGGAGGGGAAGATGCCCACCTTGTTGTGGAGCTTGCCAGCCCACCAGCCCTCATCGCCTGAGATGGCCGAGTCCCTGGACAGCACCTCAACCAGGTCGCCCTTGCGCAGCGTCAATTCGTCCTTGCAGTGGGCTTCATAGTCGAACAGGGCCGTCCAGATGGGGTTAGTGTAGGCCCCCTCCGGCCCGTGAGGCTTGGCTGAGCTCCAGGCGCTCAGGGAAGTCCTGCTAAAAAGATTCTTCCAGTGAGGCTCCACCATGGTGATGAGGGGAGGGGGTGGGGACCTCCTGGTCTTACCTGGGTAGCACCATCACTGTCAGAGCCTTCTTTCCCCGGGTCCTGGGAACCTCTGACAGGCGAGCCAAGGCGGATGGTTAATTCCTGGTTTGCCCCTCTTGGAATCTCTCCCTCTTCCCCTCTCTCAGCCCCACTATGGGCTGCAGGCAAGGCTTTGCAAATCCATAAAGCGCCTCCAGGATTCGCGGGCACCAAGTTATAATCCAACCAGTCATTCAGTGGTGGTGGCGGGGCGGGGGTGGTGGTGGGGAAGCTGGACTTCTTTCGGGGGTCTGGTCCTCTTGTGGTCTGTCCCTCCTTTCAAGTTTTCCCGCAAAATTAAAACTCACGCAAGTTGAAATGAATAACTTAGAGCGGAGAAACTCCAGTGGAGGAAACTCTCAAAGCAGCGACAGGACAAACCAGAAAGTTTCGTTCTGGGGGAGGGGAGTTTGAAAAAGGGGCGAGGGAAGTTTTGTTTGGAAAAAGTTTGATTTCTCTGTTGTACTTGTTATTTTTGCGCCTGTTTACTCTCCGGGTGCCGGTTTCTCACGCAACCTCTTGTAAGTTTCGATCGGATTCCTCCTGTTAAATTTCACCTCGATTCCTCTTGTAAATTTCGATTGGCTTCCTCCTGTTAAATTTCACCTCGATTCCTCTTGTAAATTTCGATTGGCTTCCTCCTGTTAAATTTCACCTCGATTCCTCTTGTAAATTTCGATCGGATTCCTCCTGTTAAATTTCACCTCGATTCCTCTTGTAAATTTCGATCGGATTCCTCCTGTTAAATTTCACCTCGATTCCTCTTGTAAATTTCGACTGGATTCCTCCTGTTAAATTTCACCACATTTGCTCTTGGAAGTTTCAACTGGATTCCCTCCTGTTACATTTCAGCTCAATTCCTCTTGTAAATTCAGACTGGATTCCCTCTTCTTAAATTTCATCTCAATTCATCCTGTTAAAGTTTCAATTGGATCCCTCTTGTAAAATTTCAGCTTCCTCTGTAAATTTCTCTTGTAAGCCGCGAGTCAGCTTCTTGCCCCTTGCAAAACGTTAAGTTTCGGCTCAGCTTCTCAGCTCTTGTAAGTTACGCCTCGGTTTCTGCTCTGAAGTTTCTCCTGTTCCGCCCGCCCGCCAAACTCCTCAAGTTTCACTTATGGGAGTATCAGCTTGGACTGTGATCTCTCCGCCATTAGCCTCTCTGTCTGGGGATCTGCACTTTAACCCAATCCATCACATCAGGGTGTGGTTTCACTTTTTTTCTCTCTCTCTCTCTCTTGTGATTTTTCTCTCTCTCTTCTCTCCCTTGTGTGCAGCAGAGACAGGAAGGGCTTGACAGAGCGCGGCAATTTCGGTCCTTAGATTGAAACTTTCAGAAAGCCCTCTTTGTCCTGCCTAGAACCTTGCCAGGGCCAAACTAAAACTGCAGTTATGGCCGTCCGCGCTGGACTGCATGACAAATTGCAAAATCTTTCACAAGAAGCGGCGCAAAAAAGTTATTATTCTTACTTTTTAAAAGTGTCCCTCAACTGCGCTTTCAGTTTGCTGGGGGAGGAGGTGTAGTTTGCCGCCTCCTGGTGGTCGGTGGGACTCTTGAAGGATGGGCGGAAGATGCATTTGTATAGCGCCGCTCGTGACGTTGGGACGTCCCAGAGCCCCTTTGACAGCCAGTGAAGTGCGACCACTGCTGCAGCGCAAGAAACCAGGCACAGCAAGCTCCCACGAACATCGTCGTCCGGCTGTCCCCCTGCGGTTCAAGGGCGAGGTCGGCGCTCAGGGTGGCGAGTCAGCGCCATGGGTCTTCTCGTGACCGAACAGGGCTGGCAGGGTCTTTGGGTACATGGGGGCAGGACGTCCCGTGAGGTTGGGGTTGGGGGTTGGGGGTGGGGGTGGGGGGCAAGGCCCGCAGTGCAGGATGTGCAGCTCGGTGTGTGAGTGGCGGTCGGTTTTGAACGATCGGGAGCAAAATCCACCCCCCCCACCCCCCCAGTCATCGATGTCAATCTCGCCGAGCTTCAAGGAGAGTCAGAGCGTCCCTGAAGCCTTTTCTTCGTCCTCGCCCCCTGGAAACGCCGGCCGTTTGAGAGCGGAGAGAACAGGACCTGGTGGGGGAGAGGCCATCCAGACACAGTGTCCAGGCCATCGTGGTTGATTTTGCAGGAGCTTTGCCTGAATGTTTGTGTGGAACTGACTTCAAGAAGGGCACTGGCGTCGTCCCATTGAATGGGAAGGTAGCGGCAGAGCCATTGCTGATGGAATTTCTCTAGCACTCTTCTGTGTCACTGATACACAGACCAGGTCTCACTGCAGTGTAGGAATGTGGTGACAAAGACTGCTCTGTACACTAGCATTCTTGTTGATTTGAGGAGGTCAAACACTCGCTGCTGTATCTGGTAGAAGGCTGAGCTGCCACAGCTGATCCAGCGATAAAAACAAAAAAACTGCGGATGCTGGAAATCCAAAACAAAAACAGAATTACCTGGAAAAACTCAGCAGGTCTGGCAGCATCGGCGGAGAAGAAGTTCTGTCGAAGGGTCATGAGGACTCGAAACGTCAACTCTTTTCTTCTCCGCCGATGCTGCCAGACCTGCTGAGTTTTTCCAGGTAATTCTGTTTTTGTTTTATAGCTGATCCAGTGTTGGATCTCCTCGTCTATAGTGGCCTTTTGAGAGAGGTGGCTGCCAAGGCGTGGGAAGCCTGGCTCAAACAGCGATGTGATAATGACCCAGATCATCTGTTTTTAGTGATGTTGGTTGAGGTATAAATATTGGCCCCAGGACACTGGGGAGAACTACCCCCCTCTCTTCTTCCGATAGTGGCCGTGGGATCATTTACACCCACTCGAGAGGGCAGACGGGACCTCGGTTTAATGTCTCATCCAAAAGACAGCACCTCCGACAGTGCGGCGCTCCCTCAACACTGGCGCTCCCTTGGCGCTCACCCTCCGGCGGCACGGCGCTCCCTTGGCGCTGACCCTCCGATAGTGCGGAGGTCCCTCAGTACTGACTTTCCCACAGTGCGGCGCTCCCTCAACACTGGCGCTCCCTTGGCGCTCACCCTCCGGCGGCACGGCGCTCCCTTGGCGCTGACCCTCCGATAGTGCGGCGCTCTCTGTGTTCAGCTGGATTTTGTGCTCAAGCCTCTGGAGTGAGGCCTGATCCCACAACCCGCTGGCTCAGTGGGCGAGGGCAGCATCCACTGAATCCCAGATGCCGCCTGGAGAGGATTCCAGCCCAGGATTAAAACTTTTAAGAATCCCGTTATCTTCTTGGTTGTAGATTTCAGCAATTCTGCCCCATTTTGCCGGCAGCAGCAGTAGTGTGTGCTGGCCAGCTATTCGATCATGGAGGGCCTCACAAGCAATGCCAGCCTCTCTCACATTCCTCCCAACCTCGCTCTGAGCAGTTCACCTTCCCTGCCACTTCCCCGGGGAAGACGTTGCTCCTTTAAAGAAAGTCTATCAGGTAAACTACAGCACCCGCAGCCCCACCCCAAAACACCACCCTTCCAAAAATGTACTCATGAAGCCCCTGGCTAGTTTACAGTGGACCAGCTCAGGGGCTGTAATTCACCAGGAGATTGTTGCTGAAGGGAATGCCTAACTAGCTATCCCCAGGGCTGGTTATAACTTACCCCAGAGTGTGGCAATTGCCACCTCTGTAACAGTCTGTCGCAGGAGGTTCCAGCTCATGTTTAGACATGATGTTTTAAATCAGCAGCGACTGGGTCAAATTCAACTCTTAAATCTCTCTCCGACAGAGGGTGTTGTTTGGTCTGTAAGAACATAAAGCGATTTGATCAGGTCTGCGCTGGTGTTTCTGCCCTACTCGAGCCTCCTCTCACCCTCCCCTCATCTCACCCCCATCACCGTATCCTTCTATTCCTTTCTCCCTCGTGTTTATCCAGCTTTCCCACCCCCACCCCCCCACCACCACTTAAATGCATCTCTATGATTCACCTCGACCACCCCCTATGGTAACGAGATCCACGTGGAGGGGATTTAACAGGGTCGATACCAGGAGGATGTTTCCACTTGTGGGAGGGACTAGAACCAGGGGACGCAGTTTGAGAATAAGAAGCCTATCGTTTAAGACTGAGGTGAGGAGGAATTTCTTCCCTCAGAGGGTCGTTAGCCTGTGGAATTCTCTCCCCCAGAGAGCAGTGGAGGCCGGGTCGCTGAATACACTCAAGGCTGAGTTAGACAGATTTTTGATAGGTGAGGGAGTCAAGGGTTATGGTAGGGCAGTGGGCAAAGTGGAGTTGAGACCACAACCAGAGCAGCCATGATCTTATAGAATGGTGGAGCTGGCTGAATGGCCTCCTGCAGCTCCTAAGGTCCATATTCCTACATTCTCCTCACTCTCTGGGTAAAGAAGTTTCTCCCGAATTCCTGATTGGAATCATTAGTGACCATCTTATATTGATGCCCCTCCCCCACACCCCACCCCTCCTAGTTCTGGTCTCCCCCTCAGGTGAAGACATCTTCTCTACGTCTACTCTTCGAACCCCCTTAAGCCCCCTCGTCAAGGGATTTGCGGGAGTGCCTCCCTTACAAGGTCTGGGCCTGAATGTGACTCCAGTTTGACAGCAAACTGCCCTCTGGAAATGGCCACTCTGCTGCATTAGACAGAACGAGGCCCAGCTTCTCAGGGAAACGATGGATGGGCAATAACAGGGAGACCACTTCCTGACAGCAAATACTAATAATGGCCAACCTCTGAGTCAGCAGACTCAAGTTACAACATTTCACAAGGTTGAGGATATAATCTGCAGATGTGACGTTTGCTCTGTTGATATTGTGAAATAAATAACACACCCCACACCTTCTTAAAAAAAATACTAATTTATCTTAAAAAAATATATATGTGGATTGCCAATCCCAGGATGAATGTATAAACTCTTTGTCCTTGGCTGCTGAATGCAGGACTGCAGATCCAATTCCTAGTTTGTGCTTTTGCATTTTATGTTCCTTTTTAAGTAGAATCGTTGAATGGTTACAGCACAGAAGGAGGCCATTCAGCGCATTGTGCCTGTGCCGGTTCTCTGCAAGACTAACTCATCTCGTCCCCCCTCTCCCCTGCCCTCTTCACCCCCCCACCACCTCTCCCCCCCCCCCCCCCCCCCCGACTCAGGAGCTTATTCAATTCCTTTTTGAAAGCTGCGATTGATTCGGCCTTCACCACACTCTCAGGCCGTGCATTCCAGATCCTAATAAAGGATTTTTCCTCATTTCGCCTCTGGTTCTTTGGCCAATCACCTCACGTCGGTGTCCCTCTGGATCTCGGACCTTCCACCAGTGGGAACAGTTCTTCCCTATCTACTCTGTCCAGACCCCTCGTGATTTTGAACGCCTTGATCAAATTTTATTTTTTTTATTATACATTCATTCATGGGATGTGGGTGTCACTGGCTAGGCCAGCATTTGTTGCCCATCCCTAATTGCCCTTGTTCAGAGGGCATTTTTTTTAAAAAAAAGTCAACCACATTGCTGTGGGTCTGGAGTCACATGTAGGCCCAGACCGGGTAAGAACGGCAGATTTCCTTCCCAAAAGGGACATTAGTGAACCAGATGGATCTTTACAACAATCGGCAATGGTTTTGTGGTCACCATCAACGTTTTAATTCCTCTCAACCTTCTCTTCTTCAAGGAGAACAGTCCCAGCTTCTCCAATCTATCCACGTGACTGAAGTCCCCTCTTCCCTGGGCCATTCCTGTGAATCTTTTCTACACCCTCTCTCACGCCTTCACATCCTTCCTAAAGTGCGTTCACCAGAGTTGCACACAATACTCCAGTGGAGGCCAAGCAAGTGTTGATAAAAGCTCATAACTTCCTTGATTTTGTACTCTGTGCCCCTATTTATAAAACCCAGAATCCCATTTGTCTTTTTAACCGCCCCCAGCTCTCTCTCTCTCTCTCTCTCTCTCTGTGTCTGCACCTGCTTTAGAATTATGCTCTTTATTTGTCTCTCCTATTCCTACCACACTTCATACTTCTCGAAATTAAATTTCATCCGTCCCTTGTCCATCTATTCCACCAGCCCGTGTGCTACTCGCAGTTCACAGTTTTATGTCATCTGCAAATTTTGAAACTGTACATCTATATAGATTATCGAGAGAAGCAGTGATCCTAACACCTACTCCTGGGGAGCCCCACTATATACCTTCCTCCAGTCCCAAGAACAACTGTTCAACATGGCCTGTCACTCAGCCAACTTTGTCTCAATGCTGCCACTGTCCCTTTTATTCCATGAGCTTCAACTTCACTGGCAGGCTATTATGTGGCACTTTACTGAAAGCCTAGTGTACACGACATTACCCCGTGCTCAGTGGGATTTGGGGTGTTTTATTGACCATGTTAATCACATTTTGGTTTAATGTTTGCAAGTTTCCTTTAAATTTTGTCTTTGTTTTTGCAGTTTCCCTTTAAGGGGTTGCTTTTTACTTTGTCCCTAATTTTGTTAATTTAGTTTACTTGGTTGACTCAAAAGAGTTACACCACATTACCCTCATCAACACGCTCTGTACCTCACAGCTCTTATTTGACCAGGGACTACCGAGTCAAGAGAGCAAAGGTCCCCAGGTTAGCAAGGATTAAAACAAGGTTTCCTGCCCCTGAGTGCTAAGTACTGACGCTCAATGAGGAAGATTCAAACGTGTGGGCAGGATAACGCTTGACAGTATGAACATAGGAATTAGGAGTAGGCCACTCGGCCCCTCGAGCCTGCTCTGCCATTCAATAAGATCATGACTGATCTGATTGCAGCCTCAACTCCACATTCCCACCTACTCAATAACCTTTCACCCCTTTGCGTGTCAAGAATCTATCTACCTCTGCCTAAAAGTATTCAAAGACTCTGCATCCACCGCCTTTTGAGGAAGGGATGTCCAAAGACTCATGACCCTCTGAGAGAAAAAAATTATCCTCATTTATATCTTAAATAGGCGACGCCTTATTTTTAAACAGTGACCCCCTAGTTCTACGTTCTCCCACAAGAGGAAACATCCTCTCCACATTCACCCTGTCAAGATCCCATAGGATCTTATATGATGCAATCAAGTTGCCTCTTACTCTTCTAAACTCCAGCGGATACAAGTCTAGCCTAGTCTGTCCAACCTTTCCTTAGAAGACAACCCGCCAATTCCATGTATTAGTCTAGTAAACCTTCTCTGAACTGCTTCCAATGCATTTACATCCTTCCTTAAATAAGGATACCAATACTGTACACAGTCCTCCAAATGTGGTCTCACCAATGCCCTGTAGAACTGAAGCACAACCTCTCTGCTTTTGTATTCAATTCCCCTCGCAATAAACAATAATATTCTATTAACTTTGCTAATTACTTGCTGTGCCTGCATACTAACACCCAGATCCCTCTGCATCTTAGTGCTCCCCAATCTCTCACCATGTGATTCCTTCCACAGCCTGCCAACATTTGCAGTTTGGGCTTCAACACAAAATAAAGACACTTAAGCAAGTTATTGGGGGACAGGGGATTGAACTATATCCCAGTGAGAGTCCTTCAGAAACAGTAGTGGTAAAAAATCTGTCTGACACAGTCACAACAGGCCAAATGGCCTCTCTGTAAGGTTCAATGGTCCAGAATTTGAAGTTAAGGGAGTTAAAATTTCGGTATTTGCGATTGTTGGCGACACAGTTACTACAATAATGAGAGCAGGGAAGGTCCCAGTCGCTAGTGGTCCCCACCTCATGTAAATCCAAGTTCGACCCGCTTTAAGAAGCGAATCGCTCGGCTTCGATTAAACAGACCTTCGTTCCCGCCCCCGGTGTCTTGACAACAGGAGGTGCAATTGATTGGCAGACCTATAGCCCAATAGAGATGGAGAACAGAATGATTGGCATGGGCACCACCCAATCGGTTGGTGCTCACTGTGGTAAGTCCCGCCTACTTTTCAAACAAGGTGGGTATAATCACCCAACTGATAGTGGATGTGACATCTCTGGTCCGCTGGCGCAAAGGGATTTTAAGAATAGTTAGAGCCTCGGCCCTCACGGGAAGCCGAGGATACGGGGTGGAGTTTCTGTCCCGCCCATAGAAGGCCTGCTGCCCCTTCTGTCTGAGTGATGGCCCGCTGAACCAATCATAAAGCCGAGCCCATGATCAACAGCCATCCTAACCAATCTACCGCCGGACATCGCCCAGATAGGCAAGCCAATCAAACGGCCCGAGAGCGGGTCTTGGGAGAGCGGACTTTAAGTTTCGACTTACAATTAGAAAAAAAAAGGCAGCTCGGAGTTGACGATAAAAATCCGTACCTTTCTGCGATATACCTCAATTTAAAAAAAATCCTTTAGCACGCGTAATTTTAATCGAAGGGCAGGACTCTTGCGTTAACTGACGGTGGGCCGAGCAGATGATGGGCGCGGTGAAGGACCAATAGAAAGGGAGGACTGAAAGACGGACGTGGCGACGAGCCAATGGGTTTCAAAGCCCCGCCCTCACATTTGGGGAATTGGCAAATGGGAGGGGAGAAAGCTGGAGATCCCGGTCTGTGAGGGAATGTTAGCGGCATCCAATAGGAAAGGAGAGGGGTGCAGACGGACGCGGGATAGACCCAATGGAGGTTGAGGCCCCGCCCCACCGTTTGGAGAACGGACCAATGGAGTGGGAGGTGTGCGTGAACCTCCGGCCGGTGAGGGAAGTTTGCTGTGGATCAATAGGAAGGGACGACTGGGGAAGACGGGCGTAGCAAGCAGCTAATTGGCATCGAGGTAGCGAGGGCGCGGGCTAATGGGAGGGAGGGGTGGGCGGGAGCTTCCGGTCTGTGAGGGAAGGGGGCGGGTGGGGGAGGGGTCAGGAAGATGGGGGCTTGGAGTTGGTGAGGCCGCGGCGGCGGCGGCGGAGCGGTGACTGAGCCGCCCCGACGGTATAGCCCGGGGGGTGGGGTGGGGAGGGGGGGGACAGGGGGTAAGAGGCCCGAGGATGGGCTCGCAGGTGCTGCAGATCTTCCGCCAGGGAGTGTGGGCCTCGCTGACTGGCGGCTGGTACTTCGACCCGCACCAGAGCAAGTTCTCCAACTGCTTCCACCTCTACGTCTGGCTCTTTCTGCTCTGCTTCCCCTTCTTGCTCTTCATGGTGAGTGGGCCGGGCCTGCAGGATCAGGCGGGCGGGGGGCTACAAGGCTAAACTTCACCTTTCTCCCATAGCTGGGGGTCTTGTTCCCACCCACCCATGGCTGGGGGTCTTGATACCTCCCGCCCATGGCTGGGGGTCTTGTTCCCACCCACCCATGGCTGGGGGTCTTGATCCCTCCCGCCCATAGCTGGGGGTCTTGTTCCTACCCACCCATGGCTGGGGGTCTTGATCCCACCCGCCTATAGCTGGGGGGTCTTGTTCCCACCCACCCATGGCTGGGGGTCTTGATCCCTCCCGCCCATAGCTGGGGGTCTTGTTCCCACCCACCCATGGCTGGGGGTCTTGATCCCACCCGCCTATAGCTGGGGGGTCTTGTTCCCACCCACCCATGGCTGGGGGTCTTGATCCCTCCCGCCCATAGTTGGGGGTCTTGTTCCCACCCACCCATAGCTGGGGGGTCTTGATCCCTCCCGCCCGTAGCTGGGGGTCTTGATCCCACCCACCCATAGCTGGGGGTCTTGATCCCACCTGCCCATTGCTGGGGGTCTTGATCCCTCCTAACCATAGCTGGGGGGGGTCTTGATCCCACCCACCCATAGCTGGGGGTCTTGATCCCACCTGCCCATCGCTGGGGGTCTTGATCCCACCTACCCATAGCTGGGGGGTCTTGATCCTACCCGCACAAAGCTGGGGGGTCTTGATCCCACCCGCCCATAGCTGGGGGGGGTCTTGATCCCTCCCGCCCATAGCTGGGGGTCTTGATCCCACCCGCCCATAGCTGGGGGTCTTGATCCCACCCACCCATAGCTGGGGGTCTTGATCCCACCCGCCCATAGCTGGGGGTCTTGATCCCTCCTGCCCATGGCTGGGGGGGGGTCTTGATCCCTCCCACCTATGGCTGGGGGGGGTCTTGATCCCACCCACCCATGGCTGGGGGTCTTGATCCCACCCACCCATGGCTGGGGGTCTTGATCCCACCCACCCATGGCTGGGGGGTCTTGTTCCCACCCACCCATGGCTGGGGGTCTTGATCCCTCCCGCCCATAGTTGGGGGTCTTGTTCCCACCCACCCATAGCTGGGGGGTCTTGATCCCTCCCGCCCGTAGCTGGGGGTCTTGATCCCACCCACCCATAGCTGGGGGTCTTGATCCCACCTGCCCATTGCTGGGGGTCTTGATCCCACCTACCCATAGCTGGGGGGGGTCTTGATCCCACCCGCCCATAGCTGGGGGTCTTGATCCCACCCGCCCATCGCTGGGGGTCTTGATCCCACCTACCCATAGCTGGGGGGTCTTGATCCCACCCGCCTAAAGCTGGGGGGTCTTGATCCCACCCGCCCATAGCTGGGGGGGTCTTGATCCCTCCCGCCCATAGCTGGGGGTCTTGATCCCACCCGCCCATAGCTGGGGGTCTTGATCCCTCCTGCCCATGGCTGGGGGGGGTCTTGATCCCTCCCACCTATGGCTGGGGTGGGTCTTGATCCCTCCCACCCATGGCTGGGGGGGGTCTTGATCCCTCCTGCCCATGGCTGGGGGGGGTCTTGATCCCTCCCGCCCGTGGCTGGGGGTCTTGATTGCACCCACCCACAGCTGGGAGTCTTGATCCCACCCACCCACAGCTGGGAGTCTTGATCCCACCCACCCACAGCTGGGAGTCTTGATCCCACCCACCCACAGCTGGGAGTCTTGATCCCATCCGCCCATAGCTGGGGGAGGGAGTCTTCACCTCCCTTCCCCCTCCCCAAGATTGGCGGGTCTACATACAGTCCCCTCCCCCATATATACACTCTCTCTGCCCCCACATTTGAGAATAATTCCTCTGTGACCCACCCATGTTTAATGGGGCCTCTGTGAACCTCCCCACCCCCAAAATTTGGGGAGGGCTTGATGCCCCCATTGTAAGCTCCTATTTCTGTACTTGACTCCTTTTGGTAGGGGGGAGATACCTTCACCACTACATCTTGGCAAGCGGCGGAAATTCCTTTAGCCCCCTTTTCTGGGAGGGAGAGGGGGTTCTCGGCCTTTTTTTGGTGTCACAAAGAATCGGGCATCATGAGTATTTAGTCATTGATAATCGTGCTGTCAAATGGAACTTTTTTCTGTCCATTTTGGGTGTTTTCTCCCCATGCCTTGAGGCACTTCCAAAGTGCCTGTGGTCCTCCCTTGTGCCTTTCTGCAATTGTCCATCGCAGTCCTGCTCGGCTAGCCGTTAAGTTTAAGACGCGGAGATTTATTTTGTTTCACAGTCCTTTCTGGAGAGTCTCGTGGTTTAGAACCGCACCCCTTGCTCACCAATGGAGGACCCGGTGTCCCTGTTTTCAGGAGCGGCTCGCAGCTCTTCTGTTGTAGCACAGCTTTTCCTCCCTAATGTTATGATGGTTTGAGTGCTTTCCATTTGAGTCTGTACCTTAGACATGTCAAATATCACCCCCTCAACACCCCCATTTCAGGAGACCCTCCCCCCAGTTTTGGAGGCCTCTGTTCCCACTTGTAGGGGTCCCGCGCCAATCTGGTCAGGGGCATCCACAGGAACAAGTAGCTTGAAGTTACTAAACTGAAAGAGGCTATTTGGCCCAATCTGCCTGTGCTTGGCTTCCAGCTGCCTCGCTATGAACATTGCACAAATTTTGTCCCCTTCTGAGCACTCCAGGCCCAGGCAACACAGGAAGAGGCCACTCAACCCATCACACCTATGTTGGCACTCTGAAATGGCCTGATTGAGGTCACGATTTCTATTTTGGCAGCAGTGGCTCTGGGTGGCACTCTTCCTTCTGAGTCGAAAGGTTGTGGGTTTGAGCCCCACTCCAGAGACTCGAGCCCATAATTAAGACTGACACCACCAGCGCCAGCACTGAGGGAGCGCCGCACTGTCGGTGGGGGCCGCACTGAAGGAGCGCCGCACTGTCGGTGGGGGCGGCACTGAAGGAGCGCCACACTGTCGGTGGGGGGCGCACTGAAGGAGCACCGCACTGTCAGTGGGGGCGGCACTGAAGGAGCGCCGCACTGTTGGTGGGGGCTGCACTGAAGGAGCGCCGCACTGTCGGTGGGGGTGGCACTGAAGGAGCGCCGCACTGTCGGTGGGGGCGGCACTGAAGGAGCGCCGCGCTGTCGGTGGGGGCGGCACTGAAGGAGCGCCGCACTGTCGGTGGGGGCGGCACTGAAGGAGCGCCGCACTGTCGGTGGGGGCGGCACTGAAGGAGCGCCGCACTGTCGGTGGGGGCGGCACTGAGGGAGCGCCGCACTGTCGGTGGGGGCGACACTGAGGGAGCACTGCACTGTCGGTGGGGGTGGCACTGAGGGAGTGCCTCACTGTCGGTGGTGGGGGGCAGTGCTGAGGCCCTGTCACTTGAATTCGATGTTGACTCCTGGCTGACCGACTGACAGGCACAGGCAGGTTATCCCTTGGATTTGCCTGACACTCGTTTTGTGTTTTTAAATCCACCCCTACCCAGGCTTTGCCACCAAGCACCTCTATTGCTGGCATCTACTGTGCCATCGTTGCCCTCTTCTTCACCATGGTCAAGTCTATCAACTACCGCCTGCATGCCATGTTTGACGAAGGGGAGATCGTGGAGAAGAAGAATTCCCCTCTCACCGTGGACGGTGCCAAGCTTGAAGAGTGCGATCCAGGGGGTGGTGAAGACAGCAGCACCATCAGGTGGGAGCTTCAGGAGCAGAAATCCAGGCATGACCCAGAGTTTCCAGCAAATGAAACCCCTCCACAACCCCCCCCTCCTCCCCCCCCTTCAATAATTCATCCATCCCTTGCCAAACTTTGTGGGACCGAGTGTGTTTATTTTTTTTGGTGGTTTGGGCATTCATCTGGGGGGGGGGGGGGGTTAATGCTACCTGACTCAGAGAAGAGTGAGCGATTGACCAATACTTGGCTCAGGCGAGCTTCATGGCCAATTGTGCCAGCCCAGGAATTGAGGGACCCTGGGTGAAAATGCCTTGGGGGGTGGGGGGTTCTTGACCCACCCTGCATGCTGCCCACCCTCATTGTGGGCAGTGGAATATAGCCGTCTAATGATATTAACTGTTTCAATGCGATTCTACTGCGGAAGCGCCGCTCTTGACTCATCAGCAGGCCACCCATTCCAGGGAGCCAACAAAGCTTGTCACCATTTTGCTAAAATGATGTTACCTTTGACCTGAGTTTCTGTTTAACTATCCTCCACTCACTGCTTTTTCCTGGCAAAATTCCCCCCCTTAATCTGGAGTCATTGCCGCAGTGTCACAGTTGGGAGGTTTTTTTTATTCTTTAATGAGATGTGAGTGTTACTGGCAAGGCCATGTTCTGTGTGCTGTAGTTTGTAGAGGCTCTTTAAATAGACTCAGTTTGCTCAGTGTTTTGTACAGATTCTCTTTAAATAGATCCTGCAACCTTATTGCTGCAGTTCATAGAGACTCTTCGTAAATAGACTCTGTAGACTGTTGCAAGCACTGTCCCGTCTCCAACTCACTGGCTCACATTGTGCCAATTGACACACTGTCCCATTATTATCTGTTTTTAATGCCCTGGGAATGTCTATTTGTTTACTTTATCCTTTCATGGGATGTGGGCGTTGCTGCCAAGGCTAGCATTTGTGCCCTTGAACTGAGTGGCTTGCCCTTGAGCAGTTAAGAGTGAACCACATTGCTGTGGATCTGGAGTCACATGTATGTCAGACAGGGTAAGACTTCCTTTCCTGAAGGACATTAGTGAACCAGATGGGTTCACTGCCAATGATAGTTTCATGGTCGCCATTACTGAGACTAGCTTTCAATCCCACATTTCATGGTCACCATTACTGAGACTAGCTTTCAATCCCACATTTCATGGTCACCATTACTGAGACTAGCTTTCAATCCCACATTTCATGGTCACCATTACTGAGACTAGCTTTCAATCCCACATTTCATGGTCACCATTACTGAGACTAGCTTTCAATCCCACATTTGTTAATTGAATTTAAATTCCACCAGCTGCCGTGGTGGGATTCGAACCTATGTCCCCAGGGCCATAGCCTGGGCTTCTTGATTTCCTGTCCAGTGACGTTACCACTGCACCACCGTCTCCCCACCCTCATCTGACTGAAGCTGTCCAAAGTCTCTCCACACACTCTAACTCCTGTGTTTGTTACCAGTGCGAAGATCTGATGGAGACAGTGGGCAGTTTCAATCAACTGGATCCTTACCACTTTGAAACCTTGGACACTAGGGAGCTCAGTAGATTAATTACCCACTGCTATATCATAGAGTCTCTCAGCACTGAAGGATGACATTCAGCCCATTTCATTGGTGCTGGCTCTTTGAACGAGCTATCCAATTAGTCCTGCTCCCCCTACTCTTTCCTCATTGCCCTGCAAATTTCTCCTTTGCAAGTATTTATCCAGTTCCTCTTTTGAACGTTCCGATTGAATCTTCTTTCCACTTCTTTCAGACCAAGCAACTCTCTGTGTTTAAAACAAAACAATCCCCTCATCTCTCATCTCTGGTTCTTTTTCCAAATTTTGTCTCTCAGTGGGTGGTGAATCTCTGGAATCCTCTAACCCCAGAGGGCTGTGGAGGTTTAGACATTGAGTATGTTCAAGACAGGAGATCAGCAAATTTCTAGATGTTAAAGACATTAAGGGTAGTGCGGGGCAAATGGGGTGGAGGTAGAGGATCAGCCGTGGTCTAGTTGAATGGTGGAAGGGGCTCGAGGGGCCGAATGGCCTACTACTCCTATTGTAAATCTGTGCCCTATCGTTGCCGGCCCTCCTGCCAGTGGAATCTCTTTCTCCACACCTAACCCCTTCATAGCCCCTTGTGATTTTGAACGCTTCTGTTAAATCTTCCCTTAACCATCTCTGCTGTACAGAGAATAATACTGGCTACTTCTGTCTCCCTCTGTGTGGGGGTGAAGTCCTTTGTGGTGGGGTGGGGGGTGGTGGTGGTTGGTGGTGGGGGAGGGCGCGTGGGTGGGCCTTACCATTAAGGTTCCGGAGCAGGGATGCATTGCTGTGAAACCATTGCTGATCGCTCTTCTTCCCTGCCCCTCCCACCCCCTCCTCTCTTCCTGTAACCCGCAGGGACCCGGGCGGAGGAGTGGAGATGACGGTGTTTCGGAAGAATAACAGTACTCCGCCTGTGCGATGCAGCTCGCAACATTCTGTCTTTGGCTTCAACCAGGTGTCGGTAAGTACCAAATGTGGCATGTGCGGGGTTGTGGGGGTCGTGGACCCAGTGTGTGTGTGCAATAGTCGCAATTACAGTGTGGACAGGCGATGCTCAGGAGCAGCATAGTAACTGAATAATGTTCATGTTGGCCAGTGTCTAAGGCACTGCTGTCCTGAACGTTCGTCCGGTAAAACCGAACCCAATTGCGAGTTTTGTTCGAAAACTGCCCTTGATTTTTCTTTTCTGATTTTAGGAATTGTTGCCTCACCTGGAAGACAGTGGAACCACTAAAGGTGGGTTGTGTCTGCTGGCTCAGTGAGGGGCAGTCTGGCGTCATGCAGGTTGGGGTCCCTTTCTTGGGGTGGTGGCTGTGGTTCCACCGGAGTGATGGGGCTCCCATTGTCTGAGTTGCCGCCGATGATGGCAGTGGAAAGTCGAGTTGGGCTGGGAGGGGAGGAAGTGGCAGGAAAGTTGCCTGGAAGCGTGAGCTTGCCCGGCCTAGCGTGCATCCACATGCTTTGCCTGTCTTTGCTATCAGGTCTCCTTCCATTCGATGTCAAATTTTATTTATTTTAAATCTTTTTAAATATTCTTTTTGATGGGGTGTAGGCATTGCTGGCAAGGCCAGCATTTGTTGCTATCCCTCGTTGTCCCTTGAGTTGAGTGTCTTGCTCCGCCATTTCATGTGGCAGTTAAGAGTCAACCACATTTGCTGTGGGTCAAGAGTCACATGTAGGCCAGACCGGGTAAGGACGGCAGATTTCCTTCCCTAAAGGACATTAGTGAACCAGATAGGTTTTTACAGCAATCGATGATTGTTGTCATGGTCACCATCATTGAGACTAGCTTTCAATTATAGATTTATTAAAGTCATAGAGTTATACAGCACGGATCAGGCCCTTCGGCCTATCGTGTCCGTGCCAGCCATCAAGCACCTATCTATTCTAATCCTATTTTCCAGCACTTGGCCCTTAGCCCTGTGTGCTAGTAACTGAATTTAAATTCCACCCGCTGCCGTGGTGGGATTTGGACCCGTGTCCCCATAGCATTAGCCTGGGCCTCTGGATTACCGGTCCAGTGACATTACCACTGTGTCACCGTCTCCCCAAGTTGATCCGATTATGCACCTCTGAAATGCAGCAAGCAGGCGGGTTGTGCACGCTTGTCTGTCTCTCTGTCAGGTCTCGCTAGCAGTTCGTGATCAGGAGCAGAGTTCTCTCTGACTTTCCACCACCCCTCACTCTGCCCTCCATCTCAGTGTTGCTGAGGTGAACTAGCTTAGTACGCACTGGGTGCAGATCCCATGTGCTTGTGCTGCCTTTGCAGTGAATCGGGGGACTCTTTAAGGATTTTGCCAGGGTCTGTCGTTCCCTTCAGTCTCGGCTGTGGCACTTTACTGCAAATTATCTGGACAGAACATTCTTGGTTGTGCTCATATCTGGACTCAGTGTTTCTTGTACGTCAACAGGGATCAGAGAATTGGTCCGTGAACAAGGCAGTAAAAACGTAATTGTCACATCAGCTGACAGAGAGTTATTAAAATTGAACATGCTGGATACAGCAGGTGAGCCATCGGCAAGAGTCTCTCTTTTCCACTCCTGAACCTTTCTTTCATGTTGGGTTAGTGTGCTTGGGCTGATAAGTAACTTGCGCACCACATGAGTGCATTGCAACAAGACAGAATCTAACCATCTCCCCTTTGACATACAATAGCATCACCATCACCGAATCCCCTGCTATCAATATCCTGGGGGGCTACCATTGACCAGAAACTGAACTGGACCAGCCACATAAATACTGTGGCTACAAGAGCAGGTCAGAGGTTGGGAGTTCTGCGGAGAGTAACTCACCTCCTGACTCCCCAAAGCCTGTCCACCATCTACAAGGCACAAGCTGGGAGTGTGATGGAATACTGCCCACTTGCCTGGATGAGTGCAGTTCCCACAACACTCTAGAGGCTTGAAACCATCCAGGACAAAGCAGCCCCGGTTGATTGGCACCCCATCCACTACCTTAAACATTCACTCCCTCCACCACTGACGCACAGTAGCAGCAGTGTGTGTACCATCTACAAGATGCACTGCAGCAACTCACCAAGGCTCCTTCGACAGCATCTTCCAAACCCACAACCTCTACCATCTAGAAGGACAAGGGCAGCTGATGCATGCATGGGAACACCACCCACCTACAAGTTCCCCTCCAAGCCACACACCAATCCTGACTTGGATCTCGAACCTTCCACGAGTGGGAACAGTTTCTCCCTATCTACTCTGTCCAGATCCCTCATGATTTTGAATATCTCTATCAAATCTCCTCTCAAGCTTCTTGATGCTCATATGGGGTGTAAATACTAGCGTAGACTGGTTGGGCTGAACGCCCTGTGACTGTGCTGTAGGTGCAATGTGTATATTGAGGAGATAACAATTACTAGTTAACGCGATGCTTTTTTTCTTGCCGTTTCAGATCCACCGACGCCACAAGCGACCAACGAGGGCCCGCTGCCCCTTGAGGTGGGCATGCTGGATGCGTGTGCGTCGGGCAAAAGACTGCCCTCGCTCCCCGCCCAGGCAATGCTGCCCTCGTGTCGGGGCCTGGAGCCTGCCTCCCCTACCTCTTCCTGCGACACTACCCAGCGCCCGGTGGTGCCCGACCCTCGGGTGTACCCCTTGCCCCTCAGCCTGCTGGAGCAGATCGGGAGCTGGCACCCCAGTGAGTCCGGGAACCTGTGCGGCACCTTGCTGGGCCCCCTGCTGTGCGACCGCCTCGTCGGAGACCACGCCGCCAAGGCACCCGCCCAGCCGCCGACCGGCAGCAGCGCCAGGGGCGACGAGGGCAGCGGCGGGCAACCCGGGGCGCTGGGCGCCCAGGAGCCAGCGGACGGCCTCGACGGGATGGGCGCCAAGGCGGCTGGCTCCACCGACAGCTGCTTCAGCGGCACCGACCGGGAGACGCAGAGCACCGTCAGCAGCTACCGGAGCGAGAAGACCAGCTCCACCCGCCTGGAGAGCCCGTCGCTCACCCCCCGGCCGGAGGCAGAGGCCGGGCCACAGGGCGCCCGTGGGCAGCAGGGGGAGCTGGCCACCGCCAAGGCGGGCAGCGACACGGACAACTTCTCAGACAGCGAAATGGCCGCCACGCCCGACCTCAGTGACCCGGGCGACGGGAGCTCGCAGTTCACCTTCGTCGGCCCCGGCGACGAGCGCCTGGCGGGGGGAGGAGATGACCCCTTGACCTCCTGGCTGACTGACAAGCTGACCACCCCCTTGCCCGCCACCTTGGCGTCCGGCGGCCAGGCCGAAGGTGGCCAGCCCGCCCTGATGGAGGCCGAGAGGGTGGTGAGGCCCAAGGATTTGAACTTGCTGCGGCGAGGCTCGGCCCGCCGCTCGGGCAGGAAGAAGGCAGCCAAGAAGCATGGCGGCAGCGCCGGCAGCTTTGATTACCGGCGGGAGTACGCGCCGGTCAGGACAGCCCTGGGCACCAAGGCCTACAGCGAGAGCTTCTTCGAGGACGAGGACTCGAGCGACCAGAGCGACCTCAGCCACACCTCCAGCCTCCGCTCGCAGCCCAACTACAGCAGCTCCTCCAGCTCCTCCAGCGTCACCTCGCAGTCCTGCTCCTCGCCTGACGCTGCCCGGCACAAGGGCCGGCGGGCCGCCCGGCGCCCGACGCGCTCCGAGTCCGAGCCCGTCGCCGCCGCCGCCGGCCCTCCCCCGCCGGCCCCCGATGCCGCCTTCGCTCAGCGGGCGCCTCCCGGCGCCAAGATGCACGCCCGGGTGCTGAGCATGGACAGCGGAGGCGGGCACGCGGACCAGGCCCCTGGGACCGGCAGCTCCCGCACGCTGACCGCCTCCAAGTCGGACCTGGAGGCCCGAGAGGGTGAGCCGCGCTGGCGGGAACGCTTCTCCCGGCGCCTGGAATCCATTGGGAGCGCGTGGAGCCAGTCGGAGGGGGCAGTGGGAGGAGGTAGGTCCAAGGGTCCTTGTGATTTACTGGTGAAGTGTCTGTGCGATCGGTATCACACACACGGTCAAATTACACCCACAAGCAAAAACTCACCCGACACCCAAAGGAGGGGGGGGAAAGACAGACTAACGCTTGGGGTTGGGCCTCTCCTCTGGTGCTGACCGAGCTGCCAGGATTATGGCTGCGCTATCGTTGAACGGTCACCGCCCAGAAGGAGGCCATTCGGCCCGTCCTGCCCTCCCCAGCTCTCTCCGAGAGGAACCCGCCTCGTCCCACTCCCCGGCCTTTCCCAATAGCCCCTGCAAGTTTCCTGCTCCCAGTAATCCAATTCTCTTCAAGCCACGATTAAACCTGCCTCCGCCCCCACGCTCTCATGCAAGCGCATTCCAGATCCCAACCGCTCGCTGCGTGAGAGGGACTTTTTTTTTTGGCCAATCGTAAATCGCTGTCCTACGGATCTTGGTCCTCCCACCAATGGGAACAGTTTCTCCCCACCTTCTCCAGACCCCCTCATGATTTTGAACACCTCCTATCAAATCTCCTCTTGACCTCATCTTCAAGGAGAACAGCCCCAGCTTCTCCGTGTAACTGAAGTTCCTCATCCGTGGAACCATTCACTCGAATCTTTCCTGGACTCACTCTTACCTCCTTCACACCCATTCTAAAGTGTGGCACCCAGGACTTGGCACACTGCTCCAGTTGAGGCTGAATCTGGGTTACATGCGGGTTCATCAGAACTTCCTTCCTTTTGTGGCCTGTTCCTCGATTTAGAAAGCCCAGAAACCCGTGTGCTTTATTAACTGCTCTCTCAACCTGTCCTGCCGCCTTCAGTGACTTATGCACATGTACCCCCCAGGTCCCTCTGCTCCTGCATTCACTTTAGAATTGTACTTTTTACTTTATATTGCCTCTGTGTTCTATCTACCAAAATGAATCACTTTGCAATTTTCTGCCTTAAGTACCTGCTAGTTGCCTGCCCATTTCCACCAACCTGTCTTAAGTCCTCTTGAAGTTCTACGATATCTTCCTCACAGTTCACAAGACTTGCAAGTTTTGCATTATCCCCAAATTATGAAGTGCCCTGTACACCACAGTCTAGATCATTAATATATATAAAATATATTGGAAAAAGTGGTGGTCCTAACGCCGACTCTAGGGGAACCTCATTATATAACTCCCTCCGGTCCTGAAAACAACTGTTTGTTGCAACTCTCTGATTCCTGTCAGTCGGCCAACTGTGTATCTATGCTACCCTTCTCTATTATTCCATGGGCTTCAACTTTGCTGACAAGCCTGTTATGTAGCACTTCACCAAATGCCTTTTGCATTTGATTGAGAGATTAGGAATTAAGGGCTTTTCACCACCCCATTTGAAACACTCTTTGAATAACATAGGGTTTCACTCCCAGATAATTTTTCTTCCTATCTGTGTGCGCATGCATGTGTGTCTGCTGTGTTTGTTTGGCTTAGTAGGTGTCAGTCTCCCCACTGAGTCAGGGGGCCATGGGTTCCAGAGACTTGAGCACAAACTCCAGATTGCTACTTCCCTTGTTGGACTCGAGAGTCAGTACTGAGGGAGTGCTGCATTGTCGGAGGGCCAGTACTGAGGGAGTGCTGCATTGTCGGAGGGCCCAGTACTGAGGGAGCGCTGCACTGTTGGAGGGTCAGTACTAAGGGAGCGCTGTGTTGTCGGAAGGTCATTGCTGAGGGAGCACCGCACTGTTGGAGGGTCAGTGCTGAGGGAGCACTGCGCTATTGGAGGGTCAGTGCTGAGGGAGCGCCGCGCTGTTGGAGGGTCAGTGCTGAGGGAGCGCCGCACTGTCGGGATGTCAGTACTGAGGGAGTGCTGCACTGTTGGAGGGTCAGTATTGAGGAAGTGCCGCATTCTCGGAGGGTTAGTACTGAAGGCGTGCGGCATTGTCGGAGGGTCAGTACTGAGGGAGTGTCGCATTGTCGGGGAGTCAGGGGGTCAGGACTGAGGGAGTGCCACGCTGTCAAAATGTCTCAGGTGAGAAGTTAAACTGAGATCTCCACTTGGATGGACGCCCTAAGGCCCCGTGGAATTTGGGGGTGGGAGGAATCGTTCACCTGGGTTCTGTTTAAACACTGCTTGAAATGATTTGCCATTCTTCCCTCCCAGCTCCAGCCCCTGAAGAAACTGGGAAGCGGGATCTCAGCAGCAGTGTGAAGAGGACACAGGCGATGAGGCGAAGGCACAACGCAGGCAGTAACCCAACACCGCCACCCTCCATCATGGGTTCTCCGCCCAGGTACTGTAGAGTGTTGCAATGTGGGGCATGAAGGGGGCTGCTGTTACAGCAGTGTGACATGAAATGGACCTGTTCAGTAATACACTTATGGAGGAACCCCTGTAAATATTGACACGGTCTTGGGGAACACTCCCAGGGCAGGTGCAGTACAGGGTTAGATACAGAGTAAAGCTCCCTCTACACTGTCATCATCAAACACTCCCAGGACAGGTACAGCACGGGGTTAGATACAGAGTAAAGCTCCCTTTACACTGTCCCCATCAAACACTCCCAGGACAGGTACAGCACGGGGTTAGATACAGAGTAAAGCTCCTTCTACACTGTACCCATCAAACACTCCCAGGACAGGTACAGCACGGGGTTAGATACAGAGTAAAGCTCCCTCTACACTGTCCCCATCACACACTCCGAGGACAGGTACAGCACTGGGTTAGATACAGAGTAAAGCTCCCTGTACACAGTCCCCATCAAACACTCCCAGGACAGGTACAGCACGGGGTTAGATACAGAGAAAAGCTCCCTCTACACTGTCCTCATCAAACACTCCCAGGACAGGTACAGCACGGGGTTAGATACAGAGTAAAGCTCCCTCTACACTGTCCCCATCAAACACTCCCAGGGCAGGTACAGCACGGGGTTAGATACAGAGTAAAGCTCCCTCTACACTGTCCCCATCAAACACTCCCAGGACAGGTACAGCACGGGGTTAGATACAGAGTAAAGCTCCCTCTACATTATCCCGTTAATGAGCCTCAGCCTCTCCTGCCTCTGTGCGTCACTTCAATGTTCCAACAGGCCTCTCTCTCTGTCACTTACCCGACTGAGATTGCTGTGTACAATTGAACTGGGGGGAGCTTTGAGCTTCAGCCGTCCTTCGTTCATCAGCCTGTCAAACGAGGTGACACTTTCACATCTTCACACTCTGCAGGTCCTTTGAAGTGAGCTTTTTTTCAGTTTGTACAATATGTCCGCAACACCTCAATTTTAAAATTCTCACCTGGGTTTCAAATATCCATGGCCTCACCGCCATCCTATCTCTGTAACCTCCTCCAGACCCACAATCCTATCGCTGTAACCTCCTCCAGCCCCACAACCCTATCTCTGTAACCTCCTCCAGCCCCACAACCCTCCCTATCGCTGTAACCTCCTCCAGCCCCACAACCCTATCACTGTAACCTCCTCCAGCCCCACAACCCTGTCGCTGTATCCTCCTCTAGCCCCACAACCCTGTCGCTGTAACTTCCTCCAGCCCCACAACCCTGTTGCTGTAACTTCCTCCAGCCCCACAACCCTGTCGCTGTAACTTCCTCCAGCCCCACAACCCTGTCGCTGTAACTTCCTCCAGCCCCACAACCCTCCCTATCGCTGTAACCTCCTCCAGCCCCACAACCCTATCTCTGTAACCTCTTCCAGCCCCACAACCCTATCTCTGTAACCTCCTCCAGCCCCACAACCCTATCTCTGTAACCTCCTTCAGCCCCACAACCCTCCCTATATCTGTAACCCCCTAGAGCTCCTACAACCTTCCCTATCCCTCTAACCACCTACAGCCCCCTAAAACCCTCCCTATCTCTGTAACCTCCTCCAGCCCCCACAACCCTCCCTGTCTCTGTAACCTCCTCCAGCCCCTACACCCCTCCCTATCTCTGTAACCTCCTCCAGCCCCTACACCCCTCCCTATCTCTGTAACCTCCTCCAGCCCCCACAACCCTCCCTATCTCTGTAACCTCCTCCAGCCCCTACACCCCTCCCTATCTCTGCCCTTCTAATTCTGGCCTCTTGAGCTCCACCTGATTTCCATCGCTCCACCATTGGCGGCCGTGCCTTCAGCTGCCTGAACCGTAAGCTCTGGAATTCCCTCCCTAAACCTCTCCGCCTCTCACTCCTCTTTTAAGATGCTCCTTAAAACCCACCTCTTTCGACTAAGCTTTTGATCACCTGTCCTAATGCCTCGCTGTATGACTGGGTGCCAGATTCGTGCCTGATGACGCTCCTGTGAAATGCCTTGGGGACTTGCCGCTGTGTTGAAGATGCTGCATTAACGCAGTCATCCTGGAGCCTCACTGTTTAACGTTGTGCTGAATCCTCCTCCACACAGCCTGCAGGACATCCAGCGGAACCGGACAGCTTCCCAGTCACGGACCCACGCACTACCAGCGGCCCTGCAGTTCGCCAGCTCGCTGCTGCTCCCTCGAGGCCCTGTGCATGAGGCTTCCAACTTCGATGACACCTCGGAGGGAGCAGTTCACTACTTCTACGACGAAGCTGGTAGGTGCTTGTCCATCTCCAAGGAGCGGGGTGCTGTTGAGGCGAACCCCTCACTCCAGTTAATGATGTCGCTGGCGGGGGCATGCTTGAAGCAGCGGAGCTAAATGCCCCTCAGCCTCTAACTCGCTAGATAACTGCGAGTTATGTGGCCTCTTACTCCCTGACGAGCCTGTGTCTCCTCCCAGCCCTCTACCCCCAGAGATGCGGGTGCATAATCCAGATTGATGCAGGATCGAGGGAGCATTCCACTATCTGAAGTGTTGTTAAGTTGCGGACTCATCCCATCAGGACACTGACCTGTATCAGTGTTGCACTTGGTACATTGGGTTGCACTCGTCCATGTGTTAATTGTTCTTGTTGATCAGGGATTAGGTGCCTGTTAATCTGCAGACTGGACTGATGTTCTTTACACTAGCCCCTCTTCCCTCGGTATATTTTTGAAGATTTATGTTCTCGGTGGAACCGTTTCTAGAACTGTGTAAGGACCAGTGCTGCTGAGGTGTGGGGGGATAGCGCTCGTTTCTCAGTCCAGGCCCCGATCGCTCAACCCCACTCCCTTTTTGTTCCCTTTTGTATTGTTGATCCAACACAGGCCTGTTGCATGTCACGGATTCGGAATTAAGTGTACCCTGGTGGGGCGTGGGGTTGGCTGGGAAAGAGGAGAGTGTGAATCTGCCCGAAATGCCTTCATTTAACCCTCACCTGCACCCCCCACCTGTACTTTCCCTCCACTCTGCCCCTGCACCTGCTTTCTCCACCACCCCCCCCTCCAATCCTGGGTGTGATTGGTGGCACAAACTTTTGGGTTCCCTACATTTTATCAGGGACCTGGTGTGTATCCAGCGCTTGGCCGTTTATACAGGGCACGCTCAATTCCTAAGATCCGGCCCAAGGAGGCTGCTCCCTGGTGGTGCCTTGTCTGAAATCCTGTGAGCCAGGGCAGCTCTGTTCTCAGTTTAGTTGGCGGTATAGTTCCAAGTCAGGATGGTGAGTGGCTTGCAGGGGAGCTCGCAGGTGGTGGTGTTCCCATCTACCTGCTGCCCTTGTCCTTCTAGATGCTAGTGGTCGTGGGTTTGGAAGGGGCTGTCGAAGGAGCCTTGGTGAGTTTCTGCAGTGCATCTTGTAGATGGTACACACACTGCTGCTACTGTGCGTCGGTGGTGGAGGGAGTGAATGTTGAAGGTGGTGGATGGGGTGCCAATCAAACGGGGTTCCTTGCCCTGGATAGTGTCGAGCTTCTTGAGTGTTGTTGGATTTGCCTTCACCCAGGCAAGTGGGGCATATTCCATCACACTCCTGACTTGTGCCTTGTAGATGGTGGACAGGCTTTGGGGAGTCAGGAGGTGAGTTACTCACTGCAGGATTCCCTGCCTCTGACCTGCTCTTGTAGCCATTTATATGGCTGGTCCAGTTCAGTTTCTGGTCAATGGTAACCCCCAGGATGTTGACTTATATTGAAGAACCTCGGTGTCATAATCTACCTCAGGGTCCCTGACTAGGGAAAGGTAAATGTATTTGGCTCCCTGGCACACACACTTTAAAGCAGAGCAACGCTGCATTCGGCCTAATAGATCCATGCTCCTCCCACCCTCTCTTTATCTCTCCTTATCAACATATCCTTCTATTCCTTTCTCCCTTGTTTGTTTATCCAGCCTCCCCCTTAGATGTATCTTTACTGTTCGCCTAAACTAATCCCTGTGGCAACGAGTTCCACATGCTCCTCAATCTCTGGATAAGGAAGTTTCTCCTGAATTCCCTATAGGATTTATTAGTGACTATCCTGTATTGATGACTCCCTAGTTCGGGTTTCACTCAAAAATAGAAAATTTTCTCTGCATGTTTAGCCCTTAATCATTTTTAATCTCTATCAGGTCAGCCCTCAGCCTTAGAAAAGAGCCCCAGCCTGTTCGCTCTTTCCTGATTGGTGTAGCTCCTCAATTCTAAAATAATTTTATTAACCCCCCTTTATTGCGTCCGTCTACCCCTAACCCTGTCTCCCCACAAGCTATGGGGCTGAACAAGCACTGACTTTGCCCGAGGGCAGGCCACAACTTGATTGTGACATCTTCTACAGCCGAATAGCATGCTGCCGCTCAGTGGCTGGTCTATGCGTGTGAAATTCAACGGCTTAGGTGTGGTGAGGGTGAGCTGTACTAGCACCCAGCACAAATTTGGGGAAGTAGAGAGAAGAGGGTCTTTGGCGGGAGAATCAACATCCGTCAGAGATCTCCAGGGTTGTGCTCTCAGTAAATTCCAGATTATTTCAACTCTCTCACTGCCTAAGTAAGTCTGTTCTGATGGAATGAAGGGAGCAAACTGAGAGGTATGAAGGCAGGTAAATGGAGGACCAGGAGACTGATTAAGAGGGGTAAAACAGAGTATGACAGTAAACTTGCACGGAAGGTAAAAGCGGACTGTAAAAGTTTCTATCAGTATGTAAAAAGAAAAAAATTAGTGAAGGCAAATGTAGTTCCCTTACAGTCTGAAACAGGAGAATTTATACTGGAGAACAAGGAAATGGCAGAGCAATGAAACAACTACTGGAAGAAGACACAGCTTCCCAGAAATACTAGGGAACCAAGGGTCAGTGAGAAGGAGGAATTGAAGGAAACTAGTATTACTAAAACAGTAGCACTGCAGAAATTAATGGGACTGAAAGTTGATAAATTCCCAGGGCCTGATAACTGACATTCCAGGGTGCTAAAGGAGGTGGCCATGGAAATAGTGGATGCATTGGTTGCATCATCCAAAATTCTGCAGATTCTGGAACAGCCCCAGCAGATTGGAGGGCGGCAAATGTAACCCCACTATTTATAAGGAGAGAGGGAGAAGGGAGATTACAGACCGGTTAGCCTAACATCAGTAATAGGGAGAATGCTAGAGTCTATTATAAAGGATGTGATAACAGGGCACTTAGCAAATATCAACGGGATTAGACAAAGTCAACTTGGATTTATGAATAGGAAACCATGTTTGACAAACCTGCTGGAGTTTTTTGAGGAGGTAACTAGTAGAATAGATAAGGGAGAACCGGTGGATGTAGTGTATTTAGATTTTCAGAAAGCTTTTGATAAAGTCCCACATGAGGTTAGTGTGCAAAATTAAAGCAAATGGGATTTGGGGTAATATATTGGCATTGATTGAGAATTGGTTAGCAGACAGGAAACAGAGAGTAGGAATAAATGGGCCTTTATTGGAGTGGTGGGCAGTGACTAGTGGGGTACCGCAGGGATCAGTGCTTGGGCCCCAGCTATTCACAATATATACCAGTGATTTAGATGAGGGAAGCAAGTGTAATATTTCCAAGTTTGGTGACGACACAAAACTTGGTGGGAATGTGAGTGATGAGGAGGATGTTCAGAGGCTTTAAAACAATTTAGACAAGTTGAGAGAGTGGGTAAATACATGGGCCAGGATTTTCCCCTCGGCGATTTGGGGGCAGGGCCCGCTCGCCGAGGGGAAAATGATGCAGGATGACGTTGGGGGGAATCCCCGATGTCATCCCGGTCCATTTCAATTTTTAGGAAGGCGGGTGGACGGACAGTGAAATCAGCTGTCCGCCCGCCGACCTGTCAACGGCCAATTGAGGCTATTGACAGGCTAGTTAAAGTACTTAAAGACCTGCTCCGTCCAACCTTAAGGCTGGCGGGCAGGCCAGGAGCCCCAGCGGGCTTCTGGTTATTGATGAAACTTCATCCACTGGCGGGATGACGTTTCATATCCGTATTTTTAAAAATTAATAAAGTTTATGTGGTCTTTATTAACGTGTCCCATCTCGTGTGACATTGTCACATGAGGGGGACATGTTAATAATCTTTTTAATTTTTGTATTTTTAAAGTTTTTCGGACTGTCACTGGTTTCCCTGAGACAGCCTTTGTCTCGGGGAAAAATGCGCGAAAGAGCACACTTTGACAGCTGGGGATTTCCCCGCCCCCCCCGCACAGGAAGCACATAGCGCTTCCTGTCGGAGATGCCGCTGGGTGGGCCTTAATTGGCCTGCCCACTCAAAATGGCGGCGGGCCCCATTTCGGTGGCAGGGGGTCGACTGCCTGCCTGCCGGTAGGGCCCGCACACCCACCGAGGGCAAAATTCTGCCCATGGTAGATGCAACATAATGTGGATAAGTGTGAAGTTATCCGCTTCGGTAGGAAAAACAGAATGGCAGAGTATTATTTAAATGGTGATAGATTAGGAATTGTTGATGCACAAAGGGACCAGGGTGTCCTGGTACACCAATCGCTGTAAGCAAGCATGCAGAGTGCAGCAAGCAGTTAGGAAGGCAAATGGTACGTTGGCCTTCATTGCGAGGCGATTTGAGTACAGGAGCACGGATGTCTTACTGCAGCTGCACAGGACCTTGGTGAGACCACATCTGGAGTAGTGTGTACACTTTTGGCCTCCTTACCTAAGAAAGGATATACTTGCCATAGAGGGAGTGCAGCGAAGGTTCAGCAGACTGATTCCTGGGGTGGCAGGATTGTCGTATGAGGAGAGATTGGGCCGACTAGGCCTGTATTCACTGGAGTTTAGAAGAATGAGATGGAATCTCATTGAAATGTGGAGAATTCTGACAGGGCTGGACAGACTGGATGCAGGGATGATGTTTCCTCTGGCTGGGAGGGGGTTCTAGAACAGGGGGTCACAGTCTCAGGATACGGGGTAGACTATTCAGGACTGAGATGAGAAATTTCTTCACTCTGAGGGTGGTGAACCTGTGGAATTCTCTACCACAGAAGGCTGTGGAGGCCAAGTCACTGAATCTATATTTAAGGAGGAAACAGATTTCTAGACACTAAAGGTGTCGAGGGGTATGGGGAGAGAGCAGGAGTATGGCGTTGAGAAAGAGGATCAACCATGATCATATTAAATGGCAGAGCAGACTCAAAGGGCCGAATGACTTGCTCCTTTTTTTTTTGTTTCTATGTTAAGATTTAGATCCGTCATGATCTAATTGAATGGGCGGTACAGGTTGGAGGGGCTGAACGGCCTCAATCTATTCCTATATTAGCTGAAGTGGGACACTGCTTGTTTTAAAGCGCGGTCGCTTTTCTCTGATCCCATATCAGCCATTTTACATATACCTGGATGGTGAGGTTTTAGCTTGGTCTTAATCTTCCGCTCAATTACTGATCCTTCGCTCTTCCTCCTTGTCCAGGTGTCCGCAGGTCCTACACCTTTGGCCCGACGGGAGGTGGCTACGAGAATCCAGTGGGACAGCAAATGAGCCTGGAACATGTCTCCAACAACGCATGGCAAGTTAAATCCAGGCTCCTGCATTCCCTGCGCGAGAAGGAAGCCCTCCCGTTTGTGCCCTTGGGATGTCCGAAGCACTTCCCGGCCGAGGCTCCGTGCCTCAGGTCCCCTCGCCGTTGGGGCAGATGCGGAAGACGCACAGCAAGATCCCGCGAGCACGGTCGGGCTGGGGGTGTTCCAGAGGAAGAGCATTGTTCACCCAGGACCCTCCGGGAGCATTCCCTCGCTCCTCCTCCAACGGCCGTGGGATCTTTTAACTCCCGGCCGAACGTCTCCTCCGGCGATGTGGCACGCCCTCGGCGTTGCAGCACTGGGAGTGTCAGCCTAGATGGTGGGACCCGAGCCCGTGACCTTCTGACTCCCAGGAGTCGAGTCACACTGACCTGAGGCAGGCTTGGATTAATTAGACAGCCAGGGTTCACTAGAAGGGCGATTTATCCCTCCAGTCTTGCCAGTGTTGTCTCTGCTCTTGGAATAATAGACGGGCTCTCTTTCTTCTGGAGATGGAAGAGGATCCGTTTTGCTCTCTACAACCCAGTGGCTCCATTTAAGGGACATCTGTAACATCTATATTTCGACGATCTGTGGAATGTTAACTGTGACTTTTCCTTTCTCTGGAATCTAGGGACCATCAATCCCACTCTTCCAGCTTCACCTCTGCCGACGTTCCGGAGGGAATGCCAGCGCTGTCGCTCCTCCAGCCCCGGCCAGTGGTACTTCAGGGAATGCAGGTCCGTCGGGTGCCGTTGGAAATTCCTGAGGTAACGAGGGTTGAACCCAGTTAAATAGCCTCTGCTTCGTTCCTTCCTCCCCACAGCGTTCCACGGCCTTTGACAAAACTTGCTCTTCCTCGATTGTGAGCCGACCAGGGTATTCGACTGCTCGGGGCACCGTCGATAAGGTACAGAAGGAGGATCCCCCCACCCCCCCTCCCTCCTGGTGGACATGCCCGCACTATTTCTGTGGCTGAGCTGATGTAGACCTCCTGGCCCTTGCTGCCCAGCCAGTGCCAACTCCCTCTGCTCAGCACAAGCAGGTACAGGCTGGCACTTCCTTGTGGCAAGCCTGGCCTCCGCTAGACAGAAATGTCTCTTCAGCCACCTGCTCTGTCCAATCTAAGATAAAGCTGTTGGATGATGTGCCTTGTCGCGGAGAGCTAGCTAGTTGAGCAGTGTGACCATCAGTCACACAGGCACAGAAGACCAATCAGTCCCTCAAGCCTGTTCTGCCCATTCGGTTCGGCCATGGTTGACCTGTCTTAATCCCATCTACCCACCTTGGCTCCTTAACCCTTAAATCCCCTTACCCAGTAAAAATTTATCACACTCTGTTTTGAAATTTTCAATTGATCCCCAGCCAGGTTTTGAGGTGGAAGAGTTGCAGATTACCACTATCTTCTGTGTGGAAAAAGTGCTTCCTAACATACATACGGGTTAGGAGCAGGAGTAGACCATTCGGCCTCTTGAGCCTGCTCCGCCATTCAATAAGATCATGGTTGATCTGATGGTGACCTTATCCCTCCTTCCCCTGATAACCTTGACTCCCTTTTTAGTCAAGAATCTATCTTCCTTTGCCTTAAAAATATTCACTGACTCAGCCTCCGCCGCTGCTTGGGGAAGAGAGTTCCAAAGATTCGCGACCCTCTGAGGGGAAAAAGTCCTCCTCATTCCTGTCTTAAATGGGAGACCCCTCATTTTTAAACTGTGCCCCCTAGTTCTGGTTCCTGATCTCGCCCCTGAACGACGTAGCTCCAGTTCTAAGTTTATGCTCTCCTACTGTGGACTCTCCTTGACAGAGAAATTTGTTTTTTCCCCTTCAAACCCTGTGAATTCCTTTCTTCATCTCAAACACCTCGACTAGGTCATCCCATAGTCATCTGCACTCTAAATGCCCAGCGGATGCAACCTCTCCAAGTAATTTAACCCGTTTTGCCCTGGTATGGTTCAGTCGCACATTGTTAGATGGGGGATCTTTTTTTTAGAAGTTCATTCACGGGATGTGGGCTTCACTGGCTGGACCCAGCATTTATTGCCCATCCCTAATTGCCCCTTGAGAAGGTGATGGTGAGCTGCCTTCTTGAACCGCTGCAGCCCGTGTGGTGTAGGTACACCCACAGTGCCATTAGGGAGGGAGTCCCAGGCTTTTGACCCAGCGACAGCCGATATATTTCCAAGTCAGGATGGTGAGTGGCTTAGAGGGGAACTTCCAGGTGATGGTGTTCCCATGTATCTGCTGCCCTCGTCCTTCTAAGTAGTAGTGGTCAGAGGTGAGTTATTGGATGTCTCCCTCCCTTTCCCATTTCATCCCAGGGTGTGAAGTGTTGAACGCAGGCAACAGCACATCAAGTGATAAATACACACAGTGCTGGAAAGACTCAGCAAGTCTGGCTGAGCATCTGCGGAGAGCGGAACAGCGTTATAGTTTGAGTGCAGTATATCTCCTCTTTGGAATGGTTTCTCTCTCTCTCTCTGCAGATGCTGCCAGACCCACTGAGGTTTTCCAGCACTTATTTCTGACCTCCAGCATCCACAGTACTTTGCTATTGTTTCAGCACCTCAGGTAACCCCCCTGCTCCTTTTTCTTTCTCTCCTTAATTTGCAACAAAAATTCCCAGCTGGATTTTCTGGATCAGGAATCCCTCCACGAATCCCAGGAGAACACACTCATGATTGAGGAGAAGACCAGGAACAAACAATACTACAAGTTCTGGCTGCTACCCTGGAAGTGGATGCGCATCCGTTACGACCGACTGGCATTGCTGGCCTTGCTGGACAGGTTCGGTGTGATGTGGGTGGGGGTGAAATCTGAAGATGTGTCTAAACTTTTCCAAGTGCCTTTGAAACTGGATTCGGGATAATTGGAACCACAATATTTATACTCCCATTGCCGGTAATTTAAAGTGAGGAGGCAGTGGCATAATGGTAATGTCACTGGGCTTGTAACCCAGAGGCCCAAGCTAATGCTCTGGGGACGTGGGTTCAAATCCCCACCACAGCAATTGGGGAAATTTTAATTCATAAATCTGGACTTGAGAGCTAGTCTCAGCAGTGGTGACCATGAAGCTATCATCAGTTGTCGTGAAAATCCGTCTGCTTCCCTTGCAGAAACCGACAGGCCTGTGAAAACGTCGTGGCTGTTGTCCTAGCTGCCCTGGTCGCTTTCTTGGGCTTCATGCTGCTCCTGGAGGGCTTCTTCCAGGACATCTGGGTGTTCCAGTTCTGCCTTGTCATCGCCAGCTGCCAGTACTCGCTGCTGAAGGTACCGTCCTGCACAGCCACACCCCGACCTCCTAACTAGACACCACTGTTAGTGAGCTCTAGTCCAACTTGCATTCTCGTAGGGCCTTTAACATAGGATCAAACATCCCAAGGTGCTTCACAGGAGCGTCATCCTACCCTGAGCTACATAAAGAGATATTAGGACAGGTGACCAAAAGCTTGGTCAAAGAGGGAGAGAGGTCTTAACTACAGACAAGGTGGGAGAGTTTGAGAGGGGAGCTCCAGAGCCGGGGATTTTGGCAGTTTTAAAGCCTCACTGGGGAAGTGATTGGGAATGCGCGGATGGCCAGAATTGAAGGCACAGAGATCTCGGAGGGTTGTGAGGCTGGAGGAGTGGGTGGGTGAGTGGGGAGAGGATTGGCCATGGATGGATTTGAAGACAAGGACGAGCATTTTAAAATCGAGGCGTTGCCAGACTGGCAGCCGTTTGTGGGTCAGCGGGTGATGGGTGACTGGGACTTGGTGCAAATTAAGATATGGAGCAGCAGAGTTTTCTGTGCCTCTCGTTTGCCGATGGGGAGAGTGATTTGGTAGAACTCAACCTCCCAATGTCTCTCAATTTGTAAGAAAAAATATATTTAACTAGAAGGGTGTGAAGGTTCTGGTTCCTTGACAATCGGAGGGCTCGCTGGTACAACCTGTGTGGTGAAGGACACACACACAGGTGCTGTTTGGCTAGAAGCTTTGGGATTCGAGTGATGGTGGCGTTGCCATGTGCTAACTGCTACCACCCCTTCTCGGGGGGTGGAGGTAATGGGTTTGGGAGGTGTTATCTCAAAAACTGTGCAGAGCTTTTGCAATGCGCTGTGTACATAGTGCGCACAGCAACCATGTTAATAACATCGCCCTATTGAACTCCAGCTCCTATTCAGGGGAGATGGTGGTGTAGTGGTGATGTCACTGGACCCCTAACCCAGAGGCCCAGGCAAATGCCCAGGGGGCACGGGTTCAAATCCCACCACGACAGCTGGTGGAATTTAAATTCAATTCATAAATCTGGAATATAAAACTACTCTCGGTAATGGTAACCATGACAACTATCATCGGTTATCGTAAAAACCCATCTGGTTCACTAGTATCCCTTTAGGGAAGGAAATCTGCCGCCCTTATTTGGTCTGGCCTACGTGTGACTCCCAGACATGGCTGACTCCTAATTACCCACTAAAAAGGCCTGTCAAATAACTCAGGTCAAGAGGCAATTAGGGATGGGCAACAAATGCTGGCCTTGCCAGCGACGCTCGCATCCCCATGAAAGAATAAAGAGGGGGAAGAAAGAAGCTGCGTGCTGCCCCGACCTGGACACGTAACATGTTTCCTTCACTGTCGCTGGGTCAAAATCCCTCCCGAGCACCACACGGACTTGCAGTGGCTCGTCACTCCATTCTTGAGGGGCGGTCTGAGACAGACAAGACATCCTGACATTGCGAGTGATGCCCACACCACAAATCTGAATTGTACAAGAGAAACCTGTCCGGGGTGGGGTGTGGGGTGTAGGGGATGGGGGGGGGTGATATAAACCAATTCAGCACATTAGGCGTTTTGAGGGTTCAGAGAATGATCACAGCAAGGAAGCCATTTGTAATTATTCTTAAATCCTCCATACCCCTCCCTTGTTCCCCAATTTTGTTTTTTTTTTAACTTTTAAAAAATTTTTGACTACAAAAATCATGTGGCCCAATTGACTGGGGGACGACCACCCCCCCCCCCCCCGGTCCAATATTTCGGATTCTTCTGCCCCTCCCACCCACCTTTCGAGGCCACACTGCGAGACGGGAGAGATGTTGGTTTGTTTGTGTTCGAAGCCGCTCGCACTGACTCCCCTGTGTTCTTATTTTCCCTTTTCCCCAGAGTGTTCAGCCAGATGCAGCCTCTCCAATGCACGTGAGTAGCGTGGGGTTAAAGGTGCATTTCTATAGCACCCCAGGGGCCGCGGGATGTCCCAGTGCGCTTTACAGCCAATGTAGCACTTTTTTTTTTGACGCACATTCACTGTTGTAACGTAGGAATTGCAGCGGCCAGTTTGCGCACAGCAAGCTCCCGTGGACAGCAACGTATTAATGGCCCAGATCATCCACTTAAGAGTCATACGGACTCGAAACGTTAAGTCTGTCTTCCTCTCCACAGATGCTGTCAGACCCTGCTGACGTTTTTCCAGCGATTTTTGTTTTTGTTTCATCCGCTTTAGATGTTGGTTGAGGGATAAGCATTGCGCAAGCCTGAGAGGACAGAGGGCAGCCTGCAAGGTCTCAGCCAGAAGGCAGGGCCTCTGACTGCGCGGCACTCCCTCAGCACTGCAAGGAGGTGTCCGCCTAGATGATGTGCTCAGGCCTCTGGGGCGGGACTGGAACCCACCACCTGCCTCGGAGGTGAGAGAGAGAGAGCACTACCCGCTGAACCATGGCTGAAGCACCTTCAGACTGAGGCCAGATTGAGAGCATTTTGAGGAGCCCCAAACCCCAGAAATGCCTCTGCTTGTTTGAGCTAATCTTTCCCACCGCCAGCCCTGTTACCCCGCCGTTAACAATGATTCCCGTTTATCTCGCGCCTTTAACCCTGGGGTTACAGGGTTGGATCGTCCCAAGTGATTACAGTGCAGAGGCTGTGCTCGTAGTGTGGGGAGGGGGTGGGGCTGCTCCATGTGTATACATGTGCGTGTCCCGGCCATCATCTAATCTGACACTTGAATCTCCCACAGGGTCACAACTGGATTATTGCGTACAGCCGGCCGGTCTACTTCTGCATGTGCTGCGCGCTGATCTGGCTCTTTGACCTTGGCAGCCGGAGCGACCACCTGCAGCCCATCAACCTGTATGGAATCACTCTCTTCTCTGCCCAGTCCTTTGCCTGCGCTCGGGATGTGGTGATCGGTGGGTTTGTGCAATACATTGTCTGTATTTATTAATATATCAACCATGCAGCATATACAGCTCAGCTGATTCATGCTGGTATTTCTACTCCACATGAGCCTCCCATTCCCCCCTCCTAATCCTATCACCACATCCTTCTATTCCTTTCTCCCTCATGTGTTTATCCAGCTTTCCCCTTAAACGTATCTATACTATTCACCTCTCCCACCCCCTGTGGGAGCGAGTCCCACATTCTCCCAACTCTCTGGCTAAAGAGCTTTCACCTGAATTCCCGATTGGATTTATTAGTGACTATCTTATTTCGATGGCCCCGAGTTCTTGTCTCATCCACGGGTGGAAACATCATCTGCATGTCTACCCAGTCAAAAATTCTTCATAATTTTAAGGACCTCCAACAGGACCACAGAATTGCTACGGCGCAGAAGGTGGCCATTCGGCACATCGTGTCTGCACCAGCTTTCCAAATGAGCCATTCTCCCGCCTTCTCCCCTTACTGTTATCTGAAAGGAAGAACATTCTCATTCCCCTGTTCGAACGCTTCAATTGAACCTGCCTCCACCACACAATCAGGGGCCCCCCACCCCCCACCCCCCCCCCACCACCACCGCCACCACCACCACCACCACCGCCACCGCCGCCACCGCCACCACCACCACCGCCACCACCACCACCACCGCCACCACCACCACCACCGCCACCACCACCACCGCCACCACCACCACCACCACCGCCACCACCGCCACCACCACCACCACCGCCACCACCACCACCACCGCCACCGCCACCCACCACCACCCACCACCACCCACCACCACCGCCACCACCACCACCGCCACCACCACCGCCACCACCGCCACCACCGCCACCGCCACCACCACCCACCACCACCCACCACCACCCACCACCACCGCCACCACCACCACCGCCACCACCACCGCCACCACCGCCACCGCCGCCGCCACCACCACCGCCACCACCACCACCACCACCACCACCCACCACCACCCACCACCACCCACCACCACCGCCACCACCACCACCGCCACCACCACCGCCACCTCGGATTTCTGTCTCCTAGACCAGAGTCTTCCCTGATGACTCCAACCTCTGTTTTGGTGCCATCTTTGTCATACTGGGGCATTTAACTACAAGGCAGGTTTGTGTGTGTGTGTGTGTACGTGTGGGCACTTGTGCAAGACTCACTGCCCTCGAACTGGCACAAAAGCACCCTTGCTGAGTTTCAGTGAAGGGCAGCTAGCAAGCCACACCGTCGCACAGTAACGTAGGAACAGGGGGAGGCCGTTCAGCTCCCTCAAGCTCCAAATTCCCAACCACTTTTAGTGGCAAGAAGTTCCCCCTGACCTTGCCTTGCTCTCCTTTAATGTTATCTGCCCCTTTTGTTGTGGACTGCCTCACCGCTGGAGGAAACAGTTTCTATCTACCCTATCAAATTCAGATGTTGTTTTGGTGAACCCTCACTGCGCCCCATTCAAGGCCAAGTATCTCCTTCCCGAGGTGCAGTACTGCCGGTGATATCTGACCAAGGTGTGCTCCTGCCTTCCCACGCCTAGTTTAATTAACTTTTTAGGTACTGTGCAAACTGAAGGTCAGAAACTAGCCCCTTCATAACGTCCCACTGTTGCTCGCCCTCGCCCTCGCCCTTTTTGGGTTTTTGTTTTACTTTGCGGTAGCAGCCCCATCACTCTAGATGCAAAGACCTTGGAGAGGCTTGTGGACAGTTTTGGCCAGAATGGTACCAGGCATGAGGGACATAGAAACTAGGAGCAGGAGTAGGCCATTCGGCCCTTCGAGCCTGCTCCGCCATTCATTAGGATCATGGCTGATCGTCCAACTCAGTAGACTGCTCCCGCTTTCTCCCCATACCCTTTGATCTCTTTCGCTCCAAGAGCTATATCTAACTCCTTCTTGAAAACATACAGTGTTTTGCTCTCAACTGCTTTCTGTGGTAGCGAATTCCACAGACTCACCACTCTGGGTGAAGAAATTTCTCCTCATCTCAGTCCTAAATGGTCCACCCCGTATCCTCAGACTGTGACCCCTGGTTCTGGACTCCCCCACCATCGGGAACATCCTGCATCTGCCCTGTCATGCGGAGAAGCTGGGATTGTTCTCCTTGGAGCATCGAAGGCTAAGGGGGAGATTTAATCGGGGCACTCAAAATCATGAAGGGTTTTGATGGAGCAACTGGGAAACTGTTTGCAGTGTCAGGAAGGCATGTTTCAAAGAGCCAGCATGGGGACGATGGGCTGAATAGCCCCCTCCGGTACTTTGAGAGTCTTTGATTTTTGTCTACCTTTAACGTGAGATGCAGGTGGGTGGGTGGGGGTCACACAGTCAAGCTGTTGTGATCTATGCCCCCAGTGCGTGACTCCACATTCTTTAATTGTTTCTGGTTTTGCTTGCAGTTTTCACGCTGTGTTTTCCCGCCATCTTCCTCCTCGGCCTCCTGCCTCAAGTCAACACTTTCTTTATGTACTTGTTGGAACAGCTGGACATACACGCCTTTGGGGGCACTGGTAAGTCTAGAGGCCATCGACCTTCAATCAAACCTTGTATTTAATGTGTTGTTTGAGCCCTGGTGATATGGGCTGAGAGCAGTGGGGGGGGGAGTGGTCTGTACAATTGAGAGCTATTTCTCTTTTTTTCTCTCTCTCTCTCTCTCCCTTTCTCTCAAATGTTTCTTGCTCGCCCTCTCACTGAGGTACGAGTGGGGTGAGGGCGAGCTCAGCACACGCATGCTGACACAGCAAAAACACGTGACTGTCAGGTGGCCCAAAGCCGAATGACAGGACTTCATGCTTCTCACCGCGTGTGAAGTTTTGTTGCATGGAAGCGAAGCGGGGGTGGGGTTGGGAGCTCGGCGCCCAGTACTGATTCACTCTGTCCCATTCTCTTCACAGCTACAACCAGCCCCATATCCGCACTTTACAGCTTTGTCCGCAGTCTGCTGGTTGCTTCCCTCCTATACGGATTCTGCTTCGGGGCCGTGAAGGTAAGTGGGAAGGAATGGGGCATTCGGAGGGGACAGGGTGATGGCAGGGATCAGGGGGCAAACTCTCCGCTGGTTGGAGTCATACCGAGCACAAAGGAAGATGGTTGTGGTTGTTGGAGGCCAATCACCTCAGCGCCAGGGCATCACATCAGGAGCTCCCCAGAGTAGTGCCCTAGGCCCAACCGTCTTCAGCCACTTCATAATAATCTCCCCTCCCTCTAAAGGCCAGAAGTGGTGATGTTCGCTGATGATCTCACAATGTTCAGCACCGGGACTCCTCAATACTGAAACAGTCCATGCCCAAATGCAGCAAGACCTGGACAATATCCAGGCTTGAGCTGGTAAGTGCCATGTAACATTGGCACCACACAAGTGCCAGGCAATGATCATCTCCAATGAGAGAATCCAACCATCTCCCCATTACATTCAATGGCATTACCATCGCTGAATCCCCCACTATCAACATCCTGGGGGTTACCATTGACCAGAAGCTGAACTGGACTAACTATATAAATACTGTGGCTACAAGAGCAGGTCAGAGACTGGGAATTCTGCAGTGAGTAACTCGCCACCTGACTCCTCACAGCCTGTCCACCATCTACAAGGCACAAGTCAGGAGTGTGATGGGATACTCTCCACTTGCCTGGATGAGTGCAGCTCCCACAACACTCAAGAAGCTAGACACCATCCAGGACAAAGCAGCCCTGTTTGATTGGCACCCCATCCACAACATTCACTCCCTCCACCACCGACGCACAGTAGCAGCAGTGTGTGTACCATCTACAAGATGCACTGCAGCAACTCACCAAGGCTCCTTTGACAGCAACTTCCAAACCCACAACCGCTACCACCTAGAAGGACAAGGGCAGCAGACACATGGGAACACCACCACCTGCAAGTTCCCCTCCAAGCCACTCACCATCCTGACTTGGAAATATATCGGCCGTTCCTTCACTGTCGCTGGGTCAAAATCCTGGAACTCCCTCCCTAACAGCACTGTGGGTGTAGCTACACCACAGGGACTGCAGCGGCTCAAGATGGCGGCTCACCACCACCTTCTCAAGGGGGCAATTAGACACAGACAATAAATGCTGTCCTTGCCAGTGATGCTCACATCCCATGAACAAGTAACTAAAAGCAAAGGGATATTGGCAGGGGCAGGACAGTGCAGGGAACACAAAAGTGTGAGGGTGTGGGACTCATTGGATAGCTGATTCAGAAAAGCAGAGCAAAAGATGATGAGTAGAATGGCCTCCTTCTGTGCTTCTAATTCTCTCTCTCTCTCTCTCTCCCTCTCTTCCCTTCACAGGTTCCTTGGGAAGCCCAGCATGTGCCAGTTTTGTTTTCCGTCTTCTGTGGCCTTTTAGTCGCACTCTCATACCACCTCAGCCGTCAGAGCAGTGATCCCACCACCCTCTGGTAAGTGGCTGGGTGCGTAGAGTTTATTTTCCTTACCGACTGGATGGAGATGGGGGGTGGGGGGGGGGGGGTGCGTTGTACCTGCCAAGCTAGACCAGGGTCGAACACCCCCTCAAAGGCAAGGACCTTTATCTTGTCGTTGGTGCCAACTTGTCCAGTCCTGGGAGTGCTGCACTGTTGGAGGTGTGGCACTCTTTGGGTGATGTGCTGAAACGAGATGTCCGCCAGATGGGGCGTTGAAATTGTGTTGGGGGTTGGCATTCTGGCAGAGCAGGATGCCTCCTTCAGTTGTAACTCAGTGGGTAACACTTTTTTCCTTCCCCATTCCCTGCCGACCCTGTCTGAGTCAGAAGATAATGCATTCCTCACTCCAGAAGCTTGCACATCCAATCCAGGCAAATACTTCCAGTGGAATACTGTGGGAGTGCCGCAGGACCCTATGGCTACTATCTGAAGAAGAGCAGGGAAGTTATCCTTGATGCCCTGACCAATATTTATCCCTCAATCAGTCCCTTAAAAAGAAGTGATCAGGGCGTTACTTCATGGCTGTTTATGGGAGCTTGCTGTGTGCAAATTGGCTGCTCCATTTCCTGCATTACTATGGTGACTACATTTCAAAAGCCCGTTGTTAACTGTGAAACACTCTTGAGGTTGTGAAGGGTGCTGCTTAGATACAAGCCTATCTTCCTTTTTTACCACAGCGCCACCTCTTGTGGGAGGATGTAATTAAAGCGTGACGTGTTTACATAGATAGCTCTCATTATAAAAAGGGACATATGAGGTATCGGAGGGTTACACACTGTCAGCAGCCAAAGGGCTGAGGGTGGGCCATCCTTGTTGGCCACTCTTCGAGGGAGTGCAGATTATTAACACCCTGTCTCTGTGCTCATTCCAATGACTGCAGGGCCCTGATCCGGTCCAAGTTTTTCCCACAATTGGACAATCGTAATCCTGAGGATCCACTGCTGGAAATCCAGGATCCGCTCCCAGCAAAACTGAAGAACTCATTGGTAAGCTCTCAATCGGTCGGCTGCACTCGTCCTTCTGATTGTGACCCAGCGGCGGTTCACATTGTGTCCGGCTGAGTCAGGACTCTCTGTCGCGGGTGCAGCAGTTTATCTCTGGAAGGAAGATGGTGGGAGGAAATAACCTGCTGCTCCCTTCCGTTTGCTGTCCTATCAAAGTCAGGTGAGGACAAGTCCGAGCTTGGCTCTGATGCTTCCCAGAGTCGAATAGCTCTGCCATGGCCCCCATATTTCAGCAAGGATATCCTGCTTTGGAGGCAGTTCAAAAGAGATTCACTAGGCTGATTCCTGGGATGAAGAGGTTGACTTATCAAGAACGGCTAAACAGGTTAGGCCTTTATTCATTAGGGTTCAGAAGAATGAAGGATGATCTTATTGAAACGTATAAGATTCTGAGGGGGCTTGACAGGTTAGATGTTGAGGAGATGTCTCCACGAGTGGTGGAATCTCGAACTAGGGGACGTAGTTACAAAATATAGGGACACTCATTTAAAACTGGGATGTGAAGGGATTTCCTCTCTGAGGGTAGTGAATGTCTGGAATTCTCTACCCCAGAGAATTGTGGAGGCTAGATCACTGAGGCTAGATCACAGAGTATTTAAAGAGGCGATTGATAGATTTTTGAAATATCGGGGAGTTGAGGGCTATGAGGAGCTGGCACAAAAGAGGAGTTGAGGCCTGGGGCAGATCACATGTTGAATGGCAAGGCAGGCCTGAGGGGCCGAATGGCCTACTCCTGCCCCCATTTCTTATGTTCTTATTTGTTGTGTAGGATCCACGTGAGGAATGGACACTAGTGGGGGTTGGGGTGAGGCTGTAATCCCAGCACAAGTGGCTTCCCCCCCACCTCCAAACCTTGTTCTGTTCTCTCCTGCGCCCTTGCACAGCCCCGAACCCCTTCTCTCCCACCACCACCTCCGTGTTACTTGCTCCACGAGCAGTGTGAATGTGTGAGTATTACCTGACTGTAGTTACTCATGTCCTGACACAGCCTCCAGCTGATGCAGCAGTAAGCAGCCTGCGCCAAACTTGTGCTGTTTCCATTTGGTTACCTCTCGCTTTGTTTTTCGTCCCACACCATCTGCAGAGAGAGATCCTTCACTCAGACCTGGTCATGTGCCCAGTGATCGCCATCATAACCTTTGCAATCAGTGCCAGCACGGTTTTCATTGCACTTCAGGTAAGTGTCCTTCTGGATCTCGCCTCTAATCTTGGTCACTGAGTGGAGATCGGCCAACTGATGTGTGAAGTGTCTCACTGAAACTGACTCATGTTAGCGAGCAAAACAGATTTCCATTTTGTCACAGTTACTGTACCCCAGTGTTACACAGTGACAGACCCAACCCCACCAGTTTAGTACCCCAATGTTACAGTGACAGACCAATCACCACCAGTACTGTACCCCAGTGTTACACAGTGACAGACCCGACCCCACCAGTACTGTACCCCAGTGTTATACAGTGACAGATCTGTCCCCACCAGTACTGTACCCCAGTGTTATACAGTGACAGACACGTCACCACTAATACTGTACCCCAGTGTTATACAGTGACAAACCTGTCCCCACCAGTACTGTACCCCAGTATTATACAGTGACAGACCTGTCCCCACCAGTACTGTACCCCAGTGTTATACAGTGACAGACACGTCACCACGAATACTGTACCCCAGTGTTATACAGTGACAAACCTGTCCCCACCAGTACTGTACCCCAGTGTTATACAGTGACAGACCTGTCCCCACTAGTACTGCTCCCCAGTGTTATGCAGTGACAGACCTGTCCCCACCAGTACTGTACCCCAGTGTTACAGTGACAGACCTGTCCCCACCAGTACTGCACCCCAGTATTATACAGTGACAGACCCGTCCCCACCAGTACTGCACCCCAGTATTATACAGTGACAGACCCATCCCCACCAGTACTGTACCCCAGTGTTATACAGTGACAGACCAGTCCCCACCAGTACTGCACCCCAGTATTATACAGTGACAGACCCATCCCCACCAGTACTGTACCCCAGTGTTATACAGTGACAGACCAGTCCCCACCAGTACTGTTCCTTTGTGCTATACAGTGACAGACCTGTCCCCACCAGTACTGTACCCCAGTGTTATACAGTGACAGACCTGTCCCCACCAGTACTGTTCCCCAGTGTTATACAGGGACAGACCTGTCCCCACCAGTACTGTACCCCAGTGTTATACAGTGACAGACCTGTCCCCACCAGTACTGTACCCCAGTGTTATACAGGGACAGACCTGTCCCCACCAGTACTGTACCCCAGTGTTATACAGGGACAGACCTGTCCCCACCAGTACTGTACCCCAGTGTTATACAGTGACAGACCTGTCCCCACCAGTACTGTACCCCAGTGTTATACAGGGACAGACCTGTCCCCACCAGTACTGTACCCCAGTGTTATACAGGGACAGACCTGTCCCCACCAGTACTGTACCCCAGTGTTATACAGTGACAGACCCATCCCCACCAGTACTGTACCCCAGTGTTATACAGTGACAGACCCATCCCCACCAGTACTGTACCCCAGTGTTATACAGTGACAGACCCATCCCCACCAGTACTGCACCTCAGTGTTATACACTGACAGTGATTGGTGAGAACTGGTTAAATGAAGCTGATTGAAGAGACTGTTGGGCTGGTCTGGTCTAGTTTACAGGGTCAGTGGGGTTCCTCAAAAGCGCAATTGTAAAGCTTGTGTTGAGTCACTGAGCTCATCGATTCGAGTTGTCGGCTCTGTGGGTTGCCACTCCCGCCTCTTGAGTCAGATGGTCATGGAATCAAATCCCACTTCCGAGATGTGAGCACACAATCCAAGTGAACTTTCCCAGTGCCAGAACCGAGGTGGGGGGTGGGGGCTACACTGTCTGAAGCTGTGTCTTTCAGATGAGGCGTTTGCCCCTCCAGAGAATGTCATGGCCTCTATTGGAAGGAGAGCAGTTCGGAGTTCTCCCCCACCAGGGTCCTGAGGCCAACATGTATCCCTCAACGGCCATTATCTGAAACAGTAACAGGCCACTCATCTCTTTTGGTTTTTGTGCGAACTCGCTGTGTGCAGCTTGCCTGCCAGGTTTGTTTACAGAACAACTGCTCTGAATAATTAATTGGGCACAAAGCGCTTTCAAACTCCCCAGTCAGGCTGGATTTATAAAGTGCACATTCACAATCCTGTGGGGGTGATGGGGCTTGGCTGGGTTGCAGATTTGCAGTAATATTTCGTTGCCACTAGATGGGGCCCCAGGCTGTATCCAGCTCAGTGTGTCACGCAGTTTCGAACTTCCCGATCGCTGTCGACCAGCCGCTTTCGCTCTTTGTCTGGCTGCTCTGTGGTGTTGGGCAAGGGAGGAATGCAACCCCCCCTCCCCCCCCAAAATGGGCAAAGAACTGCCTTGCCCTCATTCCAACCGCACACGAGGGGCCTTCAGCGTACGCGTAAACTGTTCGACGGCACCTCCGACATCGCTGCACTCCGTCAGCACCTCACTGGATTGTGGGCTCAGGAGCAGGGCTCGAACCCTCGACTCTCCGGCGGTGGGGGAGGGTTTGCGGAACTGGTTCCCTGTTGAGGCGAAGCAGCTCGATATTGCTGTACCTGCCGACACAGAGTACCAGCAGCTGGAGCCTGCTCCGCGTTGGTAAGTGTGAGAATTAAACCCATAGTGGCGGGGGGGGGGGGTCAATGTCCGGCTGTCTCACCTGTCTCATGGTCTGGTCTTTCTCTGTCCTCTCTCTTTATCTCCCACTCTCTCGTGCAGCCGGTCCTGAGTTACGTGCTCTACGCGCTGGCTGGCCTGGTTGGCTTCCTGACGCACTACCTCCTCCCACAGCTCCGCAAGCAGCTCCCGTGGTGCTGTCTGTCCCACCCGATGCTGAAATCCCGAGAGTACAGCCAGTTCGAGGTCAGAGGTGAGTCTGGGCCCGGTTGACTAAACCTGTGGCACCGCTGCAGGCCACGGGTCTGCACTGGAGGCTGCTTCTCTGGAGAAGTGTGTGTGTGTGTTTTTTTTTTTCTCGTTCGTGGGATGTGGGTGTCGCTGGCTGGGCCCAGCATTTATTACCCATCCCTAATTGCCCCTTGAGAAGGTGGGGGTGAGCCGCCCTCTTGAGCCGCTGCAGTCCATGTGGTGTAGGTACACCCACAGTGCTGTTAGGCCGGGAGTTCCAGGATTTTGACCCAGCGACAGTGAAGGAACGGCCGATATATTTCCAAGTCAGGATGGTGAGTGGCTTGGAGGGGAACTTGCAGGTGGTGGTGTTCCCATGTGTCTGCTGCCCTTGTCCTTCTAGATGATAATGGTTGTGGGTTTGGAAAGTGCTGTCAGAGGAGCCTTGGTGAGTTGCTGCAGTGCATCTTGTAGATGGTACACACACTGCTGCTACTGTGTATCGGTGGTGGAGGGAGTGAATGTTGAAGGTGATGGATGGGGTGCCAATCAAGCGTGCTGCTTTGTCCTGGATAGTGTCGAGCTTTTTGAGTGTTGTGGGAGCTGCACTCATCCAGGCAAACGGATGGTTTTCCTGACTTGTGCATTGTAGATGGTGGACAAACTTTGGGGAGTCGGAGCTGAGTTACTCTCCACAGAATTCCCAGCCTCTGCATTTAAACACAGAGGGGTGCTGGTTTATTGATTGATAGCTGGGGTAGGAGTGGTGGGTTTGAAGTGGAGGTTTGATTGACCTGAAGTCATGAGACCACGAAGGATCTGGGCTGGATGTTGAGGACTCCCAGAGCCAGTCCTGCTCTGACTCTTAGTGTCCAGTGTGTCTATCCTGCCGTTGGGGTAGTACGTTCCCAAGGATGGTAATCGAGGTCCGCTGCTGGCCGTTGTTTTAGAAACTTTCTCGATCAGACTGCGGCTTGACTAGTCTGTGGGGGCAGTGGACTACCTGGAGCACACGCTCCCAGCTGTCGGTGAGGAGTGTCAGCTGCTGCACTCTGCTGAGTTTGTCTTCACCTCCCGATAACATCGGTCCCACACATTTTCTTCGCAAACCTTCTGGCAATTGCTTTACAACTGCACAAGTTAGTATCCATCTGCAGCAAGTGATTAGGTAGGCAAATGGAAAGTTATATAAGGGGAATGTAATATAAAACAGGAAAGTTTTACTGCAGCTGTACAGGGCCTTGGTGAGACCACATAGAGTCATAGAGGCCCACAGCATAGAGAAAAGGCCCTTCGGCCCATCGAGTCTGCGCTGGTTAAACAAGTACCTAACTATTCTAATCCCATTTTCCAGCACTACCCCCATAGCCTTGTAGGCCATGGCATCGCCAGTGCACATCCAAACACTGTGTACAGTTTTGATCTCCTTATTGGAAAAAAGATATAATTGTGTTAGAGGCAGTTCAGAGAAAGTTCACTTGACTCGTTCCTGGGACGAGGGGCTTCTCTTATGAAGAAAGGTTGAAGAGGTTGGGCCTACACCCATTGGAGCTTAGAAGAATGAGAATTGATGTTATTGAAACATAAGATCCAGAGGTGATTTGATAGAATAGATACCAGGAGGTTGTTTCCACTTGTGGGTGAACTAGAACCAGGGGACACAGTTTAAGAATAGGAGGTCTTCCTTTTAAGACTGAGATGACGAGAATGTTTTTCTGAGGGTCATTTAGTCAGTGGAATTCTCTTCCCCAGAGAGCAGTGGAGGCTGGGTCAGTGAATATATTCAAGGCTGAGTTCGATAGGTTTTTGATCGACAAGGGAGTCCAGGGTTATGGGTTACTGAGACCACACCAGATCAACCATGATCTTATCGAATGGCAGAGCAGGCTCATGGGGCCGAATGGCCTCCTCCTCCTGAGTCCTATATTCCTAAGCACCTAGAGAAGTGCATGCGAGGCCAGAACAAAAGGCCATCAATATAAGGGAGTCACTAATAAATCTAATCGGGAATTCAGGAGAAACGTCTTTACCCAGAGAGTGGGGAGAATGTGGAACTCGCTCCCACGGGGAGTGGTCGAGGCGAGTAGTGTAGATACATATAGGTGGGTCGGGGGGGGAAGCTGGATAAACACACGAGGGAGAAAGGATATGGTGCTGGAGTGAAATGGCGAGGGGTGGGGGAGAGGAGGCTCGTATGGAGCAGAAACACTGGCTGAATGGCCTGTTTCTATGTTGTAAGTAGGAGGTAACTGCTAAGTACCACGCTCATTCAGACACTTCAGCCAACGAGAGTCTGGGACTGGAGGGCTGGGGGACCCCCTGTTCTGGATCATAACTTGTGGCAGATTCCTGATGAAGGATTGATTGAATCCAGTTGCCACAAACCGGGGCAGGACGTGAACTTCGAGGCTCTGGGTCGCTGCTCCAGATCCATAATCAACCAGGCGCCTGGTTGGTATATCGAATGATACGGTGCAGAGCGAGACCATTCAGCCCCTTCTGCCTGTGGCAGCTGTGCGATAGAAATACCACATTTGCCCCTCTCCCCCTCCCAGTGGAAGTGATCTCTCTCTTGGGACTGATTGTGGCTCCCTCTGTCAGCAGCTAGGCTGTATCTATTCTGGTTTTCCCAAGAATTCTTTTTGGTTTCATTTATCACCCAATTGATTGTTGGGCTGCTTTTTTTTTGAAGTTCCTCATCCTCGAAGGGGGAAGTTGATTCAAGTTGCCGTGAGTTGCTTAACACTAGGTTTCTGCACAGTTCCTGCTGCTGCCACCTTGTTCCTGTTCTTGGCTGCTGCTATTTCAGGGGAGTGGAGAGCTCATTTCAACTTCCCCCTTCGAGTGCACTGGGGTAGGGAGGAGAGAGTGGGTTGTGGCTTACCTTCCTGTCCTGTGGCCCAGAGACTTGTGGAGGAGGAGGGAATTTAACCCAAATGTCCGCACTGCTTGTCTCCCTGGCTGCATACAGCAGTTCAATGAAAAGTTGTCATTGTCATTACCAGTACTTAACATGCAGGGGAAAGTGACACTACCTTTCACCATCAAACACTCCCAGGACAGGTACAGCACAGGGTTAGATACAGAGTAAAGCTCCCTCTACACTGTCCCCATCAAACACTCCCAGGACAGGTACAGCACAGGGTTAGATACAGATATTTTCCCCTCTTCTGTTGGTGAATTTTATTTGATCTTATTGAAACATAAGATCCTGAGCTTCTTGACAGGGTGGATGCTGAGAGGATGTTTCCACTTGTGAGAGAGACTAGAACCAGGGGGCACACTTTGGAAATAAGGTGTCTCCTATTTAAGAATGAGAAGGAAATTTTTTTTCCCCCTCGGAGGGTGGTTAGTCTGTGGAATTCTCTTCCCCAGAGAGGAGTGGAGGCTGGGTCATAGAATATTTTTAAGGCAGAAGTAGATAGATTCTTGACTAACAAGGGAGTCAAAGGTTACCGGGGGTATGCAGAATGTGGAGTTGAGGCCATAAACAGATCAGCCATGATCTTATTAAATGGTGGACCCCCTAATTCATGTGATTCTATATAGTATATGTAAAATCTTCAGCATCCACCTGATTGGCCAATGTTTAATGCCTCCATAAAACTTGAATTTATTGAACACCGGCCCCCATCACCTTGTGTTCGCTGGCCTACATTGACTCCCAGTTTGGCAACACCTCAATTTTAACATCGGCATACCTGCTTTCCAACCCCACCCCGCCCAATCCTGTCTCTGTTAGCTCCTGCAACCCCCTCCTAGATCTCGGCCTCCCTGCAACTCCGGCCCCTGGAGCATCTCTGATCCCCAGTGTTCCGCCATTGGCGGCCGTGCCTTCAGCTGCTTTGGGGCCCTTGGTTCTGGGATTCCCTGCCTAAATCTTCTCTCCTCCTTTAAGACACTCCTTAAAACCCAACCTTTCTGGCTGAGCTTTTGGTCACTTGTCCCTAATGTCTCCCCCTAACATTCACGGGGAGCACCTATCGTACGTGAAAGGCACGATATAATTACAAGTTGTTGTTCCAACCACCTTTAAGAGGGCAGTGCTGCACTCCCTCAGCACTCCACCAGGAGATATGAAGATATCCCACATAAACCCAACAAGGAAGGGAGTGTGCTGGGATGGATGCAGGTTGCCAGAGTTTACAGCCTCTGGACGGGTGTCGGAATGAATTTCACCTTGCGCCGTGACTGTGTTGGGGCGGGCGTGTGAATTCCGGGTGACTTTGCTGCTGTTCTTGGCCCCCTCCATTCCCCGACCCTTCTCCCTCAGATGCAGCCCAGCTGATGTGGTTTGAGAAAGTCTACGCCTGGCTGCAGTGCATGGAGAAGTACTTCATCTACCCGGCTGTCATCCTCAGTGCCCTCACCACAGACGCCAGTGCCGTCAGCAGCCGCCACAAGCTGGGCAAATAGTGAGTATCGGAGCTGGGGGTGGGGGGGCAAGTCGGGTGGCACCTGCCGGCCCAGTTAATAATGTGGGTTGGGAGGTGGGGAGAGAGTCCAGGAAACCTGGGTGGTGAATGACGATGAGAGGGGTTGAGCGTTCCTAAGCGGGTTACTCCTTAGTGTGCCGCGACTGACACATGGGTCAGTGCCTACCCCACCCACCCACCCACCCCACCTACGTTGGGGTCACGGCCCGCTCGGTGCACCATTTCCAACATTTCACGCCCTGTGCCCCCCCCCGGTCGCCAGGCTCGAGGCCTGTGAAAGGGGCCGAGCATGCCTCATTGAGGTGGTGCCCTGTTCTGTTGCCTCGTGTTGGGAGGCCATGGGACCGAGTCCCGCTCCAGACTTGGGTGCACAACCCCGGGCTGACCCTCCCAGCGCCAGTACCGAGGGAGGGAGGAGAGCTGCCCTGTTGGAGCTGCAGCCGTCTGGATGAATAAGATGTTAATCCGAGACCTCCACCCACTTTTTCCAGGTGGTTTTAAAAGATCCAACGGCTACCAGTGGGAAAGCAGCAGGGGAGTTCTCCCCCCCTCACCCCCCCACACACACAGTGCCCTGGGCCAGCACTCATCCCTCAAACAACATAACTGGGAGAGGAGAAAAAAACAGGTTAAGCTGGTGATTACCGTGTTGCTTGCGGGATCTTGCTGTGCATAAATTAGCTGCCATGTTTGCTACACTGCAGCCGCGTCTACGCTTTACTGGCTGCAAAGCAGTTTGGGACATCCCAAGGTCAGGAAAGACACAACTGGAATGGGAATTCTATCCTTGACGTGCAGTGACTGTCATGTGGGGCAATGCTGCACTCACGCAGTGCTGCACGGACCTGCCAAAGTAGCACTCTGACACTTTGAGGGTGGGGCCCTCTTCTCGCCTCGATTGCCAGGCTCGGTTTCAAATGCCTCGCTTGACCTCCTTCCCTTTTGTTCTTTCTTTTGCAGCAGTGACCCACTGTTTATGACAGTGGCCGGCCTGAAGCTCCTGCGTTCCTCTTTCTGTTGCCCCTGCCATCAGTATGTGACCCTCAGCTTCACCGTCCTCTTCTTCCGCTTCGACTATAGTCACTTCTCCGAGACCTTCCTGCTTGACTATTACTTCATGTCCATCATCTGCAGCAAGGCAAGTATATATTAAAAAAAAAACATGCGCGCGCGCACACACACACACACACACACATATATATATACACTCACACATATATATACACACACATATATATACACACACGTACATATACACAGGCACACATGCACATACATATACACAGACACACACACGCGCGTACACACACACGCATACACACACACACACGCGTACACACACACGCGTACACACACACGCGTACACACACACGCGTACACACACACGCGTACACACACACGCGTACACACACACGCGTACACACACACGCGTACACATACACACATATACACATACACATGCACATACACATACACATATATATATATATACACACAAACATATACACACATATACACGCACACACACACACACACATACACACACACATCTACACACATATATATACACACATACACACACACACACACACACACACATATCTACACACATATATATAGACACACATACACACACATATATATACACACACACACACACACACACACACACACACACACACACACACACACACACACACACACACACACAAACAAACAAACACATATCTCAGACAATTCCTTTTCCCGTGAAAATTAAAATCCCCTGTCTCTTTCACTGGGATGACGCCAGGGAAAGGACAGGAAGGGGTTGTTAAACATTGCTGGGATCTTGGGGGAAGACCAAGAGAGTGGGGTGAACCGGATTGCTCTTCGAAGGACACAATAGCCTCTTGGTGTGTGTCTCTCTTCGGTGATCCTTTGCACAGTGAGCTGAGCAATCTTAAACCTGTGGGATTAAAGGGCAGTGACTGGGTGAGTACAACATTAGCTAAGGGACAGAGAGAGAAAGAGAGTCGTGGTGAACGGTTGGTTTGCAGGCTTGATGGGGACGACTGCCCTTTCTGATGCACATTAATGACCTGGACCCAGGGTTTACAGGACATAATTTCAAAGCTTGCAGTCAACCCGCAACTGGGGACTTAATAAACAGTGAGGAGGGTAGTAACAGTCTTCAGGAGGACATGGATAGGGGGATAAAATGGGCAGGCAAGGGCATTTGACTACCGAAAAGGGCAAAATCATTCATTTTGGGACGAAGAATGAAGAGGAGCCATATAGACTAGATGGTACAATGTTTGAAGAGGGCACAGGAGCAGAGAGAATCATTGAAGATGGCAGGGCAAGTTGGGAAGGCTGTTAAAGTAGGCATGTGGGATGTTTGGCTTTGTAAATAGTGACACAGAGGGCAAAACCTTTATAAATCATAAGGCTGCAATTTTATTCCTTTGGGATGTGGGCGCCACTGGCAAGGTCAGCATTTGTTGCCCATCCCTAATTGCCCTTGAGCTGAGTGGCTTTGCTAGACCATTTCAGAGGGCAGTTAAGAGTCAATCACATGGCTGTGGCTCTGGAGTCACATGTAGGTAATGATGGCAGATTCCCTTCCCTAAAGGGACATTAGTGACCCAGATGGGTTTTTACAACAATCGACGATAGTTTCATGATAACTGTCACTGAGACTGGCTTTCAATTTCAGATTTTATTAATTGAATTTAAATTCCACCCATGTCCCCAGAACATTAGCCTGAGCCTCTGGGTTACTAACGCAGTGACATAACCACTACACTACAACCCCCCCCAATTCTGGGCACCACAACTTAGGAAGGATGTCAAGGCCTTGGAGAGGGCATGGAGGGTTTTGACTAGAATGGCACCAGGGATGAGGGACTTCAGTTAAAGTGGAAAGACTGGAGAAGCTGGGATTGTTCTCCTTAGAGCAGAGAAGGTTAAGGGGGAGATGTAATCAAGGCGTTCAGAAGATATTACTCCTGCTTCCATTCCCAAACTATAGTGTAAACAGAAATCAAAGAGCTGTTGGAGAACTAATATGCCAGTCCCTTGGTGTTCCATTTAATGAGGTTCATGAATATGGGGCCCCTTTGTGTGTTATTTAATGTGGCATTGTGGGGAAGGAAGGAATTGTATGATAATGCCTTATCACACGTGCAGTACCTGCCCCAGGAGTTTTTGATAGACAGTATAGAGGGAGCTTTACTCTGTCTCTAACCCCGTGCTGTTCCTGTTCTGGGAGTGTTTGATGGGGAGAGTGTAGAGGGAGCTTTACTCTGTATCTAACCCCGTGCTGTACCTGTCCTGGGAGTGTTTGATGGGGACAGTGTAGAGGGAGCTTTACTCTGTATCTAACCCCGTGCTGTACCTGTCCTGGGAGTGTTTGATGGGGACATTGTACAGGGAGCTTTACTCTGTATCTAACCCCGTGCTGTACCTGTCCTGGGAGTGTTTGATGGGGACATTGTACAGGGAGCTTTACTCTGTATCTAACCCCGTGCTGTACCTGTCCTGGGAGTGTTTGATGGGGACAGTGTAGAGGGAGCTTTACTCTGTATCTAACCCCGTGCTGTACCTGTCCTGGGAGTGTTTGATGGGGACAGTGTCGAGGGAACTTTACTCTGTATCTAACCCCGTGCTGTACCTGTCCTGGGAGTGTTTGATGGGGACAGTGTAGAGGGAGCTTTACTATGTATCTAACCCTGTGCTGTACCTGTCCTGGGAGTGTTTGATGGGGACAGTGTAGAGGGAGCTTTACTCTGTATCTAACCCCGTGCTGTACCTGTCCTGGGAGTGATTGATGGGGACAGTGCAGACAGAGCTTTACTCTGTATCTAACCCATTGTGTATCTGCTCTGGGTATGTGTGTGATGCCGCCCCCTTCGAGAACATTCCACACAAGTCCATTTGACAAAGCTGTTAACAAAAAATGAATCTAACCAGCTTTGCACGGCATGTTGAGAGGTTTAACACGGATTCTTTCTTCCTTGCTTCCAGCTCTGGGACTTGCTGTACAAGCTACGTTTTGTGCTGACGTACATTGCCCCTTGGCAGATCACGTGGGGTTCTGCATTCCACGCCTTCGCCCAGCCGTTCGCTGTCCCTCGTATCCTTTGCTTGTTGCCATCATCGGTACATAGTCGAAACGCGTTTTGATAAGGTATCCCATCTGTGACAAGCTGAGGGGCTGTGGGGGGGGTGGGGGGTGGTGGGTGGGTGGGAGCAGACGTCAGGAGGACGGAGAGAGAGACGGTGAAATGAAGAGAAGCGTGAGGCATTGCATTTTGGGCACGTGAGTGAGAAGAAGCAATATAAACTAAATGGTCCATTTTAACCAGGGTGCAGTTAACCGAGACCTGGGGCCTGAAAAGACGCAAATCTGAAAGTGGCAGGACAAATTGCGATGCCTGAATTTAAAAATAAATAAATAAATAAATAAAAAGGCCACGTGGGAACCCAGGATTTATAAACAGATGCATGAGAATACTCAAAGCAAGGAAGTGTTGTTGGGCCTTGATAAAACCCTGCCTAGCCTAGGCCCCAGCTCGTCTGTTGGGTCAAATTCTGGGCGCCACAATTTCGGAAGGATGCCAATGCAGCAGGGGGACAGGGTGTGGAGGGGATTCACCAGAAGGGTGCCAGGGATGAGGGACCTCAGTTAATGTCGAGAGACTGGGATTGTTCACCTGGGAGGAGAGCAGGTTGATCGAGCTGTTTGGAATCAGGCAGGGTTTTGATAGAGTAAGCGAGGAGAAACTGTTTCCATTGGCAAGAGGGTCGGCAACCACAGGAAACAGAGTTAAGAATGTTAGTAAAGCAAAACGCAGAGGACAGAGTTTTGAATTTATTCTTTTGCGCAGAGTGTTGCGTTCAGGAATGCACCGTCTTAACAGGCAGTGAAAGCAGATTTAATAGTAACTTTCAAAAGGCAATTGGATGGATACCCATTTGGGGCAAATTTGCAGGGCTGTTGGTTAGGAACAGTAGAGCCAATTGGATATCTCTTTCAAAGAGCTGGCATAGGCACGATAGGCCAAATGGCCACTTCCTGTGCTGTATCATTCTGAGGCCAGTGTATTCTCAGTAACCACCCCGTTTATAAATGCTACAGAGGCAGAGCTCAGGGGTCTGAAATTGCCCTGTGTCCATGTCGGTGGTGGCTATGATTACACGTTGGAGCGAGGCGGGTTCTTCATTTTAACCCCTCCTCGGACTTGCCTGCCTGACAAAATTCACGCAGGTTGCACTTAAGGAACCAATGCCTCAGTTGCTTTTTAAATGCGGAGGCTCTGAACCTTGCCTCGAGTGCATCTCCATAGGTGTCTATGAGGAGTTGTGTTGCCATAGCCTCCAGGGCTATGGACCAAGCGCTGGAAATGGGATTAGTGTAGTCAGATCTTTGTTGACCAGCACAGACATGATGGGCTGAATGGCCTCCTCCTGTGATGTAGACGTCTACGAGTCTAGGAGCGATTGAAGAGACTGGTCCTGTGTTCTCTGGAGTTTCGAAGAATGGGAGGTGATCTCATTCAAGCATACAAAACTTCTACAGGGCTCCACAGGGTAGATGCGGGAAGGATGTTTCCCCTGACTGGGGAGGGTCAAGACCCAGTCTCAGAATAAGGCCATTTGGGACTGGGATGAAGAGGAATTTCTTCACTCAGAGGGTGGCAAACCTTTGGAATTCACTACCCCAGAGAGCTGTAGAAGCTCAGTCAGTGAGTATGTTCAAGACTGAGAGCGATAGGTTTCCACATATTAAAGATATCGAGGGATATGGGGATAGTGTGGGGAAAATGATTTTGAAGTAGAAGATCAGTCATGATCTAGTTGAATGGTGGAGCAGGCTCGAGGGGCCGAATGGCCTACTTCCATTCCCTATGTTCCTATTTCCCTTTGATACCTCTTTTCCTTGTGCAAAAGGAGTGTTGGACTGACTATTCAGGCATGGGTGGCAGGGTGGGAGATGACTAGGCCGAGCCCAGCTTGTTCTCTCGTCAGCTACTAAGATCAGATACCTGGAAGCAACGTAGCGTTTGAGCCCAAGCTCCTTTAGTTGGTTCACTTCAACTTGCCTTGTATGTCCCATTGAGAACGGCACCCGATAAGTGGCTAACATGTTAGGTGGCTGTCCTATTGTCTTAACTTCCTTAACCAGGTACATCTCGCAGACTCTGCGATGCTTTTCGTCCAGGCTGTGCTCTCAGCCCTCGTCTCCACCCCTTTAAATCCACTCCTCGGCAGCGCTGTATTCATCACCTCCTATGCCAGGCCGGTGAAATTTTGGGAGCGAGATTACAAGTAAGGAGCTCACAGTCTTAAACTTTCCTTTGTCCAAACGTTTGCCTGTGTTTCGGGGAGAGTAGTGTAGGAGCGGTGCGCTCCTTATTCCATACTGCACGGGGGCTGTGTTATCGGGAGCAAACGGGGTGATATACTGCTGATTCTGCCCCGCGGTCAGCAGCTGTGTTATCAGGATTAAAGGGGTGAGGCCCCCAGTGGGGGGGTGTTAAACCCACAGCTAGATGAGGTTTCCCCTGTGTGGTGACCTCGCACTGTTGGCTAAGCTGTACTTGAGCTGCACAGCGGCTTCTGTTTCACCTTTGAGGTTACTTGACATCCTCCGGGTTCTTTGGTTGTAAGCAGGGCGGGCGTTACTGCTGGTCCTGTCCGCATTCTGTACCCACAGCCACAGGACAACGAACTGACTCACTTCTCTCTCTCTCTCTCTCTCTCCTTCCATTCAGCACCAAGCGAGTCGACCATTCCAACACTCGACTGGCCACGCAACTGGACAGGAACCCAGGTACCACTCGGTAAACTCGACAATGGCCGGGGTGGTGGGGAGGGGTATTTATGGGTGGTGGCTTTGATTTCCCCCTGCCTACTGGAGGCTCGGTGGGACTACTCATTGTGTTCCCATCTCCGTCTGCCAACTTGGGCACCCTGCGCAGCCCTCAGTTGGCTTGCCCTAGATTAGATGACGCTTGCCGTTCTCCTGAACTGGGTTTTGATTGCCTGAGATTTTTATTTGGTCCCTTATTACCCTTGGACTTTCTCGCCAGTTTTGCCACTTGCCCAGCTACCTGGCTGTCGGAGGTGTGATTAGTCGTCTTGATGGCCTTGCCCTATCCTGCCTATCAATTTAGCAAGTTTGTAATTTTCAGACGCAAGCTAGTGGCCCGATGATTAGGGTGCTGTCTAAGCAGCAGGAGGCTTCCCTGTGCCCTGTATTGGGAAGCCACACGTCTGTGAGGGCTGTTAATGTTGAAATTGTGCTGCGGTCGAATACGTGCTTTAAGTCGGTAATTAAGCAGAGCCCTCCCCAGTTGTGGAAGGATTAGGAAATCATTGTAAGAGTATATAAACCAGTTCACTCTGACTGGGAGTGTCTGTGACTTCACTGCCTTCAAAATAAACCCATTTTAAGTTGCAGGTGAGCTTTAGGTTCATTCTTCCTCAACGTACAATTGTTGAAATGAACAGGCAGGGAGGGCAAGGCTGAGTCTCACTGAGCCCTGCACTTCAGCTGCCTGGGTTTTGCTGAACCTATGTCCTTCCCCCGAGGAAGAGAGAGAGCACGTGCTCCATGAGGGTGGGCCTAAGCGAATACCCCACTGTTTACAAAGGGCACCTCACTGAGGAGGAAGTGAGAGAGATGGGGGGGAAAGGGGAGAAAGTGGAGAAGCTCTTTACCTGCAGGCGGAGGGGGAAGGGGAGAAAGCAGAGAAGCTCTTTAACTGCAGGTGCTTGTGTTGCAGGAGCAGACGACAACAACCTCAACTCCATTTTCTACGAGCACCTGACCCGCTCGCTGCAGCACAGCCTGTGTGGGGACCTGCTCCTGGGCCGCTGGGGTAGCCACGCCATGGGCGACTGCTTCATCCTGGCCTCGGACTACTTGAACGCCTTGGTTCACCTGATTGAGATTGGCAATGGGATCGTCACCTTTCAGCTCCGAGGCCTGGAGTTCCGAGGTATCTACCGAGTGACCATTCGGATTAGCCCGTCCCAACCTCTCCTGGCAGGTGGAAGGGTGAAACGGTGGCGCGGTCGAAACGTCACTGGACTAGTAACCCAGAGGCCCAGGCTCGTGCCCTGGGGACGTGAGTTCAAATCCCACCACGGCAGCTGGTGGAATTTAAATTCAATTCATAAATCTGGAATTTATAAAGCTGGCCTCAGTGATGGTGACCATGACAACCATCATCGATTGTCGTAGAAGCCCATCTGGTTCACTCAGGAAGTCTGCCGTCCTTACTCAGTCTGGCCTACTGTGTGACTCCAGACCCACAGCGATGTGGTTGACTCTTAACCGCCCTCCGAAATGGCCAAGCAAGCCATTCAAGGGCACAATCAGGGATGGGCAACAAATGCTGACCTCCGGTGAAAGAATATAAAACTGGATGTTCCCGTCTCCGCCGGGATCGAGGGGGCAGCGGGCGGAAGTCAGGTTCGCACCCGGGGCTGAGACTTACCGGAAGGCATTTGAGGCGAGCTCCCTGGGGCTCCAGCCACCCCTGCAGCCCCCTCACCGGATCACCTTGTTTCACACTGTGTGTCTCTCCTCTGCTCCGACAGGCACCTACTGCCAGCAGCGGGAGGTGGAGGCCATCACGGAGGGGGTGGAGGAAGACGAGGGCTGTTGCTGTTGTGAGCCCGGCCACCTACCCCACATGCTCTCCTTCAACGCCGCCTTCGGACAGCGCTGGCTGGCCTGGGAGGTCGCAGCCACCAAGTACGTCCTGGAAGGCTACAGCATCAGTGACAACAACGCAGCCTCCATGCTGCAGGTGTTCGACCTCCGCAAGATCCTCATCACTTACTACGTGAAGGTACCGTGCCGCTGGGTTTAACAGGGGACCCACCTGCCTCCAGTACATAACTGGGCCCCCTCCAAACTTTTAGACAAGGGAAGGAGCGCAGAATTTGGACCCTACCCCTGCCCGCCCCGAGACCTGTGCTGAGATACCAGCGTCACAACAAATTGCATTTATATAGCACCTTTAACATATTAAGGTGCTTCACAGGAGTTTGAATCAAACAAGATGAGACACTGAGCCACAGAATGAGATGCATCGGACAGGTGACCACGAGCTTGGTCAGGCTTGGGGCTTTTTTTTTTAAGGAGTGTCTTGGAGGAGGAGCGAGATGAAGAAGTTTAGGTAGGGAATTCCTGAATTTGAGCCCAGGCTACTGATGGCATGGCGGCCGATGTTGAAGAGGGCAGCGATCTGAGGCTTGTAGGGCTGTCGCAGGTTTAGGAGATGGGGAGAGGTGAGGCAATGGAGGGATTCGAACACACATGCATAGAATTCACAATTCAAAACCAGGCCATTCGGCCCAACCACTCCATTCTGGCGTTTATGCTCCACATTAGCCTTCTCCCACCCCTCCTTCATCTCACCCCATCAACATATCCTTCTATTCTCTAATCTACTCATTTAGCTTCCCCTTAAATGCATCTGTGCTATTCACCTCAACCACTGTGTTTGCAGCCTCCCCCACCCACCCCCACAAAGTAACATTCCTGGCTTCAAATGTTGGGATTGAGGAGAAGGGAGTGGGAAGTCTGAGGCCTCGGGAAGGAGTGCCCACTCCACCGGATTAAAACTCCATCTACCTGGCGATGTGGAAAATTTCCCAGGTATGTCCTGCCCATGTAAAACCAGGACAAATCCAACCTGGCCAACTACTGCCCCATCAGTCTACTCTCCATCGCCAGTAAAGTGATGGAAGGTGTCGTCGACAGTGCTATCAAGCGACGCTTAACCTGCTCACTGATGCTGAGTTTGGGTCCCACCAGGGCCACTGAACTCCTCATTACAGCCTTAGTCCAAACATGGTCAAAAGGGCTGAACTGAATAGGCGAGCTGAGAGTGACTGCCCTTGACATCAAGGCAGCATTTGACCCAGTGTGGCATCAAGGAGCCCCAGCAAAGCTGAAGTCAATGGGAATAAGGGGAAAAACTCTCCGCTGGCTGGAGTCATACCTAGCACAAAGGAAGATGGTTGTGGTTGTTGGAGGTCAATCATCTCAGTTCCAAGGCATCACTGCAGGAGTTCCTCAGGGTAGTGTCCTAGGCCCAACCATCTTCAGCTGCTTCATCAGTGACCTTCCCTCCATCATAAGGTGAGAAATGGGGATGTTCGCTGATGATTGCACAATGTTCACCATTCGCAATTCCTCAGATACTGAAGCAGCCCATGTCCAAATGCAGCAAGACCTGGACAATATTCAGGCTTTGGCTGATAAGTGGCAAGTAACATTCGTGCCACACAAGTGCCAGGCAATGACCATCTCCAATAAGAGAGAATCTAACCATTGCCCCTTGTTTTTCAGTAGCATTACCATCACTGAATCCCCCACTATCAGCATCCTGAGGGTTACCATTGACCAGAAAATGAACTGGACTAGCCATATAAATACTGTGACTACAAGAGCAGGTCAAAGGCTGTGAATCCTGTGATAAGTAGCTCACCTCCTGACTCCCCAAAGCCTGTCCACCATCTACAAGGCACAAGTCAGGAGTGCGATGGAATACTCTCCATTTGCCTGGATGAGTGCAGCTCCCACAACACTCAAGAAGCTCAACACCATCCAGGACAAAGCAGTCCCGCTTGATTGGCTCCACATCCACAACATTCACTCCCTCCCCCACCGATGCACAGTAGCAGCAGTGTGTGTACCATGTACAAGATGCACCGCAGGAATTCACCAAGGCTCCTTCGACAGCACCTTCCAAACCCACAACCGCTACCACCTAGAAGGACAAGGGCAGCAGACACATGGGAACACCACCATCTGGAAGTTCCCCTCCAAGTCACTCACCTCCCTGACTTGGAAAGATATAGCTGTTTCTTCACTGTCGCTGGGTCAAAATCCTGGACCTCCCTCCCTAACAGCACTGTGGGTGTACCTACACCACATGGACTGCAGCGGCTCAAGAAGGCAGCTCACCCCCACCTTCTCAAGGGTAATTTGGGATGGACAATAAATGCTGGCCCAGCCAGTGATATCTGCATTCCATGAACAAATAAAGTAAGTCCCACAGCAACGCTGCTGGCTCTCCAACGTCCACCATTGTCTAAAATAAACCAGGAACTGAAATTGCTGCTAGTTTAACTTATCGAGAAGTTATCTGATTAACATAAAACATCCCAACCGGTTCACTGTTGCTTTTTAATGTAGCTCCTTACCTGATCTGGGCCTGTAGGTGACACCCAGTCTCACAACCAATGCACTTGATCCTTATCCACAAACCCAAGTGACCGCTCCCTAGGAAGACACTCGATGGTATCAGAAAGTCCCGCCACACAGGGGGTCAACAAGATGACCCACCACCATCACCTCAAGGCCAAGGAGGGGGCAGGCAATGAATGCAGGCATTACCCACAGGACACCCATATGCCAGCTGCATGATGTGGTTGGGCAGCCCAGCTCTGAAAGCACCGCCCCTTTCAACTAGTGGAACTCTCTCTTTCTTTCACTTTCACCCTCCCGCACCCCCTCTAACTGCCTCCCTTCCTCTATGCCTCCATTGCCAAGGGTTCTGCATTGAAATGAAAGCACTTCTGATCAGAGGCTTCAGACTGTGGCCTCTGTTTAATCATTTGCACATCTTGCACATTTCTCAGATGAAAGACGCCTCTTAAGCACTCAGTGGATTTAGCAACCCCTCCCTCCCCTTCCATTCCCTTTTTAGTACCAGTGTTATATCCATTGCGTTTTATTTCTAAGATATATAAGTGCTTTTTGGACGCACCCATGACAGGAACCCAGTCCTGTCAAGATGTAATCCCAATCTCTGAACAGTAAGTGCCCTGCAATAAGTGAGTGCTGTATAATCCAACCAGCATCAGTGATGCTCACTGACTGAGAATATCTGCACGTTGAAACTTCTGTGGAGCTTGATGTTCGGAATATTGTTGGCTGTGCTGGTTTGTACGCTGCTTGTTTGCTTCCCTCCTTGTGCTCAGGGTTGAGGAATGAGACAGACTCCTATTTCAGGCACCCAATGACAGCATTAAACACTCCCAGGACAGGTACAGCACAGGGTTAGATACAGAGTAAAGCTCCCTCTACACTGTCCCCATCAAACATTCTCAGGACAGGTACAGCACGGGGTTAGATACAGAGTAAAGCTCCCTCTACACTGTCCCCATCAAACACTCCCAGGACAGGTACAGCATGGGGTTAAATACAGAGTAAAGCTCCCTCTACACTGTCCACATCAAACACTCCCAGGACAGGTAGAGCACAGGGTTAGATAGAGAGAAAAGCTCCCTCTACACTGTCCCCATCAAACACTCCCAGGAAAGGTACAGCACAGGTTTAAAAAATTACATTTATGTAGCACTAGCACAGTCTCAGGACGTCTCAAAGCACTTTACAGCCAATTAAGTACTTTTTAAAGTGCAGTCACTTGTAATGAGGAAACACAGTTGACTACTGCGCACAGCACCCTGCCACAAACAGCAATTTGATACATGATCAGCTCATTAGTCGTGTTGTTTGAGTTGTAAATATTGGCCCTAGGACACCTGGGAGAACTCCTTCCCCCCCTCCCCCCTCTCCAACCCACTCTTCCTCCGATAGATAGATCGGTGTCAGTTTTCACCCCACTTCTTGAATGCTTTATTCAAAAAATGCAAATACATTCTACCTCTCTGATTACCTCTCAAAACTAGTACGCATCAAAGCATCCAGACTAGCTGGCTTTAATCCAATTATATCACAGCCGCAGGCTAAACCTCTATTTCGAAAGAAAAATATTTTCCAATAATATTAAATACATTAATTGCTTCGTGACAAACTCGAACCCACGAACGCTCTCTTGGAGAGAGCGCCACCCACTGATCCATGGCCAAAGGGCAAGTTTGAGGTGGCAGCAGCAAAGATGACGTATGTGGTGACTTTCTCTCCCTTACCCCTGCTCCCAAACACACACACACACACTCTCTCTTTCTCTCTCCCTCCCCCAGAGCATTGTCTACTACGTCATCCGCTCTCCGAAGCTGGAGGAGTGGGTGAACAACGAAGCGATTCAGGAGGTGCTGCGACCATGCTCCAACCCCACATACGCCGACAGCGACCCCACCTTCAACCACAACATCGATGAAGACTACGACCACCGCATGCAGGGCATCTCCCTGGCCTCGTTTTGCAACATCTACCTGGACTGGATCCAGTACTGCGCCAGCCGGCGAGACAAGGTGGGTCTGAGCAGCAGCATGCGCACAAAGGGCCGAATGGGGTCTCCTTCTGTGCTGTACCATTCTTTGATCGAGGCCATTCAGCCCCTCCAGCCTGCTCTGCCGTTCAGTTAGACTGTGGCAGATCTGTATCTTTCTCTCTATCGACCCTGTCGAACCCTTTAGTCATCTTAAATCCCTCGATGAGATCACCCCTTAACCATCTACACTCGGGAATACAAGCCTAGCCTGCTTGTCCTCCTAAACAACCCCTTAAACCTGGGATTCCGGGATCTCTCCGGGTGTTGTAGCAGGATCGCGTTCCCCACTTGGCCCTGCTACGATTAGCGGCATTGATTTGTAGGAGTTTCCTGCGATTATTTTGGTTTTTGTGGGGTGGGGTGATGGGGGCAGTCATTTCCCAGCATCCATCGTTTTCCGGTAAACGTTCCAAATTGGCGACTTTGAAAAGTGGTCACAAATTGACTCCATCTTCTGCCTTTCGTATAATTTGGGGTTAATCCAGTATTGGTGATTTACAACCCCTCCTTCCCACTCCCTGTCCAACCCAGTACAGACTGATTGAATGTAAGACCTGTCTGATCTATAGTTATGCTGAACAGTCCATTGCCAGTTTAAGAGTTACATGACTAAATGTGAAACTGAATTCCTGGTCTGAACCAGTGGCTAATGTAACCATCCCTCTCCATCTTTACCCCACCCCCCCCCCAACCCCCACCAACCCAACCACCTTGCAGTCTGTGGAGAGCGACAGGAATTCTCACCTGGTGACCTTATGTTTCGGACTCTGCATCCTGGGCCGGAGAGCGTTGGGGACGGCCTCGCACAGCATGTCGGCCAGGTAAGGCAGCGCGCAGACTGGGACTGCCTCCGTACGGGTCGGGGAGGGGGGCTGCCTTTCACCTCGCTGAGCGTCCACAGTTCAGAAAAGTGGAGTGGCCCGGTGGGGGTGGGGGGGGGGGGGGGGGGGGGGGGGGGGGGGGGCTGCTGCGTGAGGTGGGGAGGTGGGATATGGTGCGAATGGATTGGGATGGCAGTGACTACGGTGCGGGCCAGGGTTTCAGCAGAGTTGGGACGGAGCTCTGATTTGGGGGTCGGGGGTGGGGGAGGATGTTTTTTGAGGTGGGTCACATCAGGCCTGCCTCGCTCAATATGGCCGCTGGTCAGTAGGATTGACTTCGCTCTGGCAGACTAGCTGTGCGATTGCTGTAAGTACTCAGCAGGTCAGTCAGTGCTCAAAGGCTGCAAGCTCAAGTTTGTTTTATTCCTTTGCGGGATGTGGGCGTCGCTGGCTGGGCCCAGCATTTATTACCCATCCCTAATTGCCCCCTTGAGAAGGTGGGGGTGAGCCGCCTTCTTGAGCCGCTGCAGTCCCTGTGGTGTAGGTACACCCACAGCGCTGTTAGGGAGGGAGTTCCAGGATTTTGACCCAGCGACAGTGAAGGAACAGCCGATATATTTCCAAGTCAGGATGGTGAGTGGTTTGGAGGAGAACTTGCAGGTGGTGGTGTTCCCCATGTGTCTGCTGCCCTTGTCCTTCTGGATGGTAGCGGTTGTGGGTTTGGAAGTGCTGTCGAAGGAGCCTTGGTGAGTTGCTGCAGTGCATCTTGTAGATGGTACACACACTGCTGCTACTGTGCGTCGGTGGTGGAGGGAGTGAATGTTTGTGGATGGGGTGCCAATCAAGCAGGGCTGCTTTGTGCTGGATGGTACCAAGCTTCTTAAGTGTTGCCGGAGCTGTACTCATTTAGACAAGTGGGGAGTATTCCATCACACTCCTGACTTGTGCCTTGTAGATGGTGGACAGGCTTTGGGGAGTCAGGAGGTGAGTTACTCACTGCAGGATTCCCAGCCTCTGACCTTCTCTTGTAGCCACAGTGTTTATGAGGCTGGTCCAGTTCAGTTTCTGGTCAATGGTAACCCCCCAGGTGTTGATAGTGGGGGATTTAGTGATGGTAAGTCAAGGTCAGAGGCACTCTGACAGACGATGAGTGAAGGCTGAGGTTACTTGGCTGCTCTGGTATAGAGTGTCCAATGCGATCAGGTGTCACTCCTCTGATTGTAGTGGATCCAAAGCTTTATTGACTCTACAGTGCTCTGATGAGCTCAGGTTGCAGATATTTGAGTCGCTCTTCAATGCAACGTCAGCTAAGCTCCAGAGCGCAAAGCACAACAATCAGCATTTAGAAATTTTACACTGTTGTAAGGAGAAAAGCTCGGTCAGAGAGGTCAGTTTTAAGGAGCACCGTAAAGGAGGAGAGAGAGAGAGAGAAGGGGGGAGGTGGGGAGGTTTAGGGAGGCAATTGCAGAGCTTAGGGCTCAGGCAACTGAAGACACAGCCGCCAATGGTGGAGCAATGGAAATGGAAATTGGGGGATGCTCAAGAGGTCGGAATTGGAGGGGTACAGAGATCTCAGCTGGTTGTAGGGGCTGTAAGAGGTTACAGAGATAGGGAGGGTTGAAGGGGCTGTAGGAGGTTACAGAGATAGGGAGGGTTGTAGGGGCTGTAGGAGGTTACAGAGATAGGGAGGGTTGTAGGGGTTGGAGGAGGTTACAGAGATAGGGAGGGTTGGAGGAGGTTAAGAGATAGGGAGGGTTGTAGGGGCTGGAGGAGGTTACAGATAGGGAGGGTTGTAGGGATTGGAAGAGGTTACAGAGATAGGGTTGTAGGGGCTGGAGGAGGTTACAGAGATGGGAAAGGTTGTAGAGGCTGGAGGAGGTCACAGAGATAGGGAGGGTTGTCGGGACTGGAAGAGGTTATGGAGATGGGGAGGGTTGTAGGAGCTGAAAGAGGTTACAGAGATGGGGAGGGTTATAGGGACTGGAGGAAGTTACAGAGATAGGGAGAGTTATAGGGGCTGGAGGAGGTTACGGAGATGGGGAGGGTTGCAGAGGCTGGAGGAGGTTACAGAGATAGCGAGAGCTGGAGGAGGTTATGGAGATGGGGAGGGTTGTAGGGGCTGGAGGAGGTTACAGAGATAGGGAGGGTTGTAGGGGCTGGAGGAGGTTACAGATATAGGGAGGGTTGTAGGGGCTGGAGGAGGTTACAGAGATAGGGAGGGTTGTAGGGGCTGGAGGAGGTTACAGATATAGGGAGGGTTGTAGGGGCTGGAGGAGGTTACAGAGATAGGGAGGGTTGTAGGGGCTGGAGGAGGTTACAGAGATGGGGAGGGGTATAGGGTCTGGAGGAGGTTACAGAGATAGGGAGGGGTGTAGGGGCTGGAGAAGGTTACGGAGATAGGGAGGGTTGTCGGGACTGGAAGAGGTTATGGAGATATGGAGGGTTGTCGGGACTGGAGGAGGTTACGGAGATGGGGAGAGTTGTAGGGGCTGAAAGAGGTTACGGAAATGGGGAGGGTTGTAGAGGCTGGAGGAGGTTACGGAGATGGGGAGTGGATGAGGAGGCCATAGAGAGATTGGAACACGGGGATGGGAATTTCAAAATCGATGTATCACTGGACCAGCAGCCAATGAGGGTTGGTGAGCTCAGGGCAGGGGAGGTGATGATGGGTGAAGGCAACTTGGAGAGAATTAAGATCTGATGGGAATATGGTGCGGGACAAGACTAGAGAAGTGGTGCTTCCTGTATGAGAGTGAGAATACCTCCACAAGCATCAAGGATTATTTTCTGGGAATGTTGCATATTCGTGTGGGACCTTTGACACTAATCCTACTTTTCTCCCTCTCTCTCCTCAACCCCTGACCCCCCCCGCTCCCTCTCTCTACCTCTCTCTCCCTCGCAGCAGTCTGGAGCCATTCCTATACGGGTTGCACGCCCTGTTTAAAGGGGATTTCCGGATCACCTGCCCCCGGGATGAGTGGGTCTTTGTCGACATGGAGTTGCTGCAGAAGGTGGTGGCCCCTGGGGTCCGGATGTCACTGAAACTGCATCAGGTACGGCGCGAGGGGGGGATTAGTCACTGTCGATGCAGAGCTTCGGAGGGGGGGGGGGGGCGAGTGAGCACGCGTGAAGGACGAGGGTCGGTGGGGGGCTAAAGGGTCCGTGTTCTCCGGATGCGGGGGGGGGGTGGGTGGGGGCACCTCTGGGCGGTGGCACGGTCCCGGTGGTTTTGAGGTTTGCCCCTGACGACCGGTGGCTCTGCTCCTGTCCTTGTGCCCAGGACCACTTCACCTCCCCCGACGAGTACGACGACCCGGCCGTGCTGTACGACGCCATCACCAGCAACGAGGAGAAGATGGTGATCTCCCACGAGGGCGACCCAGCCTGGCGCAATGCCATCCTCACCAACACCCAGTCGCTGCTGGCACTGCGGCACGTGATGGATGATGGCAGCGACGAGTACAAAATCATCATGCTCAACAAGCGATACTTGAGCTTTCGTGTCATCAAGGTAAGTCCGGCCTACACGACTCCCGCATCATATTACACAGCATGGGGAGGGTGGGTACACCGCAACTCCAGGGAAGGACCTTAGGAACAGTAGGAGGCCATTCAGCCCCTGGGGAGACGGTGACAGAATGGTAATGTCACTGGGCTAATAATCCAGAAGCCCAGGCTAATGCTCTGGGGCGCCTGAGTTCAAACCCCACCACGGCAGCTGGTGGAATTTAAATTCAGTTAATAAAATCTGGAACTGAAATCTAGTCCCAGTAGTGGTAACCGTGAAACTATCATCGATTGTCGTAAAAACAAAAAAAAACCCATCTAGTTCACCAGCGCCCCCTTTAGGGAGGGAAATCTGCCGTCCTTACCCGGTCTGGGCCTACATGTGACTCCAGACCAGCAGCGGTGTGGTTACCTGCCCTCTGAAATGGCCTAGCAAGCCACTCAGTTTGAAAGGGCAATTAGGGCTGGCCTTGCCAGCGACGCCCACATCCCACAAAATAAATGTTTTATATAAATTTAAAAAGCCCCTCGAACCTGTTCTGTCATCGTGGCGGGCCTGAGACTTCACTCCAGAATTACCCCATATCCCTTTAGTACCTTTGACAAAAACCTCACTTGTGAAGTTAACAATTGTTCCAGCATCAATAGAAGAGAGTGCCAAATTTGTGCGTCCCAGTTTCACTCCTGAAAGAGCTCCCTCTAATATTTAGACCTGGCTGTCTAGTCTTAGACTCCCCAGCAGCGGAAATTGCTTCTCTATCTAACTCTCTCACTCTCGCTATCTCTCTCTCTCTATCTCTCTCTCTCTATCTCTCTCTCTCTATCTCATGCTATCTCTCTCTCTATCTCTCTCTATCTATCTCTCTCTCTCTATCTCTCTCTATCTATCTCTCTCTATCTATCTCTCTCTCTCCCTCTCTATCTCTCTCTCTCTCTATCTCATGCTATCTCTCTCTCTCTATCTCTCTCTATCTCACGCTATCTCTCTCTCTCTCTTTTTACCTTGCTGTTCCCCTTAATACTTTGGGCACTTGATCAAATCTGCTCAATTTCAGGGAATACAGCCCTAGTGTGTAATATAACCCCCGGTATCCTGTTGTCTGTCTGGTAAGTTGACACTGCACTTCCTGCAAGGCCAGTATATCCTTCCTTACACAGCCAGATTGACAAAAAAAACCAAAGGGGAGATGAGATGCTCTTCAATGTAGTGATTTTTTTTGCGAAAATGGATGCAAGAAAGATTAAAATTGCATGTTTGTGTTTTCCTTTCTCTCCTTCCGCCCTCCCCCTCGCTACAGGTGAACCGGGAGTGTGTGCGGGGCCTGTGGTCAGGGCAACAGCAGGAGCTGGTGTTCCTGCGGAACCGTAACCCCGAGCGGGGCAGCATCCAGAACGCCAAGCAGGCCCTGCGCAACATGATCAACTCCTCGTGCGACCAGCCCATCGGCTACCCGATCTACGTCTCACCGCTGACCACCTCGTACGCCAGCCAGCACAGTCAGCTCCGCAGCATCTGGGGGGACCCCATCAGCCTGAGGAACATCTCCAGCTGGTTCATCTCCAGCTGGGAGAGGTGAGGCCTGACCTGGAGGCAGCTCGGCCCACGGGAGGTGGTACAGCGAAGGTTCACTAGATTGGCCCCTGGGGTGAGGGGTGTGTCCTACGATGAGAGGCTGAGTAAATTGAGTCTATATTCCCTGGAGTTTAGAAGAATGAGAGGGGATCGCGTTGAAATGTGCACAATTCTGAAGGGGTTGTGACAGGGCGGACGGGGGAATCTAAAACACAGGGGCCCCGTCTCAAGATAAGGGGCTGAGATGAGGAGAAATTTCTTCACTCAGAGGGTTGTGAACCTTTGGAATTCTCTACCCCAGAGGGTTGTGGATGCTCCATCATTGCGTACAGGTAAGGCTGTGAGATAGACAGTCTTTCAGGGAATTAAGGGATAAGGGGAGCCGGCGGGAAAATGGAGCTGAAGCCCAAGATCAGCCACGATTGTATTGAATGGCGGAGCAGGCTGGACAGACCATCTGCTCTACTCCTCCCCCTATTTCGTGCGTTCTGCTTGATCTTCATGCAGCACCGATTGGGTCCCAGCTGGAGGATTGTGTCCAATTCTGGGGTCCCCACACTTTCGGAAGAATGTCAAATCCTTAGAGAGGGTGCAGAGGAGATTTCCTAGAATGGGACCAGGGACGAGAGAGACTTCAGTCAATGTGGAGAGGCTGGAGAAGCTGGGATTATTCTCCTTGCAGCAGAGAAGGTTGAGAGGGGGATTTAATTGAGGCGTTCAAAATCAGGAAGGGTTTGGATAGAACAAATAAGGAAAAACTGTTCCCAATGGGCAGATTGTTGGAGGGGCACAGATTGAAGATAATTGGTTCAAACTGACCAAATGGAGGGAGGGGGTGGGGTGAGAATTTTTTTGTTTAAGGCACTGAGTTATTGTGATCTGGAATGTGCTGCCTGGAAAGGTTTTTAGAAACATATTGAATCATAACCTGCAGCAGGAAGTTGGACGGATGTTCAAAGGAAGATGATGCAGGGCCAAGGGGAAATGAACAGGGGGGAGTGGGACTCATTGGACAGCTCTTGTCAAAGAGCCAGCACAGATATGATGGGCTGAATGGCCTCCTGTGCAGTATGATGACTGAAGGTGACGGGGCTTAATAATGAGTAATTACACTTTGAGGAGGTGCTAAGGGCGGCTGAAAATAATTGGGGGGCGGGGGAGAGCAGGGGGCTAATGGGGTATAGGGGGCACATTTGTGATGGCCATTTCCATTAATGGTGATGGTCAGTGCCACATGCCTGATTCTAGGTGTCTGTCCGGTATTGATGGGGACTGTCCAGTGAAGAACAATCTATAGACTCCTTAAAACTCATGCTTCGTGTGACCGAGTTGCAATCCGTGCACCACCACCTCCAAAGTTGGTGCCCTGCACATTGGGGGCAGTGCCCCTTCCAGCCCTGCCGAGGGGAGGAACGCGGGTGGCACATCAGGTCGGTGGTATCTCCTTTCCAATCTCTGTGTGTCTGTGTCCCCCCACCAGGCTGCAGAAGGGATGTGGCGCCGGCTGCAACAGTGGAGGTAACATCGAGGACTCAGACTGCGGTGGAGGCTCCTCTTCCATCAGCAACAACCCAACAGTGCACGTGACCCACAGCAGCACATCGCAGAGCGGAGTGGGGGCTTTAAACCCCCAGGGGCCTGTTGCCACCAGCCAGCCTCAGCCAGGTGAGCTGTTCCGTAAGCTTCACTCGTCTCATCACTTCTTTTTAATGTCTCCGATAACCGGCTTCTCCCGCTCTTCTTATAAACTTCAATTCATCCAAAACTATGCTGACCCCTCCCCCGCCATCCTAACTCACACCAAGCCCTGTGAACCCATCACACCTCCCCACCTCCTCCCTCTGACTTACATTGGTCCCCAGCCTGGTAACACCTCGATTTTGAAACTGTCCTGTATTTTAATCTCTCCATGGCTCCACCCCCTCCCCACCTCTGTAACCTTCTCCAGTCCCTACAACCCTCCTTATCTCTGTAACCTCCTCCAGCCCCTACAACCCTCCCTATCTCTGTAACCTCCTCCAGCCCCTACAACCCTCCCTATCTCTGTAACCTCCTCCAGCCCCTACAACCCTCCCTATCTCTGTAACCTCCTCCAGCCCCTACAACCCTCCCTAATTCTGTAACCACCTCCATCCCTGACAACCCTCCCTATCTCTGTAACCTCCTCCAGCCCCTACAACCCTCCCTATCTCTGTAACCTCCTCCAGCCCCTACAACCCTCCCTATCTCTGTAACCTCCTCCAGCCCCTACAATCCTCCCTATCTCTGTAACCTCCTCCAGCCCCTACAACCCTCCCTATCTCTGTAACCTCCTCCAGCCCCTCCGAGATCTCTCTGCTCCTCCAATTCGGACCTTTTGAACATCCCCTGATTTCCCATCGCTCCAACATTGGCGGCAGTGCCTTCAGCTGCCTTGGGGGTCCTGAGTTCTGGAATTCCCTCCCTAAACCTCTCCGCCTCTCCCTCTTCCTCCTTTTAAGACGCTCCTTAAAACCGGCGTCTTTGGGAATATGGTCACTTGTCCCTAATTTCTCTTTCACGTATCAAATTTGCGTTCTTATGAAACACCTTGGGGTGTTTGTGTGACATGAAAGGCGCTATATGAAACCAAGCTGTTGTTGTAGTGGAGGTCAGCACTTAACTGAAGCCGTTCCTGCCCACAGGAAGCGACGTGAACTCTCAGCCGGGACCACCATGGACTGTTCGGCCGCAGCCTCTCCAGCTATCGCTCTTAGCCCAATCGGAGCCTCGGCGAGAGAGCAGCAATTCCTTACAAAGGACTTCCTCCATCCAGGGACTCCTCGGTCAGCGGCTGTCGTCCAGCCAACTTTCATTCAACAGCTCGCTGGTCTCCATGGCCTCGCAGGGGGACCGCTTCCCGACGGGCACTCAGCTGGACGGCTCGGGGCCCGTCCGGGTCCTCCACCGGGCTGGCTTGGCCACCTCGGTCAATTTCACCTACGAGGGGCCCCATGGCAAGTGGAGCCTGCCAGGCCGGAGAGGGCCCAACGGGCCACCAAGCGCTGACTGGGACAACGGCTCCGGGACCCAGTCCAACGGCAGCGCAATGGGAACGCCAGCCAAAGGAAGCCTGCCAAGATCCCAGGTGTGTTCCCAACAGGATGAGCCAAAGTGGGGGGAAGAAAGTAACAAAGGGTGGGGTGTAGATTAGCATGTTCTCTGCAAAGCACTACCTCCGCTGGCGTGGCGCTCCCTCCACTGGTGCAGCGCACCCTCTTCATTGGGCACTGGGAATGTCAACCAGGATCATGCATCTGTGGAATGGGGCTCAAACCCTCAACTTTCCAATTTGGATGTGTGTGTGTGTGCGTGTGCGTGTGTGCGTGTGTGCGTGCGTGCGTGCGTGCGTGTGTGTGTAACCCAGAGCAGCTCAGCCGACAAGGACAGGAACAGGAGGGAGGCCATTCAGCCCCTCCAGCCTGCTCTGCCATTCAATGGGATCACGGCTGACCTGTGACCAAACTCCCATCTACCCGCCCATGCCCCACATCCCTTAACATGTTTGGTTGACAAATATCTGTCGATCTCAAGTTTACAGTGAAACAATTGACCCAGCATCAGTTGCTGTCGCAGAAGAGAGCAGAGCAGAGCACAGAAACAGGCCATTCAGCCCACCTGGCCCATACATGTCTTTATGTTCCACACGAGCCTCCTCCCAACCCTGTTCAGCTCACCCTATCAACATATCCTTTTTTCTCCCTCATGTGCTTATCCAGCTTCCCCCTTAAATGTATCCACGCTATTCACCTCGACCACCCCCTGTGAGAGCGAGTTCCACATTCCCCCCACTCTCTGGGGAAAGAAGTTTCTCCTGAATTCCCGATTGGATTTATTAGTGACCATCTTATATAGATGGTCCTTGGTCCTGGTCTCCCCCTGCCTGTGGAAACACCCTCATACCCCCCTATTAAACCTTCACAATTTTAAAAAACCTCACTCAGGCCACTCTTCAGCCTTCTCATTTCGAAGTAGGAGCTAGAGAAAGTTATTCTGCCTCTAGAGCCTTCTCCGGCATTTGGTGGTGTTTTTTACTTTATTTTTAAAACTGACATTTTCCTTATATTAAATTAGTTATGAATCATACACACATGGTGGCAGGCTCCCCCTTAAGCAGACATCAAGCCCAGCGAATGGTACAGAATCTGAGGTACAGAGAGATCTGGATGTCCTGGTCCATGAATCACAAAAAGTTGGTATTCGGTTACAGCAAGTGATTAGGAAGGCAAATGGAATAATATTTATTGCAAGGGAATGGAATATAAAAGTACAGGGCATTACTGGGACCATAACTAAAGTACTCTGTGCAGTTTTGGTCGTCTCATTTAAGAAAGGACATAATTGCATTAGAGCAGTTCAGAGAAGGTTCACTCGACTAATTCCTGAGATGAAGGGATTATTTTATGAGGAAAGGTTGGGCTTGTATCCATTGGAGTTTAGAAGAATGAGAGGTGATCTTATTGAAACATATAAGATCCTGGAGGGCCTTGACAAGGTGGATGCTGAAAGAATGTTTCCCTTCGTGGGAGAGACTAGAACCAGGGGACACTGTTTAAAAATAAGGGGTCTCCCATTTAAGACGGAGATGAAGAGGAATTGTTTCTCTGAAGATCATGAGCCTGTGGAACTCTCTTCCTCAGAGAGCGATGGAGGCTGGGTCATTGAATATTTTTAAGACAGATTCTTGACTAATACAGGAGTCAAAGGTAGGTGGGAATGTGGAGTTGAGGCCACAATCAGATCAGCCATGATCATACTGAATGGGAGGACAGGCTCGAGGGGCTGAGTGGCCTACCCCTGCTCCTAATCCATGTGTTCATGTAATCTACAGGCAGACAGGCAATCTGAGAGGTGAGAGGAGCATAATCCAGTTTCACAAGAGAGGAGCCCCAGCCTGTTCACCCCTTCCTGTAATTTCTAACCCCTCAGTTCTAGTTTCATCCTTCGCCAATGCCTCTATATCCCTTTTTGCGATTGTTTGGCTCGAAGTTGATTTTTCTTCCCTTTCTGTTCTCAAGGCACCTTGTCACCAGCCGTGCGACTTGAGCCAAGTCCCCGAAGCAAATGGTTCTTCACCGAGATCGGAGCAGGTACCAGCAGACACCACCCCACTGGCCAGAGGAGGGAGCCACGACTTGAAGGACTGGGAGCAGAAGGAGGAGCCAGAGACCACGGCAGCGCAGTCACTGCTGGACCACCAGTTCTAACCGAGGGAGGAGCGCAGGGGGCACAGTGGAGCCTCCGGTTGAAGTGCTGCTTCTCTCTCTCCGTCTCTCCGTACGTGGCGCTCGTGAGAAGCCTTTGAATTAAAGACGAGACCGTGTTTGGGGGGGTTGAGGAGCATCCACTGATGGCTGGCGGGCCGCCAGCCTCTCTTGCCGCAAGGGCTCGCCGGAGACGTCGGCGCCTGGATTTCACCCGACAACTGCCTTGTTGGGCCCGCGGCCGGTGCTGTAAGTCACTGAGACCCCTGAAGAGCTTGGCCGGCCCGAAGCCTTCCCTCCAGCTACACCAACTCTCATAATCCAAACACTGAATGGATTAGCGGCCTGGTGCCCGAGGACTTGTGGAGCCCAACTGACAGGGCAACAGCTGAGACAGGTAGAGGTAATAACGCAAGTTCCTTCCGCCTCAGTTGCACATTTTTTTTCTTCTTGTTTTCAAGCCCCCCCTCACCCCACCCTTTTCGTCAGTCAGGTACTGTGTTCTCCCCGTCACCCCATGGACATGGAGTGCGAGTTGGCAGTGAGTTCAGTTCAGTCCGACTGTGGCGTGTGGTTTAAGTGAATGATTGGCCATGTGGCTTTTTGCTGCCTGTGAGGTTTCCTGTAGGTGTTCTCCCCTTTACCAGCTGCTTCTGTCTGAAAGGGCAAACCTCCTTGAAGCTATGGGACTAAGTGAGATGATCTGCCACAGGCTTCCAGCACAGTTCCTCCTCCTCCTCCTCCTCCATTTGAACCAGCCACGGTCAATCAAGCACAATGCTGCAGATACCAGTTCTCTTTATTTTTGCAGATCCCTTTGGCCTGGGAGCTTTGTAGAAAGGTCCAGGGTGGATGTGGTGGGGAGGAGGCCCTTGTTCTTCAGCTAGCTTGTACCTGGCGAGAAGGGTTCTCCTGAAGGGATGCCACAGACCAAAATCTGACCAGGCCCCTTCACGTTTCCTTTCGATCACCAGCGCCTTTGGGCCTGTTCGCAAGAGGCCATTTCACTGTGGTAGGTACCTTAGCCAACGTGTCACCATATTGGTGCGTCGTGGGGGTGGTGGTGGCGGGGTTGAGGGGAGCACGGGAGCTGAGTCCAATCCTGCCCAACTGCACGAGAGTAGAGGGCCACAATTGAGATTTATATCCTCCCCTGACTCTCCACCTCCCACGCCCCTCTAGTCCAGTAGCTCTTAAGGTCAGTTGTACCGTCTGTTCCTATCAGAGCTGAGGTCAGTAAACCCTGTGCAGCCTAGGGGGGATTGAACCTACCACCTTGCCTTGGGATCGACAGAACAGTTTCGAAATTTCAACCTCTCTTTCTCCCCAGCACCCCCCACCCCCCGGCCTTGGTCTTTGGGACGGTCTGGCGTCACTGGCAAGGCCAGCATTTGTTGCCCCGTCCTCTGACTGCCCTGGGAGGGGGCGGCGGTCAAGGGCACTTATCCAAAGGGAATTACCGCACAGTCAGGCCTCGAAGGGATTACGTTGAAGCTCATAGACCTCGAGGATTGGGGGGCTGTGGAAGGAGCCTGGGGAGGGGGATCCCTTGCTGCCACCTCTACCAGTCGCTGACCACCGCTCGACAGTCCTGGTATGCCTCGAATCTTGCGCCTGAGCCAACGTTCTAGTTGGGGAGTCATGCTAGATATTTGATTTAATACTCTGCTTTAAAGCGTGCTTTCTAATCAAACAAAACTTGAGCTAGAGGGTTTTTTTTTAAATTGTTAATCTCTGAAATGAAATGGCTCATGATTGTATCGGGAATGTTGACAGCCCCTGTCTCTGACCAACCTTTGCATTCGGAGCGAGTGCCGTGCCCAGCACAGTCCTGGGCCCAAGACGGTGATGCCTTGGTAGCGAATGCTTCAGTAGAGAGATGGATTTTTGATCAGTGTGAAAGAGTGGTGATGGAGTGAAGGTTTGGGGTGGTCCATCATTTTATAAGGTTTGACTTTGGACATCAGTTCATTATATTGGGGGATCTCCATGAGGTGTACATTTATATCTTGTCGCAAGTGTTCCTTCTCGAAAGGCTGACAAGGCGGAGTCTGAAGAGGGAATCCAATTCTAGCAGGAGAGTTCTTTCTTCCAAACCCTTTCACTTCCCCTCCCCCATTTTAAAATTCTTGCACATTTCCTGTGATCATTTTTGATCATGCTTTTCTTCCCCCTCCCACCATTACTTGCATCAAAATTCCCCATTTGTTTTTTCCAATGTCAACGATCACGGTGCAGTTCTGAGCTTTGGCCACCAGCGCCACCAGCTGGCTCTGCGGAGTACATTTTGGAATTCTCTCCTGCACAACTCTGCCATCTTGTGTATACAAAAATACTTCTTTCTGAACACAACATGGCCATTTATGAAAATTTACATATATTTTAAAAAGCATTTTTAGTGTCATAGTTCTAACACTTCCCCTAAGTGCACACAACCAGGTCAGGTTTCCTCACTGCCAGACTCGACTCCTCAATGACAGGTAGCCCTGGAAGTGATTGAAACTTGGCTATTCTTAAAGCTTAATTGATTCTTAAGCATTGATTTAACAATGGGGAAGATCCTTAACAGAGCTATCTATCTGTTTTTAGTTTTAGTACTTGTGTGTGTCACCACCGCTCCGTATATGGCCACCGAGATTGCTTTCCCTCCCCACATCCAGTGAAAGATTCCTGCCTATTGATCTAACACCATTCATAAAATCGTGCAGCACCATTTGGCCCATTGTGCCTGTGCTCGTTGTTTGAAAGAGCTACAGGTTTGGTCCCATTCTCCCCTCTCCCCACTGAACAACATTTATCTGGGGCCCTGCTGAATTAGGGGTCTCTGCCTCTGTGTGTCTCGCTCCTCCTGTCTCTCTTTGCTGTGCTCTCTCGCCACGCTCTCTCTCGCTCTCTGTCTGCCTCCCTCTCTCTCTCTCTCGCTCTCTGCCCCCTTCCCTCTCTCTCTCTTGCTCTCTGTCTGCCTCCCTCCCCCTCTCTCTCTCGCTGTCTGTCTGCCTCCCTCTCTCGCTGTCTGTCTGCCTCCCTCTCTCGCTGTCTGTCTGCCTCCCTCTCTCGCTCTCTGTCTGCCTCCCTCTCTCGCTCTCTGTCTGCCTCCCTCTCTCGCTCTCTGTCTGCCTCTCTCTCTCTCTTGCTCTCTGTCTGCCTCTCTCTCTCTCTCGCTCTCTGTCTGCCTCTCTTTCTCTCGCTCTCTGTCTGCCTCCCTCTCTCTCTTGCTCTCTGTCTGCCTCCCTCCCTCTCTTGCTCTCTTTCTGCCTCCCTCCCTCTCCTGCTCTCTGTCTGCCTCCCTCCCTCTCTCGCTCTCTGTCTGCCTCCCTCCCTCTCTCGCTCTCTGTCTGCCTCCTTCTCTCTCTCTCTCTCGCTCGAGCCACAACTTCATCCCCCACTCTTTATCATCCTCCAGTGAAATGTGTAAATGCTGGAACATTTTAGACTCCATATTAGTGACTGGCTTGTACATCTTTTCCTTTAAAAGATTGTTTTGTATCTGCCATAGGGAATTAACTTAAGCCATTAGTGCAATTCCTGTCGCTCAGCACCCCCTCCCCACCCACCTCCACCCCCTCCCCCCGGAGTTAGCAATGTTGTTTAACCGACTCCTATAGAGGCAGGAGCTGAGGCTTCGATCATGATCCAGAAACATCAGCAAACCTCGTAACACAAATTGAGTTCTATTAGGTTTGTGGCTTTAAAAGATTTTGGAAATTTCGAGCAGCTAGCCACCCGCTCCCCTGCATCCCCCCCCCCCCGCCAAATCCCTTACCCTCAGACAGCCTGACACCACCTATTCCCCTCCCTCCACCTCACCCTGACTGTGCTGCTGTGTTTGAATCTGGGCTTGGGAGGGTCCACGAGGTTAGATACAGAGGGGCCTCTGCCTGGGCAATGAAATCATTGGGCTGGTAGTGAGTGACTTTAGCGGTCGTGGGTCAGTTGCCAAGATTGGGGGGGGTGGGGGCAGGCAGAGCAAGGGCGGGGGTGGGCGGTGGGATGTGGCAGGGTTGAGGGGTGTGGGGGGTGGGGGGGGGGGTGGTGGGGCGGGGGGTAAGAATAGAGTCCTGATGGGAATGAAAAATAGTTGGCGAACGCACAACCACTCACCTCCCCCGAGCAGGCATTCTGTTCGGGGTATGGGGGTTGGCTTGGGGTAACAGCTGGCCGATCTTGCCCTTCCTGCCTTGCAGCTGACCTCCCACACTCTCAGCCCGTCTGTCGACGGGAGTCCAACTCTGCAGTTGGGGGGGGGGGGGTGGGTCTTCAGTTTGTGGGGGGGCGATGTATGTTTTCACCCCCTCTGCCTCTAAGATCTATCCGACGTTCACCTCCCCCCAGACAGATGAGGTATCTGCCGGCACATGGTGTTTACGGCTCACTCGTGGACACACAGAAACCTCGAGCGTCCCCTTGCCCTCTGTAATGACCATCATCGCTGACTCAGGCTACCTGCTTATCGCTTTGCAGCTGCTTTCCAAGGCAGGGCCAGCTCCTCACGCTGGGAATTGGCAGTCACGTCACTCAGTTTTATCAGGGCGAGTGCACCCGACACTGGGAGCTCTAGCCTCAAGCCACCACCCGCTCTCCTTCACGGCTGCTTCCCAGCGAGAACACCCAACGACACTCTCTCCTTTTGAACACTAGGTCAGTGCCTCCTGATGCTAAAGGCCAGAGGGTGGAGGGGAGCAGGGGGTGGGGAGTGGGGGTGGGGAGGGGGCAGAACGGCTCCAGGTCCACCCAGCCCTCCTGACCTCGACTGACCTTTCACCCCTTGCGCGGGGCCTGCTCAGCGAGAAGCCTTGTTGTGCCGATCTTTCTTCGAGCGGGAAGCGAGAGGGGCTGGGAAGAGAGCCTGGAATTCGGGGGGAAAAAGGCGCTTTGGAGTCTCGGTGTCCCGAGTGTAGCTTGGGATGGCATTCCACTCGGACTTGGACAATCTTTTTTTTTAATTGATGTACATGTGACGGGGCTGGGTTTGACCCCTCTCACTGGTCTTCATGCAGGTTCCTGCTTTATTTATGTTACTCCCCTACTGAGGTGAAGAGTTTGTTCTGCCTCCTTTTCAGTTGATTTGTAGAAATAAAAGATTCTCGCAATTTTCTGTACATATCTTTGAGAGAGAAAAATATTGTCCTGTAAACTTTGAAATGACAACTTGTTTTATACGGTATCGTAAAGAGAGCTTGTACAATATAAAGCATTGTTCAAACAGTACTGTAATAAAAGTTGATTTATAAATTTTAAAATGTTCTCCTCCCCCACTTCTCTCATTTTGCATTTTAGGATTTGAGGACAGGTACAGCACGGGGTTAGATCCAGAGTAAAGCTCCCTCTACACTGTCCCCATCAAACACTCCCAGGACAGGTACAGCACGGGGTTAGATACAGAGTAAATCTCCCTCTACACCGTCCCCATCAAACACTCCCAGGGCAGGTACAGCACAGGGTTAGATACAGAGTAAAGCTCCCTCTACACTGTCCCTATCAAACACTCCCAGGACAGGTACAGCACGGGGTTAGATACAGAGTAAAGCTCCCTGTACACTGTCCCCATCAAACACTCCCAGGACAGGTACAGCACGGGGTTAGATACAGAGTAAAGCTCCCTCTACACTGTCCCCATCAATCACTCCCAGGAGAGGTACAGCACAGGGTTAGATACAGAGTAAATCTCCCTCTACACTGTCCCCATCAATCACTCCCAGGACAGGTACAGCACGGGGTTAGATACAGAGTAAAGCTCCCTCTACACTGTCTCCATCAAACACTCCCAGGACAGGTACAACACGGGCTTAGATACAGAGTAAAGAACCCTCTACACTGTCCCCATCAAACACTCCCAGGACAGGTACAGCACGGGGTTAGATACAGAGTAAAGCTCCCTCTACACTGTCCCCATCAAACACTCCCAGGACAGGTACAGCACGTGGTTAGATACAGAGTAAAGCTCCCTCTTCACTGTCCCCATCAAACACTCCCAGGACAGGTACAGCACGTGGTTAGATACAGAGTAAAGCTCCCTCTACACTGTACTGCAAGACCAATCTGAGGTGCTATCCTGGGTGAAATCCCTACTTTCCACTGCTGCAACCCCTCTGGGTTTTGCGTGAACTTTCCATTTCCTTTGGGCTAACCATGAGGAGGTCATTCAGCCTCTGGAGCCTGCTCTGCCATCAGATGATGACTAGCCCATGTCGTCACTCCATCCACCCAGTTTGGAACTGTAAAGGCTCAGCTGTCTTCTCCAACAATTCCTGCCGTATTCTGGATCGTTCCACACAGCAGGGCCGGAAGCTGCAGGGATTTTGATGGAGCCTGAACCCTCGAAGGAGGAGTCAGTGGAGGAGACTCTCTCTGAGCAAGTTGCGAGAAGGGATGAGAGATGTCGTGTGATGTGGAAGGTCACAGGGACACACGAATTTCCCACAGGAATGTATCCACCTCAGCGTGAGGTTAAATCTGTTCTCTTCCACAATCCAGAAGAGATTCACCGACCCTAACCGCTCTGATTGGACCTGTTACTCTTGGGTTTTCTAAGCCAATCAGACTCTGCACCCCATATCCCTGCCCTTTCTGCGATAACCTTGGGCATTTTTCAATTTTACCTCGAACGCTTATCCTCTTCCTTTTTTTTTACAGAATTCGGCCATGTTTCAGTGGGCAGAGTTCTCACCTCGGGGTCAGGAGGTCATGGATTCAGGGCCCAGTCTTAAGAGTGGAGCCCATAGTGCAGGCCGAGGTCCCCAGTTTCCAGTGCTGAGAGAGTGCTGCACTGTCAGCGGTGCCATCTGATGAAATGCTGAACTTGAGGCACTATCTTCCCTTGGCTTGGATCCAATGGCCACGATCAGAAGGACAGGGATGTTCTTCCCAGTGTCGAAGGGCCAGTATCTATCCCTCAGCTGACATGATCATGGCATCTATGGACAAATAGACAAAGAAGCACTGTTTTTGTTAGCTGCTGGTGCGAAGGTTTGGGACACAGAAAAGGTCTAGATGGCCACGTGAGAGTGCTGAAGATTCAGGGCTAAGGGCCATGGGGAGAGGGAGGGGGAAGAGGGAGATAGAACTGACCAGATTGCTCTTTGGAGCAGTACCATTAACTTAATGGGCTGAATGGCCTCCTTTTGTGCTTTAATGACTCTATGACCACCAGAGAAAACATCTGGTCATTATCACGTTGTGATATCACTGACAATGCAGTGCACCCTGAGCATTGTCCCTCCAACAGTGCGATGGTCCCTCCATACTGACCCTCCGACAGTGTAGCACTCTCTCAGCACTGACCCTCCGATAAGGCAGAGCTCCCTCAGTACTCTCACTCCGACAGTGCGGCACTCCCTCAGTACTGATCCTCCAACAGTGCGGCACTCCCTCAGCACTGACCCTCCGACAGTGCAGCGCTCCCTCAGTACTGACCCTCTGACAGTGCGGCACTCCCTCAGTACTGACTCTCCGACAGTGCGGCGCTCCCTCAGCACTGACCCTCCGACAGTGCGGCACTCCCTCAGTACTGACCCTCCGACAGTGCGGCACTCCCTCAGTACTGACCCTCCGACAGTGCGGCGCTCCCTCAGTACTGACCCTCCGACAGTGCGGCACTCCCTCAGTACTGACCCTCTGACAGTGCGGCGCTCCCTCAGTACTGACCCTCTGACAGTGCGGCACTCCCTCAGTACTGACCCTCTGACAGTGCAGCGCTCCCTCAGTACTGACCCACTGATAGTGCGGCACTCCCTCAGTACTGACCCTCCGACAGTGCGGCACTCCCTCAGCACTGACCCTCCGACAGTGCGGCACTCCCTCAGTACTGACCCTCCGACAGTGCGGCACTCCCTCAGCACTGACCCTCCGACAGTGCGGCACTCCCTCAGTACTGAACCACAGACTGCTCACTCTACCCTCAGTACCAACACTGGGAGTCTTGACTCAGAGTGATTCTGACTTAGGCCAATTTGACACAAACTAAGTATAAAACGAGTGGTTTTAAATAAAAGAGATCACTTCTGCTTATAGCCACACATCCTTTTCCCCCACAATCTCTTTCCTTCCTCATTTATTTGCCTATTTACAACTTCAGAAGTTCACACACACCTTATTCAGCACTGAGGGAGTGCTGCACTGTCGCAGGGTCAGTACTGAGGGAGCGCCGCACTGTCGGAGGGTCAGTACTGAGGGAGCGCTGCACTGTCGCAGGGTCAGTACTGAGGGAGCGCCGCAGTGTCGGAGGGTCAGTGCTGAGGGAGCGCCGCACTGTCGGAGGGTCAGTGCTGAGGGAGTGCCGCACTGTCGGAGGGTCAGTGCTGAGGGAGCGCCGCACTGTCGGTGGGTGAGTGCTGAGGGAGTGCCGTACTGTTGGAGGGTCAGTACTGAGGGAGTGCCGCACTGTAGGAAGGTCAGTACTGAGGGAGTGCCGCACTGTCGGAGGGTCAGTACTGAGGGAGTGCTGCACTGTCGGAGGGTCAGTGCTGAGGGAGTGCCGCACTGTCGGAGGGTCAGTACTGAGGGAGTGCCACACTGTTGGAGTGTCAGTACTGAGGGAGTGCCGCACTGTCGGAGGGTCAGTACTGAGGGAGCGCTGCACTGTCGGAGGGTCCGTACTGAGGGAGTGCTGCACTGTCGGAGGGTCAGTGCTGAGGGAGCGCCGCACTGTCGGAGGGTCAGTACTGAGGGAGTGCCACACTGTCAGAGAGTCAGTACTGAGGGAGTGCTGCACTGTCGGAGGGTCAGTACTGAGGGAGTGCCGCACTGTCAGAGGGTCAGTACTGAGGGAGCGCCGCACTGTCGGAGGGTCAGTACTGAGGGAGCGCCGCACTGTGGGAAGGTCAGTACTGAGGGAGCGCCGCACTGTCGGAGGGTCAGTACTGAGGGAGCGCCGCACTGTCGGAGGGTCAGTACTGAGGGAGTGCCGCACTGTCGGAGGGTCAGTACTGAGGGAGTGCCGCACTGTCGGAGGGTCAGTACCGAGGGAGTGTTGCACTGTCGGAGGGTCAGTACTGAGGGAGCGTCGCACTGTCAGAGAGTCAGTACTGAGGGAGTGCCGCACTGTCGGAGGGTCAGTACTGAGGGAGTGCCACACTGTCAGAGAGTCAGTACTGAGGGAGTGCTGCACTGTCGGAGGGTCAGTACTGAGGGAGCGCCGCACTGTCAGAGGGTCAGTACTGAGGGAGCGCCGCACTGTCGGAGGGTCAGTACTGAGGGAGTGCCGCACTGTGGGAAGGTCAGTACTGAGGGAGCGCCGCACTGTCGGAGGGTCAGTACTGAGGGAGTGCCGCACTGTCGGAGGGTCAGTACTGAGGGAGTGCCGCACTGTCGGAGGGTCAGTACTGAGGGAGTGCCGCACTGTCAGAGGGTCAGTACTGAGGGAGCGCCGCACTGTCGGAGGGTCAGTACTGAGGGAGTGCCGCACTGTGGGAAGGTCAGTACTGAGGGAGCGCCGCACTGTCGGAGGGTCCGTACTGAGGGAGTGCCGCACTGTCGGAGGGTCAGTACTGAGGGAGTGCCGCACTGTCGGAGGGTCAGTACTGAGGGAGTGCCGCACTGTCGGAGGGTCAGTACTGAGGGAGTGCCGCACTGTCAGAGGGTCAGTACTGAGGGAGCGCCGCACTGTCGGAGGGTCAGTACTGAGGGAGTGCCGCACTGTGGGAAGGTCAGTACTGAGGGAGCGCCGCACTGTCGGAGGGTCCGTACTGAGGGAGTGCCGCACTGTCGGAGGGTCAGTACTGAGGGAGTGCCGCGCTGTCGGAGGGTCGGTACTGAGGGAGCACCGCACTGTCGGAGGGTCAGTGCTGAGGGAGTGTTGCACTGTTGGAGGGTCAGCACCGAGGGAGTGTTGCACTGTTGGAGGGTCAGTACCGAGGGAGTGTTACACTGTTGGAGGGTCAGTACCGAGGGAGTGCCGCACTGTCAGAGGGTCAGTACTGAGGGAGCACCGCACTGTCGGAGGGTCAGTACCGAGGGAGTGTTGCACTGTTGGAGGATCAGTACCGAGGGAGTGTTGCACTGTTGGAGGATCAGTACCGAGGAAGTGTTGCACTGTCAGAGGGTCTGTACTGAGGGAGTGCTGCACTGTCGGAGGGTCAGTACTGAGGGAGTGTTGCACTGTCGGAGGTTCAGTACTGAGGGAGTGCTGCACTGTCGGAGGGTCAGTACTGAGGGAGCACTGCACTGTCGGAGGGTCAGTACTGAGGGAGCGCTGCACTGTCGGAGGGTCAGTACTGAAGGAGCGCTGCACTGTCGGAGGGTCAGTACTTATATTCATTCATGGGATGTAGGCATTGCTGGCCAGGTCAGCAATTATTGCCCTTCCCTAATTGTTTTTAGCTGTGAGGGCATTTTAGGAGTCAACCGCATTGATGTGGGTCTGGTGTCACACATAGGCCAGACCAGGTGGCAGGTTTCCTTCCCTAAAGAGACATCAGTGAACCAGGTGGGTTTTTACAACAATTGGCAATGGTCCAGATTTTTATTGAATTCAAATTTCATCTACTGACGTGGTGGGATTTGAACCCCAGTCCCCAGAGCATTACCCTGGGTCTCTGGAACATTAATCCAGTAACAGTGATGCTATGCCACCTTTTAAATGAGGTGTTCAACTCGGTCTGCCCTCTCGGGGGGGTGTAAAAGATCCCACGGCCACTATTGGGAGAAGAGCAGGGGGGAGTTCTCCCCGGTGTCCTGGGGCCAATATTTATCCCTCACCCAACATCACCAAAAACAGATGATCTGGGTCAGGGTCACATTGTTGTTTGTGGGATCTATTTATCCTAGTGTGGCCTGAGTGCCGCCAGCAAGTGTGCCCATACGTTGGCTGTCTGTCCCAGTTTGTAAGATAAAGAGGCAAGCTGGTTGGCTTTGGGGTGCATCACACTCGGCCTGCCCTGTTCTCACCTGATATATGCACATGCTTTCCAGCACAGGTCACTGGGTGTTCAGGGGTGTGCAAACTCAGTCTCATTTCCAACCCTTCCCCCCCCCAACCCCAACACCAACCCCGCCCCCCCCACCACTCCCACCTCCTCAACATCCAACTGGTACAGAGACCAAAGAGAAACAAAAATTACCCAAAAAACTCAGCAGGTCTGACAGCATCTGTGGAGAGAAAGACAGAGTTAACGTTTCGAGTCCGTATGACTCTTCAGGGGCCAGTTGTAGCACCTCCCTCTGTTCGCAACTGAAGTCGAGCACCTCAACATAGCAATCCCGGAAACTCTGATTACCTCTGAACCAGAATAATGGGCGGGAGCTTGACAATTTAATAACTGACAGGAGACCTCACTGTAAATAGGCCTGTCCTAGACCCAACCATCTTCAGCTGCTTCATCAATGACCTTCCTTCCATCATAAGGTCAGAAGTGGGGATGTTCGCTGATGATTGCACAATGTTCAGCACCATTCGCGACTCCTCAGATACTGAAGCAGTTCATGTCCAATTGCAGCAAGACCTGGACAATATCCAGGCTTGGGCTGACAAGTGGCAAGTAACATTCGTGCCACACGAGTGCCAGGCAATGACCATCTCCAACAGGAGAGAATCTAACCATTGCCCCTTGACATTCAATGGCATTACCATCACTGAATCCCCCACTGTCAACATCTGGGGGCTTATCATTGACCAGAAACTGAACTGGACCAGCCATATAAATACTGTGGCTACAAGAGCAGGTCAGAGATTAGGAATCCTGTGGTAAGTAGCTCACCTCCTGAGTCCCCAAAGCCTGTTCACCATCTACAAGTGTGAGTCAGGAGTGTGATGGAATACTCTCCGCTTGCCTGGATGAGTGCAGTGCTAACCACACTCAAGAAGCTCAACACCATCCAGGACATAGCAGCCCACTTGATTGACACCCCATCCACAAACACTCACTCCCTCCACCACCACAGAAGCAGCAGTGTGTGTACCATCTACAAAATGCACTGCAGCAACTCACCAAGGCCCGTGTCCAAGGGTATCAACAGCACCTTACAAACACAACCTCTACCTTCTAGAAGACACATGGGAACACCACTACCTGCAAGTTCCCCTCCTAGTCACTCACCATCCTGACTTGCAAATATATTGGCCGTTCCTTCACTGTCACTGGGTCAAAATCCTGGAACTCCCTCCCTAATAGCACTGTGAGTTTACCTACACTACATGGACTAGAGTAGCTCACCACCTGCTTCTCAGGAGCAATTAGGGATGGGCAACAAATGCTGGCCTAGCCAGCAATGCCCACATCCCATGAATGAATTAAAAAAAAATTCCACCCTGAACACAACACCTGCATACCGCCACTTTTGACCCAGCCATTATAAAGGGAACAACAATTTATACTGCATGAGAAGAGAGTGCCAATTGATTGGCAGTTGGGCTCTCTGATTGGTAGATAGTGTCCAACATTAAATGTGATTCTACGATTGGACAACACCAGCTAAACAATCTTGATTATGCTAAGAATTACACTGACAACCAATTTAAGATTATCAGTTGGTCTTGCAGTGTAGCTCACTTACATGTGTTACATATATTGACACAGAGGGCCCTGTCCTTTGCAAAGAGAAAGAGCATGTCCACATGTTGTGCCTTTATCAACTAAACAAAAGCTTGGGGCATTTCCTGGTTCATTCCCCATTGGAATGCCTCGACCAATCAGAGTCGACCTGCCTGATTTGAAGTTAAACAAAAGCTTGGCAATTAACTGTTCCCTCATGCATTCTTGGTGGCAACACCTCCACCAATCAAGAGTTCACCCGCCAACTGATCAGCATTCTCCTCTTGTGCAGTATAAATTGTTGTTCCCTTTGGGATGAGAAGATTCGACAGCGCATCTCTCTTTTCTCAACCACACTCAATGGTTTACATATTGAGGAGCTGAGTGAGAATGAGTTAAAGACTCAATTTCAGCGCAGGGTGAACGTGAGGACAAGGAAGAGTGAGTAGGAATGTAGGAGAGGGAGTGACCAAGTCATAAATCTGTCAATAACTCCAAACTGTAATCAATTCTCTGTCTGTCTGATTGGAAGTTGACAATTTCACAAACACTACTGGAGAAAGAGCAGCGGGTTCCCCTTGGGGTCAAAGGCCACTCCACCAACAACAAAAACTTACATTTGTATAAAAACCAACCAAGGAGCTTGGCAGGGGCATTTAAAAACCAACAATGACACTGGGCCACATAAGGAGATACAATACAAGCTTGGTCAAACAGGGACATTTAAAGCAGTGAATTAAAGGAGGGTGGAGGGGGGGGAATCCCTTGGGGCGAGGCAGCTGAAGGCACCCGCACCAATGGAGCCATTATAATCGGGAGAGGCACAAGAGGCTAGCATTGGAAGAGTCCAGAGATCTTGGAGGTTACAGAGATAGGGAAGGTGGTAGGGGCTGTAGGAGGTTCCAGAGATTGGGAGGGGTGTAGGGGCTGGAGGAGGTTACAGAGATAGGGTGTTAGGGGCTGGAGGAGGTAACAGATAGGGAGGGTGGTAGGGACTGAAGGAGGTTACAGAGATGGGGAGGGTCGTAGGGGCTGGAGGAGGTTACAGAGGTAGGGAGGGTTGTAGGGGCTGGAGGAGGTTACAGAGGTAGGGAGGGTTGTGGGGGCTGGAGGAGGTTACAGAGATTGGGAGGGTGTAGGGGCTGGAGGAGGTGACAGAGATAGGGAGGGTTGTAGGGGCTGGAGGAGGTTACAGAGATAGGGAGGGGTGTAGGGGCTGGAGGAGGTTACAGAGATAGGGAGGGGTGTAGGGGCTGGAAGAGGTTACAGAGATAGGGAGGAGGTGAGGCCATGGAGGGATTTGAAAACAAGGATGAGAATTTCAAGTCATGTGAGGGTCTTCTTCACAAATTGGCTGCCTTGCCAACAATAACTGTGCTTCAAAGCATTGTGGGGGTGGGGGATGGGGGTGAGACAGATCCCTCCACAGGGTCACGATTCTCATAGGAAAGGGGGTTGAGGGGTGAGGCGTCCATAATAGCTGTGCACGAGCACATGCGTCTGTCTCCATGTGTGTGTGCGCACGTGTTTGTGTACACGTGTGTGCATGCGCGTCTATGACGGGTACCAGTGCTGGGCTCGCCTGGGACATGTCCAGTGTGGTTTGGACCTGAGTGAATTTGGAGTTGTTCAGTATCGAGTCCACAGAGATCAATTCCCTTAAATAAGATTAATGTTTAAAATTGTGAGTTAAATGCTTTGAACAGCGGCCACGATCAGTCCTGACATCTCTCTCCGTGTTTCGCATAGCATTAAGGATGAGTTCCCGCTTGAGGCCTCCTTCTATTATTCCGGTTTCCCACCTTAGCTCCCAGAAGTGGGAATTCATACCTCCCTGCTCACTGATGTAGCAGCAGCTTGTGACCCCCAAGCGACTTCCTCGACCTCGAACTATCGACTAAATCGGCTGGGCCTCAGGAGGCTGCACTCCAGAGACCAGCTAGAAGCCAGGCTGATCACTCGCAGCGCGGTGCCGAGGGAGTGCTGCGCAGTACCGCCTGTCGGGTGAGGGGCTAAAGCCCCCTCCGCCCTCTCAGGACCGAAAGGATCCCAACGGCCTCTATCTCAAAGAAGGGCAGCAGGGCAGAGGAGGGCCGGAGACACAGTAGAGGTGTCATGCGCTCAAGTATGCAACCATGACCTGTAACTTAACTCATTTGGAAGGCAAATTGGTGTTTTCAATACATGGGTGGGCAACTCCATTTGGTACACACCAGGTCGCCAAGAGCTGTGGCACCTCCAACGTTATGTAGCAAGACCCAGAGCCAGGTAGGCCCAAGGCTCCAGCCCCTCGGCCTGGAGGGTCTTATCGGCCTAGAGTGAGGAAAAGCAGCAGCAAGATACTTCCATCTTCACTTCAAAAGTATATCTTTGAGACGTCGTGAGGCCATCAAAGCTATAAATCCAGAAAGGCTGAGCAAACAAGAGACTGGGCTACAGCAGAAGTTAGGATAAAGGTTTCCATGAGGGTCTAATGGGTGGAGTTGGCAGACCATAAGGTAACAACCTTAAACCTTATGCACGTTCCCATGGATCTATCCTGTGAGGATAGATTGAGGAGACTGGGCCTGTGTTCTCTAGAGTTTCGAAGAATGAGGGGTGATCCCAATCAAACAGGCAAAATTCGTACCATGCTCGACAGGGTAGATGCAGGAAGGATGTTTCCCCTGGCTGGGGGGGGTTCTGGGGTGGGGTTGTCTAGAACCAAGGGACACAGCCTCAGAATAAGGGGAAAGCCATTCAGAACTGAGATGAGCAGGAATTTCTTCACTCAGGGGATGGTGAATCTTTGGAATTCTCTACCCCAGAGAGTCTCAATCATCGAGTATGTTCAGGAGAGCGAGCGACAGATTCTGAGACATTGACAGGTCGTGTGAGAAAATGGTGTTGAGGGAGACGATCAGCAAAATCTAGCAGAATGGCTACCAGCAGGCCCGAGGGGCCGAATGGCCTACTCCCACTCCTGTTTCCTACGTGTGCACGCGTACCTGAACGCCAACGTTTGTTTGCGGTGCATGAGGATGTGGGAGAGTGCACGGTTTGTGTGTCAGTGTTAATGATGTTGCGCAGGAGGCTTGAGTTTTTTTTTAAAGCAATTCAACAGTGACTCATTTGCAGAGATTACTTGGACGCTCGAGCAGACTTTCACAGCCCCGCTCTTAAGTGCCGCAATTAAATGTCCCGGTGATAAGTATGCCTCGGTGTTAAGTTAATTGTTTTGTGGGCAAACATTTCCTGCATCAATGGTCAATCAAAATTTAATTGCCCTTCCAAGTTAGGGCTAGAACTCGCAATACAACACATCTTATTTGTACACACTTTTGCTAAGGCTGCGTTTTTTTGAGCTGAGAAGCTGCGGGTATTCTCGCCCCTGTATCAAAAATGTGGGAGGGTAGCTAACCTTACTTGGAATACCCTCACAAGATTGAACAGTGATTCACTGTAGCAGATAACTTGGACTTTTGTTTATTTGCTCATGGGATGTGGGCATCACAGACTAGGCCAGCACTTATTGCCCATCCCTAAATGCCCCTTGAGGAGGTGGGGGGGGGGGGGCGCGGTGAGCCGCCTTCTTGAACTGCTGTTAGGGAGGGAGTTCCAGGGTTTTGACCCAGCGACAGTGAAGGAACGGCTGATGCGTTTCCAAGTCAGGACGGTGAGTGGCTTGGAGGGGGAAGTTTGCAGGTTGTGATGTTCCCATGTGTCTGCTGCCCTTGTCCTTCTAGGTGGTAGAGGTTGTGGAAGGTCGAAGGAGCCTAGGCATTTTGGAGGAGCTTTCTGTGCAAGTATTGGCTGCCCTGTTTCCCCATATTCCCCAATGTGCAGGGTTACGGGGAGAAGGCAGGAGATTGGCCCTAAGTTAAAATACTCAGAGAGCCAGTGCAGACACGATGGGCCGAATGGCCTCCATCTGCACCATAACAATCCTGTGATTCTGTGACATTCAGTGAATGCCTTCCTTGTGGACGCAGATATTAAAGGGATCCCACATTCCTGTACCTTCACACTGCATCAACAGCGAGAGCCAGTCCCAGTAAAAAGGGGCAAACCGATCATGTAAAGATTCAAGGCTCACCTCACTAAAACCAGAGTCTAAAAACAAGTTGGTTTCATTTATAAACCATTTCACTTCCTCTTCCAACCTCCCCAGACACCCTCACTGAGAAAATCATGCCAATGTTAGTGGAGGTGTCCCATATATGCCTAAACCGGACCAAACCCACCCCACAACACAACTATCCAGCTCACTGACCTCACTGACTCCTGGCTTGGCAACATCTCCATTTTAAAACTCTCATCCTTGTTTTCAAATCTCTCCATGGCCTCCTCAAGAACCTCCCTATATCTATAACCTCCTCCAGCCTGTGCTACCCTCCCTATCTCTGTAACCTCCTCTAGCCCCAACGACCCTCCCTATCTCTGTAACCTCCTCCAGCCCCTACAACCCTCCCTATCTCTGTAACCTCCTCTAACCCCTACAACCCTCCCTATCTCTGTAACCTCCTCCAACCCCTACACCCCTCCCTATCTCTGTAACTTCCTCCAGCCCCAACAACCCTCCCTATCTCTGTAACCTCCTCCAGCCCCTACACCCCTCCCTATCTCCGTAACCTCCTCCAGCCCATACAACTCTCCCTATCTCTGTAACCTCCTCCAGCCCCTACACCCCTCCCTATCTCTGTAACCTCCTCCTGCACCTACACCCCTCCCTATCTCTGTAACCTCCTCCAGCCCCTACAACCCTCCCTATCTCTGTAACCTCCTCCAGCCCCTACAACCCTCCCTGTCTCTGTAACCTCCTCTAGATCCAACGACCCTCTCTATCTCTGTAACCTCCTCCAGTCCCTACAACCCTCCCTATCTCTGTAACCTCCTACAGTCCCTACAATCCTCCCTATCTCTGTAACCTCCTCCAGTCCCTACAACCCTCCCTATCTCTGTAACCTCCTCCAGCCCCTACAACCCTCCCTATCTCTGTAACCTCCTCCAGCCCCTACAACCCTCCCTATCTCTGTAACCTCCTCCAGCCCCTACACCCCTCCCTATCTCTGTAACCTCCTCCAGCCCCTACAACCCTCCCTATCTCTGTAACCTCCTCCAGCCCCTACAACCCTCCCTATCTCTGTACCCTCCTCCAGACCCGACAAACCTCCCTGTCCCTGTAAAGCCTTCCAGCTTCTACAACCCTCCAAGATCTCTGCGCTCCTCCAATTCCAGCCTTTTGTACATCCCTTGATTCCCATTGCTCCACCATTGGCGGCCGTGCCTTCAGCTGCCTGGGGAACTAATCTCTGGAATTCCCTCCCTAACCCTCTCTGTCTCTCTCTCCACCTGTAAGATGCACTTTAGACTGAAGCCTTTGAATGAGCATTTGATTACCTGTTCCTAACATCACCTTAGGTCACTCAATTTCAAATGTGTGATTATTAATTCCCCTGTGAAGCCCCTTGGGATGTTTTTAATCAAGTTAAAGGTGCTATAAAATTGTAAGCAGTTGTTGATGGAAGAGGTGTGTGGATTATTTGGGAGAAACTGATTTTATCACCAGGGGGTGCTGCTGAGACTGATGTTCATGGCCAAGGGAAGGGTGCGGGGTTCTGGAATCTGTATCTGTAATGTTATTACAATTGGCCATGTTCTCTCAGGGACTGATATATTGCTTGTGTTTGAGGATGTTTATGTGTGTTCACAAGGAGTCAGTGGTCAGTACTATTGCCCCTGAGTCAAAGGGATTGAGCCCAAGTTGACCACAAACTCCAGTCTAGCAAACCGGGTAAGTCCCACAATGGCAGCGGTACCAACTGTCGATTCAGGTATTAAACTGTGGTTTTCCACAGCGGCTACTGGTAGAAAGAGAGATGGATTTCTTCCCGGTGTCCTGACCAGCATTTATCACCCAATTAACATCAGTAAAAACAGCACATTTACGCATCGCTGTGTGTGGGAACTCCCTGTGCACAAATTGGCTCCAGTGTTTCCCAGCTGACAGCACTGACTACATTTCAAAATCAAAGTGCTACATTGGGTGCGAAATGCTTTGGGACATATGAATGTGGTGAATGAAATAAATGTTTGTAGGGAGTTTTACTCTGTATCTAACCCCATACTGTCCCTGTCCTGGGAGTGTTTGATGGGGACAGTGTGGAGGTAGCTTTATTCTGTATCTAATCCTGTGCTGTACCTGCCCTGGGAGTGTTTGATGGGGACTGTGTAGTGGGAGCTTTACTCTGTATCCAACCCCGTGCTGCGCCTGTCCTGGGAGTGTTTGATGGGGGCAGCGTGGAGGTAGCTTTATTCTGTATCTAATTCTGTGCTGTACCTGCCCTGGGAGTGTTTGATGGGGATAGTGTAGAGGGAGGTTTACTCTGTATCTAACCCCGTGCTGTACCTGTCCTGGGAGTGTTTGATGGGGATAGTGTAGACGGAGCTTTACTCTGTATCTAACCCCGTGCTGTACCTGTCCTGGGAGTGTTTGATGGGGACAGTGTAGAGGAAGCTTTACTCTGTATTTAACCCTGTGCTGTACCTGTCCTGGGAGTGTTTGATGGGGACAGTGTGGAGGAAGATTTACTCTGTATCGAACCCTGTGCTGTACCTGCCCTGAGAGTGTTTGATGGGGATAGTGTAGGGGGAGATTTATTCTGTATCTAACCCCATGCTGTACCTGTCCTGGGAGTGTTTGATGGGGACAGTGTAGAGGGAGCTTTACGCTGTATCTAACCCTGTGCTGTACCTGTCCTGGGAGTGTTTGATGGGGACAGTGTAGAGGGAGCTTTACGCTGTATCTAACCCTGTGCTGTACCTGTCCTGGGAGTGTTTGATGGGGACAGTGTAGAGGGAGCTTTACGCTGTATCTAACCCTGTGCTGTACCTGTCCTAGGAGTGTTTGATGGGTTCAGCAGGTGCCTGAAAGAAAGTGTTCTCAGAACTGACAACCTTCACCTCTATGATCATGGTCAGACAAATTAGTGTTTAAAAGATTGTGGAAGATGTGAATCTGTGAGATTGTAGCACTCATGTTTTTTTAAAAAAAGAGTAAATAAATCAAATATTGAAATCTCCTGTTGGTCGCTGGCGATGCCTGTGAAGGTTGATTTGATGAAACACAATTGGCAAAATGTTCCACTATCACCGATTCAGCTGAGATTTAATGTTTGTGGCATTGGTCGTATCTGAGCTGCGCAGTGGAGGATCAGGGCACCAGGCTGGCTCAGGAGGAGTTCAGGGGACTTAGAAAAAGGACATCAGTTGAACACTGGTTTCTCCTTTCACTTTCAGATGCTGACTAACTTACTGTGTAGATTGGGCTTGGAAACCTGCAGCTGGGTGGTTATTAGCAATGCAGCCTGAAATGTCGAACACAAAGAGAGATAGAGGGAGGGAGATGCAGAGAATGAAGGAGAGAGATAGCAGAGTGGGGCAAAAGAATGAGGGAGGTGTCGGCAGAGGCTGTGAGAGGAAGTGACAGAGATAGGTGGAGACACAGAAAGAGAAGAGACAGTGAGAGAGAAGCAGAGAGGGAGCGGGAGAAACTGAGCCGAGAAATGGAGAGACAGAGAGACATACACATACGGTGACTGAGATACAGAAGGTAAGAGACACATACAGATATAAAGGGAGAGAGACAGACAGAGGGACAGACAGAGAGAGAGAGTCAGTGAGAAGAGGGAGTGAGAGAGACAGGATTATAGAGAGAGGGAGAGAATGGGAGGCAGACAGCAAGAGACAAACAGAGTGTCAGAGAAACAGATAGAGAGAGAGGGAGAGGGGCAGACTGAGAGGGACAGAGAGAGACAGAGAGGGAATGAGAAAGACTAAGGCTAAGAGAGAGACTGAGTGAGGGAGTCAAGTGGAGAGGGAGGGAGGTAGAGACAGATGGAGAGAGAGAAACACAGATGGTGAAAGAGAGAGAGGGTCAGGTAGAGAGTGATGAAGAGAGAGAGGCAGGGAGAAGGAGAGAGGGAGTGAGACAGAGATAAAGTGAGACAGGATAAGACACAGAAAGAGACAGGGAGAGATGATAAACAGAAAAAAACACAGAAAATGCTGGAAATTCTCAGCAGGTGCAGCTCTCTTGTGTGGATCGAGTTTTAGGTCAATGACCTTTGCTGGATAGAGAGGGAGGGGGATGGTGCTGGAGAGAGCGAGAGAGAGTGAGAAAGCGAACTGGAGAGAGTGAGAAAGCGAACTGGAGAGAGTGAGAAAGCGAACTGGAGAGAGAGAGAGTGAGAAAGCGAAATGGAGAGAGAGAGTGAGAAAGCGAACTGGAGAGAGAGTGTGTGAGAAAGCGAACTGGAGAGAGAGAGTGAGAAAGCGAACTGGAGAGAGAGAGAGAGTGTGTGTGTGTGAGAAAGCGAACTGGAGAGAGTGTGTGTGAGAAAGCGAACTGGAGAGAGTGTGTGTGAGAAAGCGAACTGGAGAGAGAGAGTGAGAAAGCGAATTGGAGAGAGGAGAGCTTGAGAGAGCGAAAGGATATGTGAGAGAGGGGACCGGAGAGAGAGAGAGCTCAGTGCTGGAGTGTGGACGCAGTAGCTTTAACTGAAATGTCACATGGCCGTGTATATGGGCCCTAGAGCAGAAATAGAGAGAGAGAGAGACAGAGTGCAGGCAGCATCTGGAAGAGCATCCGAAGCTGGCTGGTCGGACAGTAAGGTAAGAGAACTGTCTAATCCTACATACCCCAGCTCTCGGGAACACTTCAGGGCGAGGGAAATCGAGTGTAACCGTGCACTGGGAATGTATCTGTTTTAATTTGGGTCATTTTTGTCCCTGGCTTTGCTCTTGTGCTAATGTGGTGCCCGTGAGCCTGTGTGTTTATAATATCACAGCCTGGGTTACAATGTATTCAGGAACCTAAAACCCCCCTCAAAAAATATAACTCGGCTCCCACAACCGCAATAAAATAGCAATCGGTTTCCTGCTTTTAAAACAAAGATTGTATTTGGGGTCGGATATTTTTTGCCTGAATGGAGATTTAATGTTTGGCTTTTAAAAATACCTGGGAGGGAGTAGGGGGGGGTGGGGGAGAGGTGGTCTTTATTCTTTATATTATTGCAATCTGGGGTTTGTGTCTGTGGGGGGTGGGAGTCCAAATCAATAATTTGCAATGCAATCCCCCTTTTTTGGGGGGGGACAAAAAAAAGGGATTGATTTTTACAACCTCTGCATCTGGAAGATGTCAGTTTCTGGGGCTTATTCTGGGAGATTTCCGCTTTCCTTATGAAACTGATTAAATTAATGTCCTTCGCTCTGTTCAGACCAGGGGATCCTGCTGCCTGTCTCCTGTTTGTCTCTCTCTCTCTCTCTCTCTCCCTCCCCCTCTACCCCTTTTCCACCTTCCTTCTCTCCCTTGTCTGCTGGCTCACCGATTTTTACAGTAAGGAATCGGTGGCGATTTGAATCGTGTTTGCTTAGTTTACATCAACCCCCCCCTCACCCCCCACCCCAGAACCAGAGATACTGCAGCTCTTAAAGGCGCCCAGTGGATTAATATGCCTTTTGCCGACTCAAAATTTCAAAGTTGACAGCTGTTCTGATCTTATTTTTTTTAAAAAAGCAACAGAGGACTTTTTCCACCCCCCCCCCCCCCCCACCTAATAATCGTGATGTTAACCTACTGGGATATATTTTTGATCACACACCACGTTTATGAATCTCCCTTAAGGCTGCCTTGCCTGTGTAACCCGTTGTCACACATCCAGTGGTGGGGCTGCTCCTCTTGGGTGTTGGGGTGCAGCTTGCGTAGTTAGAGGGGTCACATTGCCCCTCTCCCTCTCTTACACATACATACCTCTGAGTCTGAAGGCTTCCCCCCCCCGCAACCATTCCAGAGACTTGAGCCCCCACCCCCGCAACCATACTCTGAGGCTGACAACTACCCAGCCTCATCACCCAGGGAGTGCTGCACTGTCGGAGGTGCCGTCTTTCAGATGAGACGTGAAACCCAAGCCGACAAAAGGCCACCATATCGAGGAAGAGCGGTGGGCCGGGGATGGGGAG